>NC_069122.1:6800215-7400215 GCF_026914265.1 Mya arenaria
ATGTCATATCCTACGAATAATTATGAGTTTGAGGTTGTTTTTTTTTCATTTCTTGCTGTCAAAACATAGCGATATATACATGAAGGGCACCTGCAAGGCTTCAGGGCACAATTTTTAAACAATCGGAACATTTCGGCCATGGCCGAGTTGTTACGATTGTATTTACGAGGTCTAGCTCGAAGCTTGTCGGAGGTGGCCGAGTTATTACGAGTGGGTCAGTCAACTTTCGTTTGATTGCAAAGGTAAATCATGTGTTTTAGTGCATTAAATGCTTGTTTTGTTCAAAATAACTTTTCACTTACATGGTAAAATATGAATATAAACCTTAATGATCAATTTAAACCATAAAATACTTCACTTAATACAATTTCAATATTTTTTCAAAACAACCCCGGTTTTTTGCACAAACCCGTTTAGACGTTAGGGATAGGAAGAATCCCGTATAACACTTCTATAATTTTAGACTAATACATCTGGCTGACACGATGTATTGTAATTAAAGTTATTAAAGCAATAGTTTGCCAAGGTGTCTCAACAACTTGACACAAATATGCTCAAGCACGACTCCAGTAAGAATCATTGGGAAATGAATTTCGGACAGAACCTAAACTGTTTAATTTATAGCGAAACATGTTGAAGTCGTTATTTATAGAATTCTTTTTAATGTATTGTTCATATACACTTGGTATGAGTTTGTAGTTGAACATCAGATACAGACGCTAATCTTATATATACACGAGGTTTGAAAGATCACGTGCTAGAGAGGTGGATCCGTGGTCAACTGGTAACACAATTGACTGACAATCCAGGGGTCGCAGATTCGATTTCCCGCCGCATTACTAGTAAACAGATAATAATCGTCTTCCGGGATGGACATTAAATGGGGGTCCAGTGTGACAGTGCTAAGGTCCAGGGTAGCTCTAATCAGTGTAACATTCTGTCTGTGCACTTTGCCCCAAAAACATAAGATGACTAACAATCTTATTGGAGCTCTCGCCGAATGGGCAAGGCCCAAGTGCGAGTATAAAAAAAGCTAACTTACCACCTCACGTGCTAGAAATAAATACGTATAGTGGGCGAAAAGTCCTGTTCTCACAACACTTTCTTGTCAATTAACTGACCGCGAGTCTTGCCCATCCGTTAAAAAAATACCATTCTTACACGTAAATGTTTTTTAAGATACAATGCAATATCAAATTTACAACTGTAGTTAACACTAAAGAAATGAAACCATATCCAATAGTCAGAGCTGTGGGACCATTCTAGATGTCATTCATCGCAGGTTTCGCGGCATTTTGGGCACAAAACTACTCCTTTTGCGAATATCCCATCAACCGATGGGGGTAAAACTCCCCCTTTGGCTTCAAAATTCTGTTTAAGTCACACTTGGGTATGTAACGAGGTCAAGCCATAATGCAGCCATTATAGGGTGCGGGCAGACATTTATAAACTCAACAACAACAACAACAACTCACGTGATAGAAGCTTACTTTTCACGTTCACAACGCCAGTCGACATCGTTATGTAATAGGTAACGGTCGACTGCACAGTGATCAATGTGTTGGGGGTAAAATATTTTATTCTATCATTTAAAAACTGATCATAAATTTGAAGAGTTTTATGTTTCAATTCCAGACATTTATGTCCAGCCTCTCATGAACTATGTACGTAATAACCCTTTGCCTGTTGAAAGGGTTCGCTAACATGGTATTGAAATAAATTACCGAAAATGTTCTGTATGTAACCAAAATGACATCGGCGATGAATTCCACTATTTACCAGTTTTACATAGAAATAGTACCAACATAATTATAGGGTTTAATATTTTTTAAATGATTATGTGTGAACATGATAGTAAAAAGTTAATCAAGAAATGAAAATTTATCTCGGTGGTATTTAAAACTTAAAGAAACCCACTTGGCATCGTAGCCTAACCAGATCTAAAAACTAAAAATAGTTTGCTATAACTGGTCCAATATCACAAATATACTTAAGTCAAATCTAAATCTCAGTCTCAAATACTTTTTTTCACATAACATCAAAAGTTATTAAAAAGCATATATGTTTTTATACCTTCTCAAAGAGCATTCTCTCATTTAATATGTTATTCAAAATCTTTGTCCATGATTCCAACAAATAAAATATTCTACAGCATAAAATGTAATAGAGTACATCTAAATGTCTCTTAACACTTACTCAAGTATAATTTTGGCTCTGGAATAAATTTTCATTGAAATATTGACAAAATGTTTTTATCAACACATTCTATGAGGAAACATAAAAATAGTAAAAACATGCAAGATTTTGAATCATAATTTGCTTTTATGTGGTCAAATGAGTTAAGACTGAGATTGAAATTTGACATCAGTATGTTTGTGATATTTTGTGCTGGTGTTTTGGTTTTTAAGTGTGTTTTATGCCTATTCATATTCAAATACTATATGCCACACCATCTAAACCCAAAAATCATTGTTTATTAGTTTATTAATTACTTAATATTATACATGTACAATTATTTCATTTCAGTGAGGTCAAGGTCAAGTGATGTCGATATGGTAATTTATCAACCTGAAGAAGTGATATCGACCGAGGATTTTTTTTTCAATTTGCTGAACTCTAAAGGAATAAGACTGTCAGGAAATACTAATATCTCATTTTCATCCAAAAAGTGGTTTCTGGCCAAAAATCCCTCGACTGGTAACACATGTTTTAGTCCCCGCCCCCGAGTCAATACGTATATTTATTACACATAAATTAATTACTGTTAATACTATAAGTAACGGAGTTAGTCCAGTCTTGGACCAATGGCGTTGTGTTATCTATGTTAGAGGCGTGATATAATTTTATAAAACATTGATAGGTACTCGCATTTCCGTATAAAATGTCATATTTCCGCCAAGTTGAAAGTTTGTCCAAGGATTGCATTATTAAAATTCAAGCAAATCTAAAATATTTCACCCGTATAGAAGCAGAAAATGTTATATATTTTCAAATCCTTTCTGTCAAAAACCATATTTAGAAATTAGTGTCACTTAATATGTTTTCATCGGTTGTGACACGTGGTGCCCATCTAAGGACCACTTTGAAGTCACGTGATTCTTCACCCTGGTCATTAAGAATGTTGTTCATGAAATCAAGAGGAAGTATAACGTTTTCTTCTTATCGATGGAAATAAATGTCTGTTTTCAATGCTATATTGAACATATGGACAAAATGAATATTAAACGTACGAATTGCTGGAATATTAACAATTAACCAATTCTTTTTATAATTAAACTGTTACCAATCATGCCGAGTGTTATATTTTTCTGATAAATATAAATTAGGCAATTTTATATTACACATGTGTAATACAGGAACATACGTTATATTAAACCGGGAACAATCATGTGATAATAATGTGCGTGTTAGTCGTTTTTGTAAGCATTTAATCTTTAAACGAAAAATAAATCATTTTCTTCAACTCATAGCGGGAGATAACTGCGCAAAACGGTTAATTATTAATCATAACTTAATATATGTAAATCATAAAAAATATTTAAAATACCGCTTTACGTTGTTGTTTTTTTTGTTTGTTTTTTTTTGTGTGTTTTTGTTTTTATCTTTTTTGTTATTCTGCATTGTATTTCTAAAACATGACGTCTTCATTTCAATCTACCATTGGTAAATGACTGCATTTCAAACCAAATTATTATATATGTTTTCAAAGGGTCCTAAATCTACATTATTGGACTTAATTCATATCGCATTTAACGACTATTACAACCAACCAACGTAGTCGTTACATAATAAGATAGACTCAAAAACTATTATGTCCCGACTCAAAAAGAGTTTTCATTGGTAAGTTAAGACCTATGACAACCAAAGCGAGTGCTATTGGCTGGCACAATAAAGATGGCCGCCTACATTGTTCCCGTATAGGGCGATTCGTATTGCTTCGTTGTGCGAACGTGAGAACCTCGCCGTGAGAACTGTTTGACATCTATTGGAGTGTATATATTCAGACTATTGAACTGTCGCTCCGGAATTACAAGAAGATATATTGTGAAAAAAGTGATTGCTATTTTCTGATCATTTGGAAAAATGCGCAGTACTTTAAGATAACCATTTCGTTCTACAGCGACAATACAATTACCTATGGTCATTTTTTAAAGAGAAGACATCTGTGAAAACAATGGGAAGGACGATAAACGTGATTCGTTTGCTGTTTTTGTATGCATATGTAATACAGTTAACGAAGTGTTTTGCTCAAACAGATGTGGAGGAATTTGTAAATTTGATCGACGTCAATGATTCACTATACGCGATAATGGCTTTTTGTCCATTTACCAGAAGCTGCCATAACAGGACTGAGGTTTACAATGAAATTCTGGAATCTTCCTCTATAGGTGGCAAATGTTGTGTGCCATGTGACTGCAGTGACTCCTGCTTTTTGAAAGGAAACTGCTGTCATGACAAAGAGGAAACTGGGAACGAAGAGTTTCTTCATAGCAACTTTACCAACAACCGTTCGTGTGTCCAGACTTTTAACGACATCAACCCATTTTCGAACTTGCGAAGCCCATTCTTCAATTCGTCGTATATATTACACCAATATTGCCATGAGGATGGCACAGCTACTGCAAGGAAATGCTTGGAACCGAATGGAACAAAAATGGACGAAACGAGCCCTGTCTATCTCGAGCGAACTGGACTTAATTACCGAAATATATTTTGTTTAAAGTGTATCGGAGAAAACGCCACCAATGCGGAATACTGGCCTGCAAGAATACAATGTACAAACACTCATGATATATTTCTTTTGAGAAAATTTTTAGTTTTTAATCGAGAGGAAGCAAACGAAAATTTTATACAGCGGGCAAAGGAAATAGGTTGCGTAATCAATTATGATCCTGTACATCCACAGAGAACTGATTGGTGCGTGCACCCTAATGACGTCATTTCCAACTGTACTCGTACTCCTTCATATGGCATGACAAGATTGTATAATGAGACAAAACGGCTCTGTGAATCCGGCTCGACTAACGAGGTCCATTTTGTGCCGATAGTAGTGGGTAGACAGATCTACAAGAACATTTACTGCGCTGCTTGTAATGAAGTGCCACCACCACCTTTCCTATTAGAGACAAGAAAATGTTGGTTATACGAATATTATTTCGCAGATAGATCCTTTGTTTCTCTTCTCAATAGCAACGCGTACTTGGTTACAGGAGAGGAAAGCACTGACTCACAGTGTTACGTTGAATTGGAAGATCAAGAAGGGGTACGTTTGTTTTTTACGGTTGAAACAATAGATATAGAAATAACTGCAGTAAATTGAATAAAACTGGTTAATTAATATTAATATTATTATTATTATTATTATTATTATTATCATTATTATTATTATTATTATTATTATTATTATTATTATTTTATTTTTTGTGGGGGGGAGTCGAAATGTTTATTGTTGGTCAATTATTATCCAATAATGTCGATTGATCAATTAAATTGACCCGCGAAGCACTTATCCAGTTTTATAAAACTCCGAAATAAAAGAAGTCGCATGCACCCAGGCCGGATATTGAACCGGGCGGGGATTACTTGGTGAGAACCGAGTGCCTTAGTTACTACGATAACTGGACACAATAACTTCGATTTATGATTGCATTTGCAATTAAGACAGATATTCATTCAAAACTCGCTATGTTGATCCCTCTTATTTCTAGACTCTGGTAATGTCGAACTTTTTTTCGAATGTGTTGGGTTTAGTAATCCATTATTTGTATTTCGATTATATCGAATGTTTGTTATCTCGAAGTATTTCTCGAGGTCCAAACGACCTCGACATAGCCATTTTTGACTATTTATATTTAACATCATTTTTTTTTTTATTTATTGCAGAATGTATGCGTATACGATTCTTGCCCGTTGACCCATTTACGTGTTGCAGACCGGTGTATGCCGTTATTGACAAAGATACAGGGATTCTGCCTCGACTACCGTCTAACAATCAGCTTTCCCCTACAAGAGGGACAGCTACCTTTGAACGAACAACTCAATGAAGAATTATTTCATGGTGCTGTATCCGATATCAAGGGGGAGACCGTTTTATCTAACCTCGTCTACCATAAAGTAGAGAATATTTCCGTTTCCAAAGAGGGTACTCTTGACATGTCAATAATTTTACAGAGGAGAATTAATGACATGGTAAAGGTCGAGTATTTGTACGACAATATTATGAGAAAGTTAGACGAATTCAACGCCAAAAAAGCGGATAGTAATGTCACGTACACTACTAAGCTAAATCCTTTGAATTTCAAGCCAATAACTGGTGAATTCAAAGATATGGCTGTGTTTCCAAACCTCGACAAAAATACTGCATATATGTGTAACATTATTTACGCTATGGCGAAAATTCAAACTTGTCCTGCGGTCGAAACTTTTTCCTTTACACCACTCGAGGAGAAACAAATACAGGTATGGTCTGTTAGTAAACACCGTATTTTTTCGTAATATACTCAAAACTGACGTGAGATATTGAAACGTAACCTAGTAGTACTTTAACGTTTTGTGTATTTGACATTTAAATTATAATATTTTTTTAAATCGCTTAAATGGGGATGTTGCATACTTATATAAGCAAACTGTAAATACAGTCGAACCCCGTTGGCTCGAATTCACATGGCTCGAATTCATCGTGGGCTCGAACTGGATGAAAAGGACCGATTTCTATATACTGAAGGTAAGCATTCCCGCTTGGCTCGAGTTTTCCGAGGCTCGAGTTATTTTCGTCGGTCCCTGGGAGTTCGAGCCAACGGGGTTTGACAGTACAATAAAAGTAAGGTGTGTTTATTACTTTATCGTTTGTGTTCAACAGGTCGGCCAGCTCGTGTTCGAGGCGTACGAGTACGTGTTGATTACGGCCAGCGACGGGCGAAGTGACGTTGTCCACATCTGCAAAGACACGTTTGACACGAAGATGTATTTGTCTGAGATAGCGGCCAACGCCGGTTGTAGTCTGAACTTTGAACATGTGGTCATACGGAACGTGATTTTGTTGTTTTTTCTATACGTTTACACCGACCCTGATCTCTCTGTATAAATGATAATGAAGAGTGCTTGTTATGTAATTGTTTTCTGGTTCACATACGTCCACCACCGACATGAAACACGCATCACTTTTTCGAAATAACATTTCTGAGTAAGTATACAGTCAAAACTCGCTATGCCGAAGTCGTTGGGACCTCGATATATACTTCGAGATAATTCGACATAACCAAAATGCAATACATGTCTTGCTTAACCCAACAAATTCGAATAAAGCTCGAATTAACCAGGACATCGAGATAACAGAGTTCGACATAGTGAGTTTCAACTGTACAATCTATTTTGAAATTATAAACTCTATTGGTCAGTTTGAAAGAACCAATGACATTCAAAACATATCCCACAATATGACAAAATAACCTATGATATTTTTTTGTAAATTATTTATTTACCCTCCAACCAAGCCTTATTTAATTAATTTTGTTATCAACGGAGTATGAGTATTAATTATTTAGACGAACTAATTATGCATTCATCAAATTACCGTTGTCTTTAAATTATTATTGCTCTATGATAATGCAATACTTTCCCTTACACTCGTAGATTTATGAGAATGACTAGTTTTCTACCTATTCATTCCTTTATTGGTTTATTTATCTTTACTCTTTCTTCTCCTATGTCTGACTCATTGTTTTCCATAGTGTGTTCAATATATATTAGTCTGGATATTCAGTTATATGTGGTCACTTCGCTGGATGCATCGCTATTCTATCCATATTTAAATATTCTGAATATTACCATGTAAACCATGGGTATTGAACAAGATCAATGGCGAGCATCCATCGGATTGTACTACGCAAGAAGAAATGGGGTAACTAGGTCAAACACTTACACCTGGTCACCAATTGCTATTATCTTAGATTTTATCCTCACCTTTAAGCGGAGGCTTGTGCGTATTGTTGATCAACTTGTCTTTATTTCACAGTTATTTCTAAATATTTGTTTCATTCAATTGTCAAGGGACTTGAAAGAAACGTATTCTAGTTTGATAAATACTTATTGGGTAGATAGTACTAGGTCGATATTAGGTATACATATGTATATGTACATCACTATATTATTAATCGTTTTATCTAACGACGTTGAACAGAATCCCGGTCCGATTACTGAAGGAGGTTGTAATTCGCTATCAATCATTCATCTGAATATTCGCAGTATAAGAAACAAATTATCATACATAAACGAACAAATATCAGATTTTGATATATTATGTTTTACTGAAACTCACCTTTCAAATGAAGTTTCAGACTCAATTGTAAAACTAACTAACTTCAACACTATTTATCGTAAAGATGTAAATAGTTTCTCCGGTGGGATTTTAGTATACGTCAATAATGATTTAGTATCAAAACGTGTCACCGAGCTTGAGAATGCTCTTTCTGAATCAATTTGGATTGAATTAAATGACGGTGTTAACAAATATCTATTATGTACATTGTATAGGCGTCCAAATACAAGAGTTGAATTTTGGGACAGATTTGAAACTAGACTAGAAAGAGCCTTTGAAATGTCCTCACGAGTAATAATAGTAGGTGATTTGAATGAAAATCTCTTAAATAGAAATGATAAACTCATCCCGACAATGATGGCGTTTGATCTAAAAAATATTATAATAAATCACACAGACATTACTTGATCCAATTATAATATCTAACATTAAAAATTATATATGTTCAAGATAGCGGTATAATCAAAACTCCAGAAAACATAAGTGACCATTTTAGCACTTACGTATACATTAAATTCAAATCTCTAAGAAATAATTGTTACAAGAGAAAAGTTTGGTTATATAAAAATGGAAATTACGATCAGCTTAATAATGAAATTAATGAGTATAACTGGTCATTTATAGATCAAAATTCTGTAGATGATGCATGTTGTGCTTTCACAAAAGCTTTTATTGAACTAGCTGAAAAACATATTCCACGGAAAGAAGTAACTATTAGGCCAAATGATAAACCGTGGTACGACTCTGTAATACGGAACTTTTCTCGACATAGAGACCGACAAAAACGTAAAGCTATAAAAACAAAGTTACCTAGCGACTGGAATAAATATAAAACACTTAGAAACAAGGTTAACAACTTGATTAAACATGGAAAAGAATCTTTTTACGGAAATTTAGAAAAATCTTTAAATGATATGTCTCAAAATAAATCGAGAAAATACTGGAAAACAATAAAAACGCTTGTAAAAGAAAATAAGGACTGTGAAAAAATTCCACCTTTATCATTAGATGACAACAATTATATATTTACTGATAAAGATAAGGCAGACGCACTTAATGAATATTTTGCATCCATTTCTACAATTGACAATAATGAGTGGAGTTACCTACGTTCGACTTAAGGTCTGCTGAAACTATAATTATTTTGAAATAACAGAATTAGAAATAACTGATATACTTAGTAATTTAGACGTAAAAAAAGCCACTGGACCAGATGAAATAAGCCACTTCCTATTAAGAAATACTTCGAGTTCAATCTGCAAACCATTATGTCACCTTTTTAATAGATCACTGTCAAATAGTCAGTTCCCAAGCAAATGGAAATTAGCAAATATTATTCCACTTTATAAAAAAGGAGACAAATAAAAGGCATCTAACTATAGACCAATATCATTAATAAGCTGTTTGGGAAAGGATAGTATTTAAGTATATTTATAACCATTTAGTAAGAAACGAACTTATATTTAAAAATCAATCGGGATTTCTTCCAGGGCATTCTACCGTGTATCAACTTATAGACATATATCATCAAATTTGTTATGCAGCTGACAATAAGGAAACAACATGTATAATATTCTGTGATATTTCTAAAGCATTTGATAGTGTTTGGCATGCTGGTCTAGTATTCAAATTGCGACAGTGTGGTATAACAGAAACATTTTAATGTGGTTAGAAAATTATCTAAGTCATAGAAAACAACAAGTTAGAGTTGGAAATACCGCTTCGTCATTATTGCGAACAAATGCAGGTGTACCTCAAGGGTCAGTACTGGGTCCCTTATTATTTTTGATATATGTAAATGATATTGCTGAAAATATTGGAAGCATAATACGTCTATTTGCGGACGACAGTTCACTACCAGTTACGTCTACTGATTTAAATGAAATTGAACGTGTCCTAAACAATGATATGGAATATATATATATATATATATATATATATATATATATATATATATATATATATATATATATCATATATGCGACCTCTTATGCGAATATGCCGCTGTGGTATGGGATGGATGCACAGTGTATGAAAAGGAAAACTTAGAAAAACTTCAATATGAAGCTGCGCGTATAGTCACAGGCTTAACACGATCTGTATCGATTGATAATCTAATGAAAGAAATAGGTTGGGTTTCGCTTGCAGACAGACGAAAAATTCAAAAGTTAACTCTCGTGTATCAAGCTAAAAGTGGCACACTACCAGTTTATTTGCAAGAAATAATACCGCCTGTGATCTCTACAACAACAAATTATAATCTCCGAAATAATAGCAATTTCATTACTATTCCTCGCAGAACAGAGTTATTCTCAAAGTCTTTTATTCCATCAGCAATAGATTTATATAATAATTTAGAACATAACATTACAGCATCTCCTTCAATTTAGGCATTTAAAGCAAATTTAAGGGAAAAATTCAAAGGTCCTGTGGTTCCCAAGTACTTTATGTTAGGAGAACGTGTATACTCTGTAATGCATGCTCGTATTAGGAACCATTGTAGTAATCTTAACTTTGGCCTCTATAATAACCATTTGCTTAATAGCACTAGATGCCAGTGTGGTTACCCAGTTGAAGATGCAGAGCATTATTTCTTTAGGTGTAATCTTTATACTCAGGAACGTATATCCATGTTTCGTGGAACACGTGCGTTTCACCCACTTAGCATTACGTCGTTATTATTTGGAAAACCCTTACTCTCCGACGATGAAAATATTGTATTATTCCATTATGTACACTTATTTATAAAACACTCTAAACGGTTTACGGATTAGCCCCTTCTTTAAATATAACTGAACCAGGTTGTTTTATTGAACAGTTTACCACATATCACCTGTGTAGCAGTGAGTCAGAATGCTTCTTCTTTTCTTTTTTCTTCCTGTCTTTTACTAATATTTCTTTCACTTATCCATTTCCTTACCTTTTTCTTATCTTATTTATATTTATCGCCAAATACTTATCAGGTTTATGTGCTCATGGGGAAGACGTTACTAATGTTGTTAGAACTTGTGTCCAACCAATTTGCTTTTTGTATACTCTATATTCTTGTTGTAAATACCGATTATGTTGAAAGAAAAAAGGCAATAAAATATGTTTAAATCAAAACGGAGTATGATGAGTTACTTCATCAATATCTTCATGTTTATGTTAGTAGATTAACTCACTGAGATTGAAGTGAATAAAAACTCAAAAGTAACTAAAGGCAGTATACTGTTGTATTTTTACCATTCTAGGTTAATATTACACGTTTGTTTTGTTGTATTGTGTTTGTTTTTATTTTCTACTGACTTGTATATATTATTGCCACATGTTTATGGATGATAAACTGCATGTTTGAATCAAAATGAAAAACATTCTGATTCTGAAAATTCTGATTTATCAAAAGTATTTGTTCGCATTGTCTTGATCGATCTATCAAAATTGTCCCGCCTCAAGTTTTATGTTTAATTTAATCACCTTCCTAGATAAGTAATCTCTGATGATTAGATGATGGTTTCTCCAATTTAGTGATGTGTAAGGACAAAGTCAATCTACCTTTCCATTATAAACTTATATTAAAGATGCACTCTAACATTATATATGTTGTGTTGTTTATATTTTTAATAATGGTTTCTTTGTTTGTTCCCAGTTTTAGTAAAATGATGCTTTTCATTAGGAACCTCTATGACCACATTGTTTTAAACCTTTTTTTTATTTTCTAAGGCACACTGCGTGTGATGTTCATAGTTTCAAACAATAACTGCATCATATATTTGAAAAGTTTTTAAATTAGGTACTCTGAATTGTATTCCTTCGTCTGCAGATAGAGTTGGGATCTCTAATTATAGAAGTACTTGGGGTTTACCTATTAGTTTATTACTAGTCGGCGCCCAGAAGGGAGCCGACTATATTTGATATTACTTTAGAAATATTCCAACTTAGGGACTAGTTCATAAATTGCAGAACAATGCTTTCAATAGTTTCCACGTTGCATGATAAAATATGAAGTTTAATATGTTTTATAAAACTTTACACTTAAATTGATAATGAAACCTTAAATTATAATAGCCTTGCTTATCATTTTGAAAATTTTGATTTTAAATACCAACTCAATCTAACAACTCGGCCATCTCCGAGATAGATACAGGCCGAGGTGTTCCGATTGATATCAACTTCCGCCCAAATAAATGAAGGTTACACGGTACTATTACAATATCCTTTACGTTTGTAAACCTCCTACGCAGTAATCTCCCTTGGTGACGGCAAAAATGCCGAGTTTTGAAAAATTAACCTTCAGCTTAATTGTTTTGAAAATGTCATTCGAAAGAATGAACTCCAGATAATTCCCTCTTAATGTATAGTATTTTTATCCCCGTTCTATATACTCGTATGAGTGAAATGTGTTACAAAAACTTATACAAACAATAAAGCAAGGAATTCACATGCCGGTACAAATAAAAGGTGAATTTCATGCTATTGAAATCTATGTAATAGACCATTGACTCTATTTCTTCCGAAGAAACGTATGTATACTTTTGTTATAATTTAGTTTTAACCAAAGGATTAGCTTGGGAAAACCCCCCAGAATATCTATAATTCCGGGCTTAAACTATTGTAACAATATTATTAACCATAATGTCCTTCGAGCATATATGTACACCCAACATACAAACAAATATTATCATTGAAATAATAACCATTTTTGGTTATCTGCATGCACGTTTTTCTACTAATTTCATTGCGCCGACTTGATGCTTGATTCATGATTGTTGGGATAAGATTGAGGTTGTGCACGCAAACTGGTTTAAACCCCCAGTAAATTTTCACTTTACTGACGTTTCAAGGCGGTACCTAACCATCCTCGATACAAGCACTTAGTTGTTTTATATTATAATAGTATATATTTATGGTGTTATTTGTTGAGTGTTATGCTGTTGTTCTGTGGCATTAAACGGGGCTCATGTTTGAACTTTCGGCTACTGAGCTTGTTTCTGTAGTTTTTCATATAAGTATTCCTTTTCTGAAACATTTTGATCAGAAGGCCGCACGTTTACTTTGACTTTCGGCAAACTTAGTTAAAAGTTAATGTACATGTATTATCATAACGATTTAATGACATCCGCGAAAATGATTTGTTTTCTTGGTATCATGGAAATAGTAACATTGTTCATTTCTATTATCTGATGGCATCGGAAAATGTTACCCTTTACGCTCATAAAGTCATGTTAGCTATAGATAACACTCACCTTTGCTTACAAAGAGACATAACTCTTTTTAAGTATATATATATATGTGTGTTTTGTTATATTTGTTTTGATTGTAAGCCTTTATTGAATTAAATTTCGTTGGTACGCCCGTTTGACCGTCGTTAAAGGCCTAGTTTAAGCCTTCTATAAATGGCCCCCACAATTATTTTTTTTAAAAATCGGTGTTTAGTTCACAACCTCTGTGTATTGATCTTAATCTACTTGCCTTGATCACTCTTATCAGATCTCCAATCTGAGTATCACTTTTGGCTGTTTCATTTTAATATTGGACCATAATTAGCCCTAATACAATACATATACACAGGAAATTGGCCCCTACTGTGACACCAGTTCAATTAGCAGAAGATGAACAGCAGGGGATTATCATGCCAAACATTTCTTAAAGTAGGCCTTTAAGCACTTTAATTGGAACTTAATACAATCATACACGTAGTTTTAGATATTTGAAACACAGTTAATTTTCTCTGATCGGTTGATAATTTATAGAAATTAAGAATCGGGTTATTCTTTCGACAGCGATGTCGGTTAACCTCTTTATGTATAAAAGAAGCTGGAAAAAAGTATGTTTTGATGTTAGCTTTTATGCTAAAGTACACAGATAACGTGATTTCTTGACGTATTTAGGTGTTCTTTTTTAGACATTGTGTCGCAAAAGATAAAAATTAGGTACTAAAAAGGGGAAAAGAGAGAATGTATATTTACCACATACTTGTCACATACTAGTCAGTCAAATTTGCAGCGCAACAATAAGACTCACCGAATTTGTAAGCTTTCTTTCATACAGTCTGTACCAATCGGAACACCTCGGCCAGTAACCAACAGGAATTCTCGAAGCTCGCCGGAGATGGCCGAGTTGTTACGATTGAGTCTGTACGTGGCACTGTATCCGGATCCGGATTCACTGTACCTTCAATATAAATTGTTTTTAATGGGACAGCAACCATGTTACCTCAACAAGCGAGGTGTGCCTGTCGTGTAACAAACATTCTGATAGAATCATGAACATGTTTGAAACCACAACATACGAAACACCGATACCCAGATTCACCGTCTCATCAGAAGTTATATAAAGTATTGTTGTTAATGTGACAGCAGTCGTGTTGTCAGAAAAGTTAGATGCGCCTACCGATTGAAATACATTCTGAAAGATTAAATATTTGAAAGCACAACATACGAAACACTGATACCCAGATTCACCGTATCGACAGAAGTTATATAAAGTATTGTTGTTAATGTGACAGCAGCCCCATCAACCGATGGCGATACAACTTTCCCTTTGGCTTCAAAATTGTGTTTGTCATACTTGGGGATGTGACGGGGTCAGGCCATAATGCAGCCATTATAGGGCGCGGGCAGACCTTTATCAAACTCAACAACAACAACAACAACGTGACAGCAGCCAAGTTGTCTGAAAAGTTAGGTGGGCCTGCCGATTGAAATACATTCTGAAAGATGAAAATGTTTGAAAGCACAACATAAAAGACACCATTACCCAGATTCTCCGTCTCCTCAATAGTAATATATTCAAAGTATTGTTGTTAATGTAACACATTAACCGTGTTTTCTCAAAAGAATGTTTGGAAGCACAACATATGAAGAAATTACGACACAATCAGGCTCTGTTTTATTCAAACTGTTCATTGGCAGCACTATCAACTCCCACTAGCATCGGCTTAAGCTGTGTTTTAACTTCAAGATTCAATTGTCCAAATACAATGTGTTTATGTGTGTATTTTGAACATTTTGAACCACAAGCAAATATCTCGAATAGCGAAAACATATACATTCAAATTTATAGTTTAAATGGGATGTTTGTTAAAACAATACCTGTAATATATTGAAGTTCAGGATCATCCAAGGTAGTATCTGTAGGAAAAGTAATTACTTAGTAGTTTCAAAATCAATAATTGGTTCAATATGACATTGATATTACAGGTTCTCATTTACATATATTATTTCTTGCGAAAACTGTGTTTGTTTGTCTACTGCCACACTTCAATAAAGTTATTACCAAGGGCTTCGACACAATAGATCATTTATAAACTATTAACTTAATTATACACGTGTACGTTTATCGAAAGTAAAATGTTGAAATACAATTGAAGCATTTGGCGTCATCTAATGCATAGCCTCGTTTGCAATCACACAAATACCTCTGTATTGTGGCAACCTTTCAGTTTATCGTTGCCACAAATAGTTCGATGCTCCTGGAACGATATTGTAATGGTTACTGTTACGAGGTTTCCGTAAAGTGGGTAAAACCCGAACCATGCTATCAGATTATCGGTTGGAAGGCCAAGACCGATAAAACATTCAAGCGTCTGGTGAAAATAGTTAAAATATGTACTATTAGATAAAAAAATCATGCATCTCAGTTAAACTCACCTTTACAAGAATTAATCAGACTTATTTGCGCTGCTTTCAAACTGGGGGTAGGATTTGCTATTGGTTCCAGTTCAAAATGGCGTCCAATGTTCACTTGAAATCTTCATCAAGTTCATTGTAGCGTGAAATGTGGACTATTATATGTTTAAATTGTATTCCATAAACACTAAGTTTAAGCGAAACTCTGTTATTTTTCAGGTACAATAACTGATTCAATGACAAAAAGCAGTTAGCTGCGTACTGTATTGCACAGAAATGAAAGATATTTTTTCATTAAGTGTTTTGCAAAACTATCTTTACATGTATTTGGAAGTGCCGATCTAAAAACGAACATGTAACTCGGATGTTTCCAAAATTGATTTTCATTGGTTAACGGATGTCAAACCCCTCCCCAAACATGAACAATTTGCAATTTTAAACTTCTTGGTTGGCTGGGCGAAAAAGTCAGAGATTTTTTTTCTGTTGAATATTCGACAACACACGGTTGTTGTTAAATGAGTTTGGAATCTTGTTTTCGGTTATCAAAACGACCTGTGTATCCGACACGTTTTTTTCTGAAGAAGTTTCTGGCACAAACGGCACACTGATATTGCTAGCTTTGGTCTGTTGTCAATCCTGTCCATTATCTCCACTAGTTTGTTAATACCAACTGATGCACATAGAAGCCACTGCTCCTACTCCTCCGCAAACTCCTTTAATATAAATAAAGGTAACTAGATACAACGGATGTTTATCAGCTATCAAAAGTTGAAAAATGGGCAGTTAAAAAGTACGAATGCCTTTATCCCCAATGTCGCTCAGGGTAATTTGTTTAAGACAGAAAAGTATGTATGTATGTATTTCTTTAGACCTTGCGGTCAAGGATAACACGTGAAAGTGCAAGCACTTATTTCCAACGGGGTCCTTTGTTTTTGCTGAAGAGACAGCATGCGGAAGAGACAGTGATGGGATACAAGGAAGTCCGGGTGCGATACCCTAGCTCTTTTTCGAAGAGACTCCTTGGTTCTTTTACGTGCTCGGTGTAAAGCACCGATACACGAGGTACAACTTTCGTGGGATAAACCAGTAGTGAGTACACCACCTTTCCAAGCACTACCCTTTAAATGCCAAGCGCCAGGCAAGGGAGCTACTTGTACCAACTTTTAACGTCTTTCGATATGACGCGGTCAGGGATCGAACCCACCCGCTCCGTAGGTGGACGCCTTAACCACTGGGCCACGGAGACGGTAAATTGTGATTTAAATCTTAATTCCATGATAAATTTGATAAGACGTATATTTTACTGTGCAATTACCGGTCAAATAAATTAAGAAAAAAATAAGAAACGTTTTACTCATATTTCTACATTACCTGTAATTATCTCATGTACGGCCAGTGTAGTAACGAGCGCTACCAGTAAATACACTCATTCTGAATAGAATAGTGTATTCTAACCGATAATGAATTTCTTTGCATTGAATTATATTAGGGTTCATTGTTGAAAAATCGCGTTTGTTACAATTGTTTTTATTGGTTATGGTATTCCAATTATCCAATGAACACGGAGTTTGTAAATATCAGCTAAATCTAGCAATTAACTCTGAAAACTGAAAATTTATAAACAAAAAACGAGTTTCAAGCCCGTAATCAGCATATTTTCCGCCAAGATTCGACAATATAGCCCAGTCAGTTATATGATTGACATACAGGTACATATATTAAGTATATTTTCATTGAAACAAAAGTGTAAAAATGGATGTAAAATGACAAAAATTAAATGTCACCCAATGTCAATTTGATCGGAAACGTCCCCCCAAAATACGACAAACATGTGTTGTATAGCAGGTGCAGCTGCTGGAATGGCCTTCATTAGCAGTTTTTCTGGAATTGCTACTGTTATGTTGCTAGGCATGCGTTCGGCAGCGATATCCTTTCCGTTTTGTTCAATTATATTTTTCTAACTTCACTTATTAATTTAAGGCACAATTTGACTTACATTTAAGGTTGATTCAGCCTTCAACTTATTCAGGAGATTGGCCAAGACTCATTTAATCTCCTTCATTTTTGCACATGACTTGTATATTTAAAAGTCTCAGTGTTTATAAAAATCGTATAAATATTGTAGAACCATCCATATGATTTGTGTCTGATGTGATTTGTCTCTGGTGCAATAAAAAAACGATCTTTGCTTCGACGGAAAACTGATTTTATTAAATGCTTATAAATCCTGCTAAAATAACCCAACATTCTATTCAACTTGTCAGCCCTTGTTAATAAATTAAATTATTACATGTTAAATCAGTTAAATCTTATTAATCCTATGTTCTTTTTTGTTTTAGCAAAATTATAGAGCTGAATTCAATTCATTAAATGCCATCAATTTACACCTCACAAATTTGCTCGCGCCTTACTTAAGATATTTTTTATAGAAGCGACAAACTTAATACCTGCCTGTGGCATGTCATCAAACTTTTTTTGGTCCACCTCACAGTCATCAACTGCCTGCTTTTCGCCCCACACCCTGGCTTCTGTCATCACAGCATCTTTTTGTACTTTAGAAGGTCGCTTGACTGTTGGGATAACATCAGGTTACCCACTAGGTTTCCCTAGCTCATCAAGGGTCTGGTTCCCCTTGTAGAAGTTTGAAGCTCTTTCTCGGAAGTTTTTAAACATGGCCGTAGCATTCAAGATATTCAACTTTGTACACATGTTGTATGACACCTCATGTATATGGCTACTCAAATCTCTGACTATTAATTGTTGAGTTTTGCCCTTAATGTTGTTGTCTAATATGCATCGCTCTTTCTTAGGACATGTCTCTTGAATCTATAGGCATGTTTCAGGAAAAAACCCCGAAATGATGTCAGAGTGCCAGTTTTTGAAGTGATGTCTCAAAAAGAACCCAAATGGGGATTTCTTCCCCCACTCTTCTGCTGTATGACAAGGCATGCCATGTTATATGCATTGTCATACCTTTATTGTTCTGTTGATCTATTGAATTAAAATGACCTTCCCTCACTTTGAGCCAGTAACAGAATGGTGGCCATGAAAAATCTTAACAGACTTCCATCTTATCTGGTGATCACCATAAACAATAAAAGTGGCGGACAACCCTTCATTCTAACAAATTAGGCCATAATAGTTCAGCATTCATATTGCTTTATTGGATTTAAAGAGCACCCTTCAATAAAGCTATTAGCTGTTCAAAGTGTGATTTTTTACACTGATCCATAGTGATCATCTCAGATTATCTAAATTAAAGACAAGTGTAGTGGATTTCAATTCCCTGAGGTGTGAGTTTGTATCAATTTATTAATGTACTAACATACATGTATGGAAGTTATGCAACCAAGATTGAAGCTGTGTAACTAGCAAAATGTGCAATATTTTCATAACTTTGATAGAAAGTCATGACAGTGCAAGACCATGACACCTCTGACTCTTAAAATTAATGTTTATGATGAATACCACTTTATGAAATTTAAATTTGAGTTTAGACTGGATCTGAAATGACCTAAATTTTGTAACTTTTAACAAAAAGTACTGATATGTTTAAAATGCTATCTCAGGCTCTTAAAATGTTTTAGATCCGGTAGCTTCAAGGGTGAAAGCCCCATACACTGATACAGGCCCCAACCAAGGGGCTTATGTCCTCCTCCTGGACCCACAGCATAAGCAGCGACAACTTTGAAATACCCAGAAAGAACCCTGCTGCAATGCTCAGCATGCTGAGGCATGTGCAGAACACTATAGTTGTATGTAACCACCATTCACAAGGTTTTTCTTTAAGGACCTAAAGGTTGGCATACACAGACAGAAGTTATGCTTTTCAAACATCTTAATGTTTTTTAAATTTTTCAGGCATTGCCAGTATGGAATCCACAACCTTTGTTATTGCCAGTATAAGCTTCTGATGGCTGGTCAGGTATGGGAACTTGTGTTGTTTATAATGTTTTGTTAGCTTATAAGACAGTGGTTGAAATTAGCACAAGCAAACATGCCCTGCTCTGGCTAAATGCTTTCTTTGCTTGCTCAAATTCTGGATTTTATATAGCAGGATTTATTAAAAGATCCACTCTTATTCCCAAATAAGATTTACCACGATTAATAATATTGTTTTAATATTCCAAAAAGGATAAATAATTGTCGAGAACAACGGTTCTAATGAAGGATACCGAGTTGATTTTGAAAGAAATGAGCATGAAACACGGTATTTCTACTTTATGAGACTATAGTAGATCACAGTAAATCTTTTAGCATTCACCAATCATTTAATATTTTTTTGCTTATTGCTATGAAATACATGGTTACAATATTGTAATCAGTAATTCTTATTTTCCATAAATACATTATTTAGTAAGTAGTTAAAGGTTTATCAGTCAAAATTGATGATCGTTATACATGTGTATGTATTGATTTTGAATAAGAGTGTTACTTTAAAAAAAATGATGCCAAACGCTAGTGTATCAAATTTGGGGCTAATTCATTCAAAAGTCTTTTTTCATTGACAGATTAGCCATGCGCTTTTGATTATCTATCAAAGGATGTTTGTTTCGGTGTTGGGTTAATTGAATGTTGCTCCAACCATGTGCTGCATTTTGCGCGTCTGTTTTGTACATGTATTAGAAGCTCATCTTGAAATCCATCACAGATATAATGATTGTAACATGAATCTAAGTACACACATCTTAAATGACTATAACAATACGAACATGTGTAGCAAGTGTCTTATTATTTCTCATACTAAACTGTCAGGTATATGTAATATAGCAGTGGTCTCCCTTTATTGAGATAATAACTGCAGAGAAAGCAGTTCAGAAAGGCGGTGAAAGGCCTTATAACCTCTCATGCTAAAATGTCAGGTATATATAGAACAGTAGTGTCCCTGTTTTGAAATAATGACTGCAGAGGAGGGTTCAGAAAGGCGGTGAAAGGCCTTATTACCTCTCATGCTAAAATGTCAGGTATATATAGAACAGTAGTGTCCCTGTTTTGAAATAATGACTGCAGAGAGGGTTCAGAAAGGCGGTGAAAAGCCTTATTACCTTTCATGCTAAAATGTCAGGTATATATAGAACAGTAGTGTCCCTGTTTTGAAATAATGACTGCAGAGAGGGTTCAGAAAGGCAGTGAAAGGCCTTATTACCTTTCATGCTAAAATGTCAGGTATATATAGAACAGTAGTGTCCCTGTTTTGAAATAATGACTGCAGAGAGGGTTCAGAAAGGTGGTGAAAGGCCTTATTATCTCATGCTAAAATGTCAGGTATAAATAGAACAGTAGTGTCCCTGTTTTGAAATAATGACTGCAGAGGAAGCTGTTCAGAAAGGCGGTGAAAGGCCTTATTATCGCATACTAAAATGTCAGGTATATATAGAACAGTAGTGTCCCTTTTTTGAAATAATGACTGCAGAGGAGGGTTCAGAAAGGTGGTGAAAGGCCTTATTATCTCATACTAAAATGTCAGGTACATATAGAACAGTAGTGTCCCTTTTTTTGAAATAATAACTGCAGAGAAAGCAGTTCAGAAAGGCGGTGAAAGGCCTTATTATCTCATACTAAAATGTCAGGTATATATAGAACAGTAGTGTCCCTTTTTTGAAATAATAACTGCAGAGAAAGCAGTTCAGAAAGGTGGTGAAAGGCCTTATTATCTCATACTAAACTGTCAGGTACACAGTAACAGTGATGTCCCTTAATTGAGATGGTGACTGGGGAGGAAAGTTTAGAAAGGCGTCTATGTATAGCAAGGTCCCTTACTCTTGCTTTAATAATGGTGAGATATGCCCCTTATTTGACTGACATTTAGTATGACTATTGTCCCTTGCTCTGCATACTTTTGTTTTAACAAGCGTGTGTCACAAACCTAAAATGTGAGTGGAGAAACTGATAAATGTAAGTAAAAATAGTTTGGTTAGGGTTACATTTTTTACAAAGGTTTACATCTGACTATTAAATGGTAGGGTCGGCGCCAATTTTGTAGGTAGGGTCGGTTAACGGGAACCAATGGTATTTTTTTAGGCCCAACTGAGTGAGAATCTTGTCAGTGAGAAATCACAAGTGTCTGGGTACTGACATGTCGAGTAGACACTTCAGTCGCTGATGAAGTAGACATAAAATCTCTCCATGAATAGAACTAACTGGACACCTTGTTTACCATTAGGAAGTCTTGTTATAAATACAGACTTTCCTCATTTACAATGTTTATTCATAGAGATTTGCACTTCTAGTTCTGGTAAATTTCTAGATATTCAAGAGTTCAATGGTCTAAAAGGCAAACTGCAATGTTGTTACAAGAAATGAGGACAGTCTTATGAATAATTAGTAGTTCGCTTATCATTGATTCAAATATACGAGGCCCTCATAGATGTTTTATCCAGGTATCAATGATCACAGCTTATTGCCAAATACTCTTATACAAGCTAATCTACTCATAGATTTTTATCAGGGCCTCACAAAGTGATTACACTGCAATTATGATCATCAAACTTGTGTATCTAACAGAATCATATACCGTATTATATCATGCATAGGACGCACTTTTTTACTCCCAATTCTCGTCTTAAAAAGTGCCTGCGTCCTTTCTATGCTATTAGAATTGCATCTGTTTTTTCCAAGTCCATTTCGGGTCGAAAATATTGGACCGGGGAAGAACGCGGTAATAGTAAGTATCTGTACTGCGTCACCGAAGAGAACAACTGACATAGGTAAAATCACGCAAGTTAACACACGCAGAAATATATTGAATGTTTACTTTAAAATGATTTATTGAGAAATAAATTGAAAAAAAAATACGAGTGTTTACTTTTTTATAAAAGGGACGCTACTCACAAAAACTCGATGTGAGTCAGCATTTTAACTGGATTGAGTTATAACGGCAACGGAAAATCGGGAAAGGAGGTAAATATCAATTAATCGTTGTTCATGATTTTAATGTTTCGATATTTTACAAAACATTTTGTTGTATGTTACTGTTTTAAAAAATTAATAAAGGAATGTGCATAACGCAAAGTAGCATTATTGTCAATATCAAATCTTTTCAAATGTGCGAAGGTGTGAAAAACACCCGCTGTCTGTCATTAGAAAAATGGTTGTTTGTTCGCACTTTACCTGACGTGCCTTCCGCTGGCAAGACTAATTACCGACACGCATTAATTATGCCTACATGCTTTAATCCGCGCAGCGACAAGCCTTATCAAAACAATCCTCAGTTTTGACAATACAGTTTTGTTGCGATTGCAACGGTTGCAACGGTTGACTGTCATTCAGAAGGTATGTCGGGACTATTGCAACGGTTGCAACGGTTGACTCTCAGTCGGGACTATTACGGCATTTGTATAAGTCTTATAATATGCGTGAATGTTCTCAAAATGTCAAGACATATATCTTTGTTATGTACGCTAAATTACCAAAATACGACGATAATTATCGAAATACACAAGACAGTTATCGAAATATGCCTAATATACAATTTTTTGTTTGTTTTTTACTTCAATATATGTTATAAATACTTTACCAACCTCAATTTTTCGGCTCCGATTTTAACATTTTTCCGCTGCGTCCTATCTTATATATTAAGGGGTTTTACCCGTTTTCTCAACTATTTTTTTGCCTGCGTCCTATCTATGCTAGCGTCCTATACATGATATAATACGGTAGACATTTCCCTTAAACTATTTATTAAACAATTTACAACAACGGTTTTAGCTGAAGAGTTATGGAAGTGAGCTGCACCCTCTCCAATTTTGGTAGCACCCTTCTGCCCTCATGGAGACCATCATAATAAAATTATGTACCCTCCTGCCTTCATAGAATTTAATGCTTAAGATAATAATTTATCGTTTTGTTTTGATTAAAACTTAACATTTTATTATAAATTCTTACAAACTTGACATATTTTGCAGTTGGAACATATTATTACTTAGATTAAGCACAATTGCTACAACAACTGGAAATTCATTAAGATCGAATTCTTCACTGCATCGGACACACAGTGCCATTTTCTCCTTTTAAGCTCCCTGTCCTTTTTCTACAGCACCCTGTCCTTTTAAAAACCTCGCTACAATCCTATTACAACTGTACATTCAATTTACAATCATTTAGCTAAAAGTTAAGTAAATTGAACTTAAAGACTATCATTAATCAAAATAGTCCTTTAGGCAAAACAGTATTTTTTTTCTTTCAAGTATAATTAAGCTATGTAAAGCAATTTTATGTTGGTTGTTTCGAGGAATGAATAAGTCCCTTGCTGGGCAAATAAAATTCTGCATAATCAAACAGTTCCAGATAGTATCTGCAGAGTTTTCTGTGTTATCCACTGATGAACCTTTAGGCTGGCTTCCTTATCTCTACTGATGAGCCACTTTGCTGAGTGAGCTGGGTTCAGCCTCAAGGGTGGGTATGGGAAATTGCCCTGTTCAAACGTATCTAAAAAAATAGGCTGATTTTTTATGTTTCGAAGAATCAGGCTCAGTTCTTTCGAATGCAATCCTTAATGATTTTATATTTGCAATAATACTTTATAAGTGCCAATTAATGATCATGATGTTGTGTAAAATAGTCACCTATGTTATATGCATATGGCAAAAAAATAACATAATACAAAAGACATTTTGTATGAGACATTTTCAATTATTCATATCATTTTCAATAACATTAGTTATATATATATATATATATATGTGAATAGTAACGCGATTCTGATTATTGTGGCAGTAACGTGATGAACAGGAAAAAGTGAGATAAACATTTCGTAACAATTTTTGAGCCCATTGTGTTTTATATAATATCGATCACAAAAACACAACAACAAAACAAGTTGTCAATTGAACCTGACTGGCTGGAATATTTGGTTTTAGTATTAATATAGTGCCCCCCTTGAAACAACAACAACAAAGGATGATCATTGTTCGCATCCAGGTAGTCGGTGCATTCTAAGTTCAATCTGATAATGGTCTATCAACGTGTAAGTTTTTTTTAGTGTTTCTTTTTCTGGAAAATATCAGCATGATTATTTATCCGATTTATTGAACAGAAAATTGCCTTCATCATTTATTTGGCAAAGGTAAAATGTTTACAGATAAGTAAATTTGTTCGGAAAATCTTTCAATTAGATCGATTAAGTTGGCAGATCGAGTGATCGTATTTTGGATTAGTTGGGATTATGTATTTTGATAGAATTTTTTTGAAGAGTGATAGCCCGATGCCTTTCTTCGAATTTGTGACTGCTAGTTGGAGTAGCTGCTCATCTTTAAGGTAATTAATTCTCTGGTGCATGATCATTTTCAGGTTTTCTTTTTTATTCAGCGTTTAATAGCTTGTATTTCTTTGAAGCTTGGCTATTTATATTTATGCAAATGTTTGTTGTTCTGAGATTAAATCTGCTTACTGGTAATTGTTGCCATTAAAAGCTGCGTTTTAATTAAACTTTTGCCATGAAATGTCATCAATGTTTTTACTTTAATTAAAACTAAAAAGTTGGCCATGAAACTCGAAAAGCTCAGGTCAAAAACACAACAGGCTAAAATGGCCTCTGTTTATTGAGCATACCGTTAAACAGAACCTGCTGTGTATATTTGACCTGTCATGCTCCTAAATTTGGCTATCGTTTACAGTTTCAATAAACAACCTTAAACAGAAATATTTGCCAAGCCATTTTCGATGACCCCAGATTAAAAGGCCACTCACTAAAAGTTTTACCCTCGACTTTATTGCTGTCTTAATGCAAGGTACAAGGACATGGCCTAAGTAAAAGTCAGTTTGGAATGTTGACTTATTATTTCTTGTTTATTTATGTAATTTTCGGTTTTAGTACCTATGTGTGCCTTTTGTAGCACAATAGGATGGAATAAGAAAGTAAACTATTTCTTTTCACATGTGGCTGAATGGCAGGCAGTTTGTTTGTTTAGATTTTCCCAGTATCTCTATGATCTGTACTGACGAAGTTTTGATGAGAGGCCCAGATTGTTGCCTTTACGCTCCCTGCACGACATTTACAATCTCCTGGCCAGTCATTGAATTCTCTATCCTTGGATTTCAATTTCTTGCTTTAGCTTCTTGAATATTGATGTTTGCAGATTTGTTTTCCTTGCATCTTAAATTTTATGACTCATGCAAATTTTGTTGAAGATTGGAGATAAAAAAAATATTTTCCAAATTTAAAACATTGGACTAAAGTGTTCTGATAAGGGAATATGCCGTTTCTATTTGATATCGCTGTATAAGGTAAACGTTACTTTGCGCTTTTTTTGCATTTTCGAGTTTTTTTGTCTGTGTATTTTATGAGTCACTATAAGAAATATCTATATTGTTAGAAAAACGCTTATTCAGGGTCGAAGGATTAATTCTTTATGTCAGGGAACATATTGAATGAAAAGTATTGTCCCATGTTTCAATATATTTGTTTTCTTAACCTTAAATTCTCTTGCTCTTAGGATTTGTTGTAAAATATGTCAAAGTATGGAAATGAATGAAATGTTTACAACTTGGGATCCTCATTTGTAAGGTTTTAAAATATTATAGAAGTTATTAAAATATTTGAAGATGGCTTTATTAAGGTCCTTATTGTAAACATCAAAAGCCTTTTTTCGAGTGTGGGCATTTTATTATGACACATGATGTTACAGTCATACAAAATTCGAAAGTTTTATACCAAATGATACAAGATTTTTATGTTACCAAGTTACAAAATAGCAATATCTTTGTAATTTACTCGTCATTTTAGTTGAAGAAGAAAGTTACAGTGCAAATATTGTCATCCATAAAATATGTGCTTCAAATTTCCCATTTTCTTGAGATTTGTATGATTTTATTCTAACAGCATTTTGAGTGTTCGTCGTATATCGATCACTGTGAGTTAAATATTAGGAAGTTATGAAAATAAACAGCTGCTTGTAATATTTGAGTTGAAAACTTATTTATTACACTAAAGCTTAACTAATTGCTATAATTTATGTCTCTTGACTTTAACATTTTGATTGACGTAATTAGTGTGCAACCTGCCGGTATTTAGTTTCATGTAACCGTGGGGCAAATTTTGTTTTTATTCAAAGGACAGTGTAATGAATCGCTGTCGAAAATAAGCCATGTTTGGGCTAGGGCAAGTTATGTACACCATGAAATGGACTTAACAATGTGGCTAATTATTTAACTAAATAATAGTGTGTCTTATCCCCGGAGGATCTATACGAATACCTTCGTGGTCGTAGTAATTTCGTCAGTTACAGAATGGAATTTTAAGAACATGTAATTCATGGTCAAAATATTTTTGTCAGTTATGGAATGGAGTTTGAAGAATTTAAACTTTCACGATCTAAGTATTTTCGTCAGTTATGGAATGGAGTTTAAAGAATTTTAACTTTCATGACCAAAGAATTTTCATCATTTTTGGAATGGAAAAGCTACAAACATGTTTGTTGAGAAACTCCTGAAGGAAATTAACTGTTTGAGATTCGAAATCTTGTTTGTTTAGATTATGTGCGGATTTTAGAGAGTGGACTTTTCTGCAGTGAATTATGGTATTAAAATTATTGACCTTTCTTAACTATAGATTATAGAGTCCTTTTGATTTTGATATGAAATTTATGAGCTGTTATGAAACTCCAATTAAATTAACAAATTGTTAATAAAATGTCTATTCAGTCTTAATGATGTATGCGTAAGCTTTAATTACTCTGTTTAAAGAATGAAAGAATTCAGTCATTTCGATTAAGATCAATAAGTCATTGCCTCGGGCGAAAAAGTACAGTGCATTTTGGACGGTTTTATGGTCAGATGTGCGTTAATTGTTGTTTGGTCAGCAAAATGTACATAGTTGTCAGCAAGTTTATCACATTAAATTGTTATCTTGATCGTATTTGCAAAATATTGTGTTAATTCAGTACATCAGGGTGACTTAATGTTAGTTTGTGGTGTTGGACTTATTTATGGATGTACATCTGTTTTGACAATTTTGTCTGAAAATCTGTGTCATTTTACTCTTTAATTTTTATTCGGGAATATATCCTTGGAATATGTTTTAATCTGAATTTTGCATGGAAAGAGAGAATTTGGGACTAATTTGACTCTGAATAGCCAATGTACACACAAGGTTTGTTAGAAAGATAGTAAATGAGTATTAATTGTGAAATATAGAAAGTTTTTATATTCAAGAATTTTATCACATTTAACAGACATCTTGCAATTAACTCAAGTTTGAGCCCCACATGGGATTTGTTCTGTTATGGCCGGTTGCTAGCTTAACCAGCAGCTAGTAGGAATGTAAAGTGTGCAGTATTTTGTATAGGCAATTGTATCAGCTGATCACCTATATATTGACCACTTGTGCTTTGGGTCACAGCAGATCCTTGGTCTATTGGTAACACAACTTGATTGTCAATCCAGGGGTCGCTGGTTTGATTCCATATCGCACCACAAAAAAAAATGTATTTGTCTTCTGGGTACAAGGGACGTTAATTTGGGGTCCTGTGAGACAGTGCTATACACTGGTGCTCATTAAAAACAAGGTAAGCTCGAACCAGGGTTACATTCTGTCTGTGCTCTTTGCTCCAAAAAAACCTAAATTGACAAACAATCTTATCAGAGCACTCGCAAAATGGGCCTTGCCAGAGTTTGAGACTTAATAAGCTTACACACCAAACCTGGGTCACAGAAGGGCAGCCTGATTAAGAAATCAGATGATATTACTAGTCGGTTTATTTGCAATACAAATGAATTGAGATGAAATCAATAATGAATTACAACAATCATGAAAACAACATGAATCAAATTGAAATTATGAAAGAATGATATTAATTATGAATAGAACGAAAAATCAAAAACATCTTTGTGAAACATGACTGTATAATTGATGTTGCATGCAAGTTTAAGTCCTAATTGATTTCCCTGAATAATATGTTACAATATTCCCGCCCATGTTTTTCCAGGGTGATAGCTGGAAGCTGAAGCGCTGCAAGTCGACGCCACTCAACGGACCTCGAACTGTGTACATTCCCCGTAGTGAGCGAGGGTTTGGTTTTACCCTCCGACACTTCATAGTTTACCCGCCCGAACCAGCTACTGCAAGGGTGAGTCTATAAATAGATTTAAGACTTGGTACAAACTCATGCTCAGCTTCTTCGCTGTCACTTTTCTTAGAATCGATCGACAGGTACTGATTACTGCTCCCACAACCCGGGTTATTGAAATTTTACACTAGTATTTTTTTGTGCCATGTAACGAGCATGCGGTATAAGTTAAAATTAGTGTCATTTCAATGGATGAATTCTCCAATATGGTACAAAGCGACAACACAACAATACTGCAATTGAACTGGGTTTTCTTTAGGAAGGTGTTAATTGTCTGGAAAAAAATAAATTGAATGTGAATATCTCTGATTGTGACACAGTTCCGATTGGAACAGTTAATTGCTTCACAGCATAGTTGGGAGCAAAAATACGTAGCTTGGAACTGGCTTAGAACAGTCTATTGCTTGACTGGGTAGTTAAGACCATAGACTTGACAAGGTAATATCCATTTTCCCAACAGCATAAGCCCCTGAAACACATTTTATTAAACTGCCTGATAGCAAAAAGATAAATTTGTTTAAAAGTTTGTTTACTCTTTAAGGGATTAGACACCAGATGATACAATTGCAAGGAAAAAAGAAAATTGCCAAAACTTACATAAAATTGACATAGTTATGTACAACGCATTGAATCTTACTTACTGATGTATCACGTCTCTTACAGAAGTCATTTGCTGTTTTTGCAATTCAAAATTTACTACAGTTGTCTATCATGTAAATCCCAGTATGTTTAAATATAGCATCGATACATTTATCTGTACTCATAAACAGATTTGATTTAGACTGGGAAACCATGATGTGCTATTTTAAACAGGGAAACCCAGATGAGACAGCAACATGATTGTTGCGATTATTATTTTAACTGTGTAAAGTGATATATTATCGGCCTCCTACTAGCTTGCATTGACAATTCAAGGCTTGTTTTGAGGAAATACTGTATTTCCCAATTTTGGGAACATCTGGTGTCTATAAAGTCCCTTTAAGAGATCATTCATATTATCGAGGACGGGATTCTGAAACTTTGATGTTTATGAAATAAGATTTAAGAGGAATTATATAAAAACACTAGGTTAACTCTTTCAAGATGTTTTTCTTGTTTTTGGCTGACAAGTGTATAAAAAACTTGACTTACAAGACATACATGTATAGATACAAGATTGTTTGATGTTTGATTGATTTGTTTGAACTTTAAACCACTACAAGTTTACTTTCCCAGTCATTTAATGTGATAGATGTTAGTCTTCACATTCTACACGATCCTTTATAGATTCATTTGTCATTGCAAACCATGTTTTTGTAAGTTTATAAACATCTGCCCACACTGCATATGGCATTTTTACCATTACTAAATACTTCAACATTCCAAGTACTACCCCATAAGGCTGTGTACCAGACAAGGGACTGGTACCATATTTGAACTTCTTTGGCATTAGCCTATTAGCATCTTCGATGGCCGCTTGTGTAAGATAGGTTAATAATAGACCCAACCTGCACAAGTTGGGATGAACCCATCTTACGTGAGTGGCCATGGTACTGATGGTAGATGCATTTTCTCCCACTTTAGTTAAATAAATTAAAGTTGAAATGAATAATTTGGATTTTAAATATTGCCACATGAAAAGGTTTTCATGGTGCTACAGACGATGGTCTTCAACAAGGGAGATAATTGCATGATGACAATAAAAGTAGTTTCATATACGGGTACTTTTTTATCTTTGCCCGTCAACAAGATATTAGGATTTCCAGCATGGCCAAATATTTGGATCTAATTATAAATCTGAGGTGGGAGAAAGGTACTGTCAACATCCAAGCTGATGTTCTACCATTCAATTCAATTCAGTACATACCATCTTTCTTGTGTATTGCATTAAGTCTCTAAAATTTCAAGAATTTTATTTTGAGATTTTCGCCATCTTACTGTTGAATGACTGTTGAAATGCAGGCATTGCTTAATCTTGGAGTGACACTTCGGGAATCAGTGAATATCTTAGATTGATGCAGCCATCGGTGGTTTCCTATCTGTGTTATCAGGATCTTTCATCTGAAGCAATTTATATTCAACAGAGTATTCTAAGAAAATTACTTATTCAGACTTATCTTTTGAGAATTTACATGGAAAATATCAAGCTGTTTTAAATGTGTTTCTGTCTCCATGATAATTTTAAGATTTACGCTTAAGATTTATCGTAAAAGCATCAATGGTGCCAAGGTTGTTGAAAGTTGATCAAGGGAGATAATTCTGTTGCTGTTCTTTTGTTGATTCGACTGAGCTATGAACCTTATTTTTCGAATATGTAAAAAAATATCATGTAGTGTCTTGATTTTTGGAAATGAAATAAGGCCGAGATTTTTTTTCAACTTGTAATTTAGCATTCTTTGCGTTGTGTATTCATGATTAAATTGTTGTGTTGATGAGGATTCTGAAAGAAATTTTTACTTGACACAAACTGTTCTTTGTTCATGTTTCAGACAAATGTTATTACAAATTTTTTTCCCCAAAAATGAAAAACTTTGACAAAATTGAACCCATAAAAGTTCGCTGTGAATTTCAGTTTGTTTTCTTGGAAGAAATAAAATGTGTACATTAAGAATGATAAATTTGTCAAATTTTCCTGTAAATTTATCAAAAAAATAATCATGCTGAAATGTTCCACCATGGTTTCCTGGTCTCTTGATAAAATAAAACCAGATTGAAGTTTAATTGCTTGTTTTTGTGGGCTGCCAAGCATGTTTCTGGTCGGAACCTGTTTTTCTGAGATATCCCAATCAACAAAAATCATGAATTAGTAGGGTGTGTTTCTTACGGTAAAAATCATGAATGTTTACCGCCAGGGCACTTTTAAACAAGGATGTGTGTCTGTTTTCTGTTTAAAAATTTGGCATTCTAAATTAATGTTAAGTTGGATATAAGTTGGATCAAATTTTAACAAAGTTTCAGTTTATTTACTTAATGTTCTAATATCTATATGCTTAAAGAATATGATGTGCTATCAAGGGTGTGAGTAAATAAGGCCAAGTGAATGGAAGCTAAGAAGAACATGGACATTTTGGCGGCAAGATTTCTTATAAAAAACATGTAAAACAGTCAGTTTGAAAAAATCAACAGAGTGACGGGTAGTTTCGAAATTTTGAAGTACTCCTTTTTGATGTTACGATTTAAAAACTGACCTAGGTGTATTGTGTTGTGTTAAGTAATTTTGTAACTCATTCTGCCTCCTATATCACAGTGTTCTAAATTAATATTTTGTCAATAGATAATAGCACCAGTATAATGGATTACTTTGACCACCACTGAACACAGTGAACAACTGACCAGGGGGACCAGGGGGAGTGTGGCTTCTATTTGCATGATATTTATTGTGGTGTGAAGCCTCCCATTTGCATCATCAGTGTTAATTTTGAAGCGATTTTCCCATTCGCATCGTGTTCTATGTGGAACGAGGCTCTGATTCAGTCATTAGATTAATTGTGAAGTGAGGCCCCTTATTCACACAAAGTTAATTTGTGATTGTCAGGCTTCAAATCCCAACATGTCAATTGTTTGGTGACAATTTGGTACAGCCTACAACATACACTCTGGAGAAGGACAATTGAAATTTGTAAGATAAATAAAACGGATCACTTGGTCAAGCAGCGATGTTGTGTAAGGCTGTGAGGGGTCGCAGGAGAGCATTTCGAGTGGAGATGAGACGACGGCGTCACTCCTGGCACCCCATGGTAACATACTAGAATGAATATTTATAGCACAGATTATATAATACACATTTAACGCTAACTTTCATTATTAGCTCTCAGTCATGCAAACTTATCTTAAAGGTTGGACATTATGCAAATGAATCTTGGTAAACATGATGCCAGAGAATACAGGCACATGTATAGCAAGGTCCATAACTCTGGCTTTTGTAATTGTTAAGTTATGTTTGGGATAAGAAATAACAGACACACATTTTTATTGAAAATTCATTGTAAAAGTGTTTGCGTCCATTTGGGGGTGATCTTATTCACCAAGGGATTTGAATTACATCTCTTGGCAAATAAACACTATCAATATGTGCAAACTGAAATGAACCCCCCCCCACCCCAGAATGTTTCTTTGAACTAAATTGATGAATTAAATATTACAACATATTAATCCAGGCTTTTAGTTTTATTTGTGCGATTAACTTCAAACCTTTGTTTCTCCAGAATTTCTTCCCCTATGTGCAAAGCTTTAAGGATTTCTTGGTTGTTAAAAATTAGGGTCAATGTACTTAATATATGTGTAACTAGTTCAAAATCATAAAATGTAATGTACCTGGCAGACAGGTGCTCAGTTGGGTTGTAAAAAAGAACTCATTATATATTTTCCATGAAGATGTTTAATTGTCTTTTTTATGTGTATTATTAATTAAATATTAATACAAACTTTACAAGATCAAACGCAATATAAAAGCTCATTGTACGAGTGCCTATGCATGGGTTATGTTAAGTACGAAACCACTTTCTTGCCTTGTTTCTATAAATAACAGCATAATGTCTTTTCATGCTGGAGATTAATGTTTAAACAATGCCTATACCTTACAGTGTCTGGCAAAGTCATAAATGTTCTGCTCTCATCGTTAATGGTTGATTGCCATTTTATGAATCTTTACAACTTGCTAGCAGCATGAAATATGCTTTGTAAACATATTCTAGAAAAACATTCAGAGAAAATAATAAATAATCTCGAGAGTGTTTACAAGTACACCCTACAAAGAAAGTAATTGGCAATAAGCATTGTTTGATGAATTCTCTGTTTTCTCGCTCTCTCCTCCCCAGACAACCTGTAGAGGTTGATAGGTATAATACAGCATTGTAATATACTGTAAGGTTGCTCAGTTTTGTTGTTCGGCAGAAATATGGCCGTTCTGAGATACATCATGCACAAATGTTCAACCATTGTAAGGCTTTTTAAGACTTCATTTCGTTGCTAGGCGTCATTTTCCATAGATGTCATTCCCATTGCTAAAACATACCTATTTTATAACCAAAAAGTGAAAATAAAATGAATGTCCAATTTTTGTTTAAAAAAAAAAAAAAAAAAAAAAAAGATGGACCTTAACCAAACTGTTTTTGTATGAATTTGTGTATCCCTAAAGAAGCAAACTTCATCACATTTTTTTTATCTTTGCTATCATTTTTCGAATCATTCTTGGTTCATTTATTAGGTCAAATCTGAATTCCAAATTTCAGTAAGAAAAACAGATTTTATCTCATTAGAAAAAGCCCCAGCCCCTGAGTCCTAAAATTGGGCAAAAACTTGAAAATATATTTATTTGTGAAATAAACTACTGTCAAGATGGCATATTTTTTAGGAAATTTAATCAAACTTTCTGCAATTTGTAGACTTTCTGGGAAATTTATTTACCTGTGAACATAAATGCTGTCAGAGAAAAAGCTTATAACATAGGCCTTCTGCCAGCTCAAAAAGTCCTGACGTATTTCCCCTGATAAGTGAGAAGGGTGGGGACTTATTAAGGCCCTAAATTAGGCTTGTTACCTTTAGGTGTCAAGGTGGGGTTTGTATATTGTGCTAATTTTCTTGAGGTAGGATGAATTGTGTGTTCAATATCCATTTGACAGAGGGTGTCTTGACAGATAACGTTTTATATAAAATTCTATTAAAATCTATAGAAAACAATATTTTATGTATGCATGGCATGCATGTATCATTTTGGTACTGTGATTGCCATGGTGTTGTAAACGATGGCACCCTCTTAGGCCTTCTTTCTTAGGTGATGTGAAACTACTTAAACCTTAGCCATATCTCATAATAGTGCCAAATATGGACATATTTAACGTAGTAACACATGCTGCCAGCAACAATACACACAAGGATAGCAAGGGCCATAACTCTGGCTTTGATATTTGTTGTGTTTTGTAACACATGCTGCCAGCAACAATACACACAAGGATAACAAGGGCCATAACTCTGGCTTTTATATTTGTTGCGTTGTGTAACACATGCTGCCAGCAACAATACACATAAGAATAACAAGGGACATAACTCTGGCTTTTATATTTGTTGCGTTGTGTAACACATGTTGCCTGGGCAACAATACACACAAGGATAACAAGGGCCATAACTCTGGCTTTGATATTTGATGCGTTGTTTAACACATGTTGCCAGCAACAATATACACAAGGATAACAAGGGCCATAACTCTGGCTTTGATATTTGTTGCGTTGTGTAACACATGCTGCCAGCAACAATACACACAAGGATAACAAGGGCCATAACTCTGGCTTTGATATTTGTTGCGTTGTGTAACACATGTTGCCAGCAACAATACACACAAGGATAACAAGGGCCATAACTCTGGCTTTGATTTTGTTGCTTTGTGTAACACATGCTGCCAGCGACAACTCACACAAGGATAGCAAGGGCCATAACTCTGGCTTTGATATTTGTTGCGTTGTGTAACACATGCTGCCAGCGACAACTCACACAAGGATAACAAGGGCCATAACTCTGGCTTTGATATTTGTTGCGTTGTGTGACACATGTTGCCAGCAACAATGCACAACAGTGCTCGAAATTGGCCTAAGCCCGCAAGCTCTGCACTGGCAAAATTATCTCTGGGCTCGCTCAAATTCTGGATTTAATATAGCAGGGCTTGTTGATCTTTATGTCAAGCACTAGAATAAAGAATGGGGCTAGCACACCCAAAGCTTTAATTTTGATGACTGACATTAGGAAAGCAAGGACAGTTTAATAACTCTTGCTTGTTGTGTTATGTTGAACAGACGAGCCATAATGTTCCCTCCACAACCCTCTTGTTCTTTCTTGGAAGTACATGAATTATGGCATACCTGAACCCTGGTATCATAATTAAAGACAAAACATCATTACTCAGTAGGATTAGTATGCAGCAGTGGTGGGCTTATTAGATGAAATATTCCCGGTGAAATAAACAACTTTCGATGGAAATATGCCCGTCCTCTGGGAAACCTTGGAAACTCTCACTGTTTCTTATTCTTTCTTGTTTTTTTCTGGTGTGGATTATTGCGCAATGCCATTACAATGCGATCATGCACTTTCTAGCTGTACTTGTGACCTTATCATTGTTTCTTAGGGGATTCATTTTTCGTTGGACATCCTGTGGTTTCGGGCCTGTGAAACAGTTTGTGTGTCAGGGTAGAAAGTGCATGGGTTTCTGTGTATATAATGGTGCTTAACGATGAGGGGTTCTTAGAATAATGTACATCTGTTTTAAAGTAAAAAATGTGCCAGACAAGTATTAACTTCCTTTTTAATTTATCATTTAATTTAAAAGACTTCATACACAAAGATTCAAAACTTCGGGGAAATGAGCTTTGTTCGGAAGGATTTTAGTTGCAAGCGAGGAATGTATTTACTATAATGTAGCATTTATCTTGCAATTATTTAACAGTTAATGCTAATGCAGGAATATGCAACTTAATTGTAAAGAAATTTGAACATACCAGAATCAGGGAATAACACGATTAGTGATTTTGTGAAATGCAGGAATGGACAGAAATCGTCAGTTTGACCATCAGAATGAATTTATTTTGTAGACTTTAATGCCAAGTTTGTAAGGAAGTCATTTTCAAATGCGTTTAAAGGACTTAGATAAAATAATGTGGAATTTCACGTCGAGGAACTTGTGTCGTTGAAACTAACGTAGGTGAAGAATGTACGCGTGGCACGAGTTTGATGAGACAGAACCTGAGTTGGAGATGCTGGAGTGGACGGCGCTGGTCAGTTGTGTGCCCTCGACCTCTTCTCTTTGTTCGCAATTTTTCATCACGATAAATATATTGATTTTTTTTTTTACTTTCAAGTAAAATTAATTCAAATAAGTGCCAAGTCCTGCATTATGCATGAAACAAATGCAGGGTAAACAAAGGATTTATAAATCAATATGATCAATTGAAAATGTCATTGAAAAAACAACAATATGATAACATTATCTTTAATTGTTATTATGCAGTCAAAACAAGGTCATATTCTATTTGATAAGTATTGTATAATTAACTGTATGAAAATAAAATTTCTATTTAGCAAGATGAAGTTATATTTTCTTAAATATTGCAGTATTTCCTATGTAGAGATATAACATAAAAGTATGATTGTAACAGGAGAAAAATGAAGGTTTGAAAGTAATTAAGACATCAATGTGTAATTGATGTAAGATCAGGTAAATACATAGGGCTTAGTGTATATAACAACAAACAATAAAAAAATAACAGACAGTTTGCTGTATAACTTCATTCTAAAGATTACATTTGCCATGCAAAGGTGGGGATTTGGGGGACCTCCCGCATCATGTTTCATAGGGGCAGCAAAAAGGTTGCCGGTAGGGCTGACACATTCTCAGTCATCAGAGGTTTGATAATGATAAATAGGTAAATGGTAGCAATAAGCATCATCACTCTTGTGCCCGAGAATAAGGCTGACACATTTTTTTGCCGCTACTGCATCAAGTTTCAGAGTTCAAAGAAGCAGGGTAAAAGTGGCCGGTTACTAATTATTTAGGAGTCAACAGTAATTGCTGTTGTTGTTTTATCAGCAACATGTCATTTTAAAACCCCTGTTATGTGGTGCTCTTTTTATGACAATATGATGCTTCAATTTTATATAATCATGTCAACAAAAAATACATGTTACTAATAGTAAGTGTAAAATGATTGTCAGTGATTTTATATTTTAAGATTTTTTTATTTCTGAAAAAGTCATGCATGGATTGAAAGGTTTAAAATTCAAATATTTTAGGGTGTTTTTCTTGTAGTAGTAGTAAATTTGCTTGTGATTTATGCACCAGTCAGTTGTAACCACGCCCCCCCCCCCCCCGGTCCGGGGTTATACCGGGGATAGCCAGGGAAATGGTCTGTGTTTTTACTATCCAGGTGGCCCCGCAGTGCCGGGTGAATGCAGTGGTTTTGTCTGCGCTCCAAAAACAGTGGGGAATGGGCCTTACCTAGGGTCCCTGGGGTGCAGGGGCATTTTGCGGAGATTTTACCAGCAAATCGTCCCTGCAGGGCGGAGGTCTTACCCAGGCTTGGCTTGACTGAAAGTCAAAGTCCCCGCTATTCCCCGGACCTGGGAGGGCCATAGTAACAATTGACTGGTGCATTGATAACATGATCATTGATGTCTAGATTTATAATCATTGTTGGAAAAAGGTTGCCATGGCAGGGTTAGGTTCTGTTTATTTTTGAAAAAAAATAATACGGAAATGAACATAATAAAGTAAGGCAATTTAGGCTTATCAGGAAGACATTTTTTTATGATTGAATAAATTTTCTTGTTGACATGTGCATTTATTTCCTTAAGGCAATGTTTATAGTCACGACAACAAGAAAAAAGAGCAATGCTGACAGTTATGATAGCCACTAAAAATTTGTTACAAAATGAATTAACAATAAACCCACCTTAACGCAAAGTCAATGGTCTGGTAAAACAGCTACTGAATAATGATACTCAGCCAATTTTGTAAAGGTTTTGTTGATACATTAGTGGCTTTAAAACGATAATATGAGCGCTCCTCGTCTATTTATCTGATCAATGCAGTCGGTAGGCTCTGCATGCAGATAACAATAAGATAGAGGCATGTTGTTCACAACTTGGCTAGCCATAACTTTCTTATGGTTTCAGCTTTATAATGCCCTTTTATCTCCGAAGAAGATACCTAATTTGATAATAAATGCAGGTATTGCTTGCTTGCTTGCATGGGCTTAATACTTAAGTTCATTCAGTGGTTTGAATGTCTGAAATCAAGTCTAGTGAAATTTTAATAGGAACTGGACCGAGGTTGGAATTTATTCATTAATTAGTAAGTGTCTGATATTATTCAGAAATCATAAATATTTTTAATGTGTTGTAATTATATTTTTATTTTATTTTCTAATTTTTTAGTATGTTTGAGAAAATGATCCATACGATATGATATTTAGATGTCTTTTTCTTTCTGAAACACAAAATTGAGATCATGAGGTCAACAAGGTTTACAATTTTTTTATGTAGCTGTGAACACATTCGTCTGTTTCAGTAGATTATATACATCATGTAGCTGTTTTGTGTTTGAGTTTTATATATGACAGATATCCAGAATAAAACATTATCCCACTTAAAGGGGCTTACTTAAGACACCTCAATTTGTCCCAAAATTGACAAACACATTATTTCCACAAAACAAGCCTAGAATTGTTAATACGAGCTAGTATGAGGCCAATAGTTGCATCATTTTACATGATTAAAAGAATATTTTGTCATTTACCTGTTCAAAAAAGCGCATAATGGTTTCCGAGTTTATAGTGTGTATATTTAGCATGTCAAACAACACGTGATAAGTACAGATGCATATATACATATACCGATTCTATTTTTAATTCAACTGGGATTGATGTGGTAGGCAAACCCAATAAATTTCGATATGGAAAATACTGTGAAAAAAACATGTGTCGTAAGCGATGTAATACATCAGTAAGTAAAATTCAATGTGTTGTACACAACGGTATCAATTTTATGTTAAGTTATTGACAATTTTCCTTTTTTCTTGCTATGGTATCATCTGGTGTCTAGTCCCTTTAATGCTTTGCATAAAAAAGACCGGCAGCACGGCAAGCGCTGCGTGAATATCAAATCTAGAATTTGAACAAGCTTGAAAACATTTTACCAGTGCAGGGCTGTATTGCAGGTGTGTGCTAATTCCAACCATGGCATACTCGGAACTTGATGCATCATTTTATGCTGACTATATGTTCTGTATACCGCAAAAAATAGCTCTCCCATTACATGTAAAACTAATATAACACCTACTCAGCTTATTATCATGTTTATCTTTCTAATCTAAAAATAATTGAGCCAGCCTAAGGTGGCTTATCAGTTGATGATGCTAGGTATAAGATAATCATTGAATGGATGTGTACTACTGTATACTGTCAAAGCATTCATGTTTGTGGGCCTGAATTTTTTGTAGAAAACTCATTTTCTCTTCCTACGTAAATTTTCTTTCTTTGCCTTCTTAAATGTATTTGCTTATAAGTCAGGTAACAAACTTGTAGTTTATCTTTCTGAGATCAGAGTTGTTGTGAAATACTGCGTATATATGAGCTTGTTCACGTAGCTACACTATGATGATGATACATGTAAACATATTTCAGCAATGAGTTTCAAAGTCAAATGCAAAATTTAGTTTGTACATATCTTGTTTGCTGATACTCACCTGAAATCTATTTCCTCGCTCTGTCCTACATCATCGGTCATTCTATACTTGTACATAATATAAAGTATATGCCTTGATGACACAGCTCACTAGTGGATCCAGCAAACCCAGCACATGCTCCCACTAAAATCGTCCATGTTTTCTTTTAATTTCTATATTGGAGAAAAAAGCACCATTTGGGACTATAAATTGTTAAAAGTTCCATGGGTGAGTTCCCCAAAACCCTCTGCCAACACTTTAAACTAAACCCCCCAAAAACACTTTAAGCTTAATCAATTTTAAATCTGAGGGAGATGCGCATTAGTCCAAAAGTTATGCCACCCACTTTTGTCAAATCACATACCCTTAAGTAATTTTTCATTTCCTTTCTAATATGACTTCATTTTTGTTTTGAGGTCATCACTTTTCTATTAAATCTCTGAAGAGTCTTAATCACAGTTAGCTACTCGCAGTATAAAGGTAAATTCTACTTACACGTCCGCCATCATTTGGTAAATTGGCAAAGTTAGTCTACTGTGAATAATGAGGAACTTACAGTACACTTGATTCACTATGCCTTTCAGTGTGCTACTGTAGAGCTGGGAGGAATGTGGTAGCAGGTTGATATGGCTGTAACTGCCACATACCTCCCCAGCCTGATACAAACATCTCCCTGAACACAGACACTGATGGCAACCAGGCATACCATCTCTCACTGGAGATGATCATTGCTCCTGTAATCTAGGTGGTTTTTATAGAGACATACACATTCCTGGAGTAACCATCTGTCAGATATAAGACAATTCCAAAGATTATGTATGTACAGTTATTAGTACAGAATATGTGTTGCTTAGTGATGTAAATATTGTATGGTCCTAGTTTCCTTATACAAGTACTATGACTTGAGGGGGATTTGAAACAAAACACACTCACATTTTCCCAAGTTTGGTGCCTCAGAATTTGGCAGTTACAGTCGAACGTCGTTATGTCGACTTTTTCGGGACCTAGTGAAAAAAGTCGAGATAACGAAAAGTCGACTCATCCGAATTACAAAAAATATCACCAATCCCAACACGTTTGAGTTGGATTGTACGATGTTTACATCCACAATTGAACGGTCTTGTTAAATATTTTCGTCGTGAAAACAGCAAACTTATTATTGAAAAATAAAGTGAAAGAAGAATTATTTGTGTCAAATTTATTTCTTTTACGTTTATGGATCACACATAACACATGAAACCACAATTGCATACATTTGTACATTGTAAGATTTTATACCGGGTCCTTCTCTGAATTGGTCGACAAACATTTGACATTTTGAAGTTATTATTTCTGTTCCCATTCGGCATTAATATCTAATCAATAAAATGTTCATGTTTTATACAATACCAAAGAGCTTGAGCAATAAATGTCTCTTAAATTAAATACATAAACAAACAACATTAAATTATTCACACTTACCAATTACATTTTTGTATCCCCCAATTATGACAGTTTGTTATATTGACACGCACGGTATTTTGCGATATGCCGCAAACCGTTATGAATATTTTCACACCTACGTCTCGATCTACAGTTCGACATAAAGAACATAGGAAATGTGTGAAATTCGACCACTGGGACTGAAAAACGAGGTCGACATAGCGAAAAAGTCAAGATAAAAAAATCGACACAAACAGATTTATTTTATATAGAATAAGAAGGAATAAATTCGGGACCGTAAAAAAAGTCGACATAACCGGAAAGTCGACTTAACTGACGTTGACATAGCGAGGTTCGACAGTATGTATCAAATTAATGAGCACAACGTAACCGCAAGCTTTGAAGTCGGGGTTAGAGTGGTCTAGTGGTATAGGTGTCTGCCTCTCACCCACGAGGTTGTGTGTGCAATCTCCACCAGGGATACTAATTCTCGCAGCCTCTCAAAATGGACACCAGTACTGGTTCCTACCAAGGAAACAAACTCGAGAGTGATTCTATAAGCTATATCAGCTTTCGTCACAATCAAGCTTAAAAAAATTAGTATAAATTAAGTCTAAGCTGTGAACTGGTACAATTAATTCTCACCTTATTTGAGTTCTGGATTGTATTGTGCTTATTGAATGTTTGAAGCCAAGCACTAGAATAAGAAGCTATAACTAGAATAAGAATTCAGGCTTGTTCATCACAAGTCTTATTTCGATGACTGACATACATAGTGAATACTTATATTTTGTTAGTGTTGTATTAAAGCATATAATTTACTGTGACTGAGATAAAGTCACAGAGTTTTCTTGGTACAACAGCTATTGGAAAATCATTTACATTTTCCTCGAGTCATCAGCCGTCATTTCATTACTGCATACTGCGTCACGTTGGTGATGCCTACGTCTTTGCTGTGACACTAATAGTTTTCTTCATGTACCAGATATGTGGAGAACCGTATATATAGAGCTTACTAATTGTCTGTCAATGATTCCAGCAACTTACAGCCAAAGTTTTCTTAGTACAAAACCAATACAAAACATATCGTATGGAAAAACATCGGCTGATTGATGTAAATAGTGCATACTGCGTCTTGGTGGTGACGTAAGTAATTAACTGTCATAATCTTTCTAGGAAGAACAACTATGGAAAAATATAGTAGAAGCACTATTATTTCGTTCTGTCAGTGGCATTAGCATTATGGTTAATCAAAGTTTTTCGGTACAAAAACTACAAAAATCTTGGGCGAAGAGCATGCCTGCTGTGCCTGTCAGTGATGCCTTCAAGTTAATATTGTACAGTAATAGGTTTCTTGGTACAAAACCAATGGGAAAACATTTGTGATGACTATATATGAATTAAGTGCACACCATTTTTTGTCATGACTACTGCATTTATGCACAGTTTTCTTAGTACGGTGGGTAATTACGACAGTTAAACCTTTAATGTTGGCTCATTAGCGGTAATATGCATAAAATTATATATATATATCAGGGAATAATTTTTAGTGGTTTCATGGATTTTCTGGATGTTTTTGTTTCCTAGGCAAAGTAGAAACAAAATTGACAAGTCTTCACAACCAGTAGAGATAGGTATGTTTCATTAGACAACATTGAAATGCTTCAATCCCAGAAGCTTATTGATGCCTTAAATGCCCCATGTGAACCCACCAAGGGGCTGCTCTTTAATATATCCATTAGGAACTTGATCCCTGGGTTAAAGGGGCAACTGTGAGGACATCATTTAAACCACTAGGTTGGGCTCATGGACTTCGTTGGTTGTTAGCCATTATCTCACCCCTGATATAATTATGTTTGACCATCATTGTTAAATCTTTAAGGCTGTAGCTATGTTAGTGGAAGTTTGGTTATGACAACAACAAGAATGCATATTTCTGCAATCATGTTTGCCAAGTCCTTCAGAAATGCTAAGCCCGGGTGACATGTTTGCTAAGTTATTAGCATCAGCAAGTAATCTGGCTTGCAATTTGTTTATGGCCTTAGAAATAAAGACATGTAGAAATGTAAAAAAAATACTGTTTGTCAGAAGCTGTCCACAAACCTTAATGTGGGCAATTGTTGCACCTAATTCTGGGAACTTTTATGCTGATACCATTTCTAAATTGGAATTCTACATGAATTTAAAGCATGTTTTGATCAGGAAAGTGTCTCAGAATACCAGAAAGAAGCCTAAAAAGGCCTCAGACCACTATATATATATATCTTAAAGGATGGATTCATGTGACAGTGTTTGTCTGCTGGCTAGATTATTGATACTAGTTGATTAATATATGTTTAGATTGTAACTGAAAGAATGTATTTGTGTGTTTCAGGAGCGGGAGTATGCCACAAGCGAGGATGAAGATCCTGAAGGTGAGATAAGTCGCATTAGATCACACTTCGAGATATTATACAATGCTACATTGTTATCAGACTTTAGAATGAACAATCCCAAATTCTTACACTAGTGATTGGCATCCTAATTTTTTCAACAATTAAGTCTTTTAAATGCTTCATGAAATCTAGAACTTGAGCAAGCCGGGGAAAGTATTTTAGCAGTGCATGGCTTACAGGCTTGTGCTAATTTCAACATGTCTGCGAAGATCAGTCCTATGGAGGTAATCACGTAAACATAGGAAAGCTAAATATTAAAAAACAACATGAAATGGGATTACAAAACAAACTTAAAACAATGCAATACTGAATAAGACTTCAAAAGTACTTCAAAAATCATTGCTGGCTACAAATTGGGGCACGAAACCGCATCAATAAATGAAAATGTCTATTTTTTCCTCTCTGACAACACATTTTAGCTGATGACTTTACATATGTGTTCTACATCGTTTTTAATGGACTTGATTCTTAACCTTTAACTTCACTCAAGACTTCTATATTTCAAAGCACTGGTTAAGGTGCATTGGAAATCATTTTGATGTGTGTTACCAACAATTTTGAAAAGTATTATACTCTTTCTTGTAGTAGTTTTAATGTAATTGGCTTAAAAGGGATTTGTCAGATAACTGGATCATCAGCTTCGATACTTAAGAAGGGATTAGGATTAAAGTTGATTTAGGATAGGCAGTATAAACTTCAATGAATTTTTGCGGAATAATTTTTAAAGATACCTAAGGATTAACTAGTAATCTAAATCCAATTAAATTACGTCAACTCTAGGCTGCATGTATGTACAAAGGGAAACTTCTTTTTTTGGTGCCAATATTTATTATGATGTTATTTTAATGGACTGGTTCTAGAATGTTGTAGGAACGTTGCTAGGTCATGTAGGATGTTCAATACATTGTGTAAGACTTGTTAAGCTAGTCTGCATTTTGAAACGTATACCAGTAATAAAAAAAAAATTCATAGATTTTTTGTTGTCTGGGAGCATAAGTAAAACATTGTTAAAGATATTAACATGAAACTTGGTAGACTTGTTCACTATGAAATTATACACAAGGACCTTGTGGTTAACATATCACTGACTCTAGATCAGAGGGTCTGTGGTTTGATATCAGCTTGGTCCACAAAGCCTTGATTGAGGATTAAAAACTGGATTACAATCACAGAGGAATGATAAATGGTTCTTAATTACAAACTAACCTTACATGTTCGTCATGATAAAAGCTCATGGAAAAAAAAGCTTCTGATACTGATTCATAAATGTAAAATAAATGTTAACTTTTAACAATTTCCTTGCCATTACAGAGCTCTACTACCAGCGAGTACAGGCGGGGGGTCTCGAGCCTCTGGACACAATCTTTGTGAAGACCGTTCGAGACGGGGGACCTGCCCAACGTGCGGGGCTCAATCCTGGGGACCGGATCATATCCGTGAATGGGGAACCAGTGACTGGGAAATCGTACGGACAAGTTATCTCTCTTATTCAGCAGACGACGACGGACCTGTCAATTCTGGTCGTACCAAAGGAGGAAGATATATTGCAATTGGTAAGGACAACTGGGGATGCTAAAATTTTAGAGCCAAGGCTATCTTTTTAAAAAATTGTTTGCAGTCGCGAAATCTTTCCCCTTAAAGTGCTCTGACTGAAAAAAAGTTAACCCTTGATATATGCTAAAGGAAATTGCAGTGCGTTCTCTTGTGAGTGTAATGTCAACACTCAATTTCCAACCTGACCAACCATTTAACGTCTTGCTTGCGCCACTGCAAGTAATCATTTCTTTAAGAATGGCCTAAGCTTTATTACAAAATGGAAGTTAGTTTAAGTATTGAATTTGGAAGTAAGGTTAAGGTTTTTCTTTACTATTAAAAGGGATCATCACAACCTATACTGTGTGAACATTTTCATTTTGTTAATATTTAGTTTTCGATTGAACGTAAGCAAGGTCACTATCTGACTTAATTGAGACATTGACAACATAATCACCCCCCAGGGATTAGGTCATTCTGCAATTGGTTATTTGTTTCAAATTTGTGTCACAGAGATAGCAATGATAATGATTTATTCATCTATTTATTTTTACATTCCTTTACATTGAAATGTGCGCCATGATGAAGGGAAAGAATGGGGCTATGTTTTAAGATTTATCAAAGAGATTACAGATAAAGAAATCAAAATCAATTATTTAAAAAATGAAGGTAATCTTTTTTTTCCACTTATTTATAGTTTCTGGTTGTTGTTTCTAACTTTCTATTGAAAACAAAGCAATTCATGGACTTGTTCATGTTTTTTAATCTTACTGTGAGTAATTTCATGGTGAAATCTGATTTAATTGGATGTCCAGTTTGGAGAGTGGTTAGCACACATGCTTCTGATAAAGGCATGGTGGGCTTGATTCCCAGCTTGTGCATAAGTGAGATTCATTAGTGGTCAGCAAGCCTCAAGGTTCTGCGGTAAAATTACTTGACAACACAAGACCACACTCATGAGGAACACATTGTTCCGTTGAAATCAATTTAATGTAATGTTGTAATAACTTGTCTTATAATGGTTGAAAATAAATAATAAAAACAATTTTAACAAGAATTATTCAATTTTTTGAGTGTCCCATATCAAGTTTAATATAAAAATAATCTGATAGGCTTTCAAGAAAACCACAAGATATTTCTGTAATTGAACACAATGTAATGCTTGTTTCAAGGGGGACATAAGATTCGCAATGTCGTTAGGTCTGTGTACCTTACGCGGCGATGTTAAACCACAATGACAGTGATGTACTAAAAGTCTAACCTTCGTTGTATTGAAGTGTTAACAATCATTCAAATACCTTCGTGTTTGATCAGATCCAAGTGAGTTTTCGGTGAAAAAGTTACACAATAGACAAAGCATTCTGTATTCTGTTTTTGACGTATGACTTGTCTTTTTTGGATGACATGAATGCAAGCATTCATTTTGTTATCATGTAAATTTCCCATTTAAACTGCAGCTTAGATGTTTTTGTCATGTAAAAAGCTGTATAATTAAAGCAAGTTACATATTTTTGTATAAAAGTTAATACAATGCCCTTCCTGAATAACTTGTAGTTTGCATCAGATTGGTTTTTGGTTGTATGGTGTATAGATGTAAACACATCCATTTTCAATAAACCCTCTTTGAAAATGATTTAATAAGATGAATATCTTGCTTTTCAAACCTCATCTTATAAAAAAGATTACTAAGTGACAAAAACGTGGGCTTTAAATCTTTATAGTCCGTATAATATTTCATTGTAAACCTTTAAAATAAGATGAAATTACTAGCTAAATAGCGATGTAATTTGTTTCATGGACGATAGATAAAACATTTTACATTGATTGTAGTTGTTTGACTGAAATTGGACCCAGTAGCGTTTTCGGACAGTTTAAACTGAAGTAAACTTAAAGAGCAACTGACATAAATATTTGTGTCGCTGTTTTGAATGATTGACATTATTTTCAAACATTGAAAATGGTGACATAGTTTTGTGAAATGGTTAAATGGATCAGTGGAATGCATGAATAACGCTTTTTTGTATAGATAATAGGATACTTAATCGAAATAATGTTATATAGTTTATGAGGCCATGCAAGTGAATTTATTTTTCGAAGTTTTGGATTTTTTGTTTGTTGGATTTTTGCTTTTTTATTATATAAAGCAAAAAGGTAATTTTCTCATTCTTAACAATTTGAAACCAATTTAGTCTTAAGTTAATAGATTAAAATCATAATTAGTTTTGAGTATTTAACTGTAGTCTTTAACAATTATTTATATATTGATTATTTAAATACATAGAAGTAAAAATGTAAAAGGTAAAATTTTATAAAATGAACATTGTTTAATTTCTCATTTAAATGTTGATTTACCCTGAGAAAATTTAATGCGGATAAAATTGTCATGAGCGATCATTTTTCAAATCGAGATAAGCAATTGCTGGCGGGGATACTTATGTTATTTCCTCAAAATGTTCACAAGGGAATATATTGTTTGCAAATACGGAAACAATAATTTAATGTAAAATGAGACACGAAAAACTTTGGTGTACAGGAAATATGCAAAAGAGATTATTCAAGAGTTAAGAACATTTTAAAAGGATGATATTTATCCCTGAGATATTTATTTTCATGTTGTAATAATTCTGTTTGAAGTTAACATGGATTTTCATGAGAAGGTTCTTTTGATACCATAATCAACATGTACATAATTACTTTAGGGATAATAAAATTCAATATTAAGGATTTAAATCATGAAATTATGATAGAGATCTTCAATATATAGGATTTGAATCATGAAGTTAGGGCTAAGAGCTTTCAATTTTAAGGATAAATAATGAGTTCAGGATTTAGAGCTATCCATATTAAGGATTTTTATGAAATCAGGCATTTGAAAGTGTATTCTTTAAAATCTCGAAAAGAATATTAATGGCAAATTTGATTAACTGTGATCTAATTTTATTTAAGCCCCTTACCGACACCCTGCGACTGAAGTCCTTACATTTGATTTAAATTTTCATGGTTTTCAGGGTCACATGGATTTTCACCTGATGCTTTTTTGCACTTAATTATTCTGTTATGAATTCATTTCCTAAAGCAGTTATGTATTATTCAGGCATTCATTATTTATATATGCCAAATGAAATAAATTTGAATACATCATGATGTTGACGGATATTGGTGTATTACATCAAGTAGTTCATTCAGCTGTTAGAAATGCTTCAATAAAATTGTACTGATTTTGTTTTTTTCATCTATAAAATGATTCAGATATTGTAAAAGAATGATAAGTGTGAATCATATATTGATCGAAAAATGAAAATGAAAATGATAGAAAAAATTATTTTATCCGATAGATTAAACTTTTTTAATTGAGTATTAATACAATAATAATAAAATAATTGATAATCGTAAATATGCTGAAATGTAAGAACAAATATTTTAAAGTGATAATTATTTACAACATGACAACCTCATTTTCCTGTATAATGCTGGAGACTTGGTAAGAATTTTGTGTTAAATGTATATTCTAGGCTTCCATGAGTTGCGTTTTGTATATTCCAGGCTTACCAGACATCGAGCCAGTCAATCGACTCTGACTACGGAAGTCAGAGCTGTGATCGCTACAGTCGTCAGTCGTCAATGGAAACTGCATCTCGGTCCAGTAGGGAAGCTCGAGATCGTAAAGTTCTTTCCACCAGCTCCCTTGATACAAATTTAACTGTAGACAGTGCTGAATCATATCGACCGATTGACCCATCTCGTCGTACGCTACGGACGTCAACTTCGTATACATCTGGTCTGACCGTTCATAGGGATAATCGGGATAACAGTAATCAGCCGGAACCTGTAACGATGAATAAATCAGTTTTTATGGATAGAAGGCGAGAGTTTGAAAACCGATCAGCTCAGGAAAATGTGAATCCTACAAACAGTAAAGCTTATTCGTTTGGATTATACTTTCCTAAGAAGGAAACTCATGTGAATAGTGCTGAAAATTTAGCAAAGTCAGTTGTGATACGCCGATCTAGGGAAAGTGTTTTACATTCGACTGATTCTCAGGAGAATATATCCAAGCAATCGACTAATGTAACTAGGAATGTTCCAATTGAGTATCGACATAGTTCTAGCCCCGATACCCGGGAGCGATATCGCTCCACAGACGGGATGGTTCGAGACGGTGAAGTCAATCCTGGAAGAACTGGTAGCTCTGTGCGACACAGTTTCCCGGATTCTGGGCTACAAGTGTGGACCTCGCCCAGTCGTCATGCAGGTGATACTAGTTCCCCGTATGGCTTTAACCATGGCACCCCAACTCCAGACAGTGTAATTAACAAACGAGAGAGCTATGCGGGACCTACGACAACAACCACTAGACAGTATGTGCCTGTAGTTAATGAATCTGCCATTTCAAAAAATCAAAAGATGTCCGCAAGTGTGGATAGTATAGACCCTAGATCTAACGTGTTTCATACAGAGCAAAGTTTACGTACAGCGTATAATAGTAACAATTCACATACAAACGAACAGAAGCAGCAACATCAGTCTCCATCCAGTAGAACTTTTATAGTTAAGATAAACGGTGGTGAGGACAGAAGTATGACTCCGACAAACATACAGTCTCCTCAAGCAAGTGCGCATTCTTATGGCACAGCGTTTGCTGTAACTAGGTCACCCACTTCGGCGGAAATTGAAATTCGCCAAAAACGGGAACCACGAATTTTGGTATCGCACAGAAAGAAACAGTTTGAGGAACGAAGTGATACTACGCCTCCCTCATCAATAACAAGTATGGCTCCTACTCATAGGTATAAAACAGAAATTGAAAAATTCACCACGTTTAGAAAGTTTGATGGAATTCAATCCAGGCTAGCATCTTTTGAGAAGACCGGCAGCAATGGTGAACGTTCTCGATCTCGTTCACAAACACCTGTTTCTGCCCAACCAATTAGTAGAGTTCGACAGATGTCACAGGAGCGAATCCATTCGCCGGAACCCGCTCAATCTAATACTCAGTACTCACCTCAGGGAACGAGCCAATCAAATTACTCTGATTCTGCACCAATCAGAATCTATGTATCTCAAGGCAGTGCCAAAACCTCAGGGTCGCCGATCGTGGAGATTGTTCCCATGTCTAGGGGACAAGATGCGAGGGATTCGCGCTCCATGGAACCCAGTAGCGTGTACAGTAGTCATGGTAACCTTGAGTCACATGACCAGGGCGATGGGGACGGGCAAAAACCAGTGCGGAAAGCGTCATTTCTGTCAGCTGTGAATGCACCTTATAGTAGATGTGAGTACAGCCTTGTGTCTGTGTGAATTATTATATTGTGCTAAATGTTGTTTCGAGTTTATACATTTGTGAAAGGTATGTTTAATGTTGTAGTCCTAGAAGTAAGTATTCAAGCAAATGTGTCAATATAAACAGGAAATTGGCAAAACTTTACATGAATAAATTTTGAGCCTTAAAATTTTCCTTATTGAATAGCTCTTGCTTTCAGCAGCTTAAAAGATATAGTTGCTTACAGGAAAGAAAAGCTTTTTTCAAATTTCAAATTTGGTTTCATTGTTAAATGCAAAAATTTATGAAATACTTCTGAAAAAAGAATCGGTGCTATTGAAGAATGGTTTTGCTAGATGTTTTATATTTGCAGCAGGCAGGGAAAAAGTCACCATTGCATAAGTTGAACATTACAAGACACAGAATAAAAATTATCACATAGAGTTATAATTTTATAAGTGGTCTAGTTTGACCAAATTTTACTGTAAATAGTACGGGGTAATCCCCACCATAATGTGTTAAAAGTTATTGCCTGTGGACTATAAATCATATTATGTTATTAGACATTAAATCCAAATTCCATTTTGGGCTGATTTCAGATAGATCTTTATATTTATAAAAAAAAAATATATTTTGAAAATTATATCAGATTTTACTCCCATTTTCTCTCGAATAATGTATCTAATGTACCGGTAATGTAATATATACAGTAAAAATTGGTATTTAAAACAATTTTCGTTAAACATTTTATAGAAAACTAAAGTATAATTCTGAATAACAATAATCATCTGTTAAAAATTCCCAACCCCAAACAAGAAATATGTTCATACACTTTAACTTTTTAAGACTTAAAATCTTATCTTTAATCCATCATTTTATATTGCTTAAAGTCAAAGCTTTTGCTTATTCCCTGCCTTTCTGCATACTTGCATGCTATATTGGTGTAGTCAGAGTGTTGTGAGTGTGGCCGTTGTGGTTTTAGATCTGCCCCAGACTGGGTACGACGGGGAAACCCCCGTGTCGGAGACGCCGAAATCCTCACGCTCCTACACGCTTGGCCCGCGGGATGGACGTGACACACCCACCAGTGCCACGCCCCTCTGGAGAATGCCAAGCCCGACACGCGGTAGGACACGCTAGCATGAGCTTACACACAAGCTAGCACATGCTATCACAAAACAGAGGCTTCTACTGTTCTTGCTGACATGGGCTTCTTGCTGGTTTTGCGAGACACATTTCCGATATATTTTTTTTGGCTTTGCTTTGATTACTTCAATTTACTTATAAGTGAATTCAGGAGATCTCTTTTATTATCTAAGCTTGCTTTGTTTTTCTTCTAATGTTTACCGTTTTAACCAGACAAACTTCAATTCAATTGCATATTAATTCTTTTGAAATATCAGGTTTTAATTATTTGCAGTTATGGAAAATGTGCTTGGCTAAGTATCTAGATTAGTTACTCTTATGCATAGGTTATAAATTATGATATTGTATATTTTCTCCATCAATTTGTTGACGCAAATGCCTTCAAATTAATTCCTACATCTTCAGCTTTGTCCCCTACGAGTCTGTGTGAGCGCAGTATGAATGTTACTGTGACAACGAGCTCAGTTGCCATGACAGCAGGCTCCACCACTGTGAGGCTCCGAAACAAACCAGAAAGTGAGACTTGTTTGATAAACATTCAATTTGGTTTGAAGAATTGAACCAGTTTACGCTTGTCTGTTTTTGAACAAAAAAGTATTTGACAACATTTGACTGGATTATTGGCTTCCAGTGCAAAAAACTTCAAACTTGGCCTTAACTCAAAAACCTTTCAAAATTTTAAACTGGTACATATGTGGACTGGAGAGAGAATAAAGCCTTAAAATAAAAATTAGTTCTTGTTCCATTTTTTTAAGGAGGGACAAATTGTTTGATTAAAGAATCATCTTGTGTTGATGTGTCTTTATGCAGGCAATGGAAAGTGATACAGTCCCACAGATAAACCAATTAATTAAAAGTATTTCTTTATTTTATACCCATAAAACTTATTTCAGTTAACCTTTACAATCTGTTTGTCGACACAGTTTTAACAATATTGAACTGTGTTTCAGTGTCGGCAGAGGACCATGAGACGAAGCTCCACAGGCGGACATCTTACCTGATGGCCACGGCCAAGGACCGGTCAGCAGCTACACTGACCATGTCTCCTGGATCCTCTCCCATACCCCTTGACCCCAAGTAAGTTTAAACTATATGCAGCTATGCATGAATAGCTTCACAGGCGGACATCTTACCCAATACTATATGTGTCTATGTATGTAGGTTAAAGTTTTAGGGCACATTGTGTCAGGTTAAAGTTTTAGGGCAAGTTGGCATATTTACTAATAACTTCTATACCCTTCATTCAATTAACTTCATGCTTCACACAATTATTGACGACCATCTTACAGTAAGATTACATAACACCATTTCGTCTTGAATACAAGTTATGGCCCCTGATTGACTAGGGAACATATCAACTTACCTGATGGCTTAGTTGAAAGACTGGTCAGGAGAAACACTGACCATGTCTTCTGGATGCTCCAAGATACTGCTTGACCCAGAGTAAGGGTGCATTAAGTTTGGTTACTTTTGTTTGACTGTGAATAAAACTATTACCGGTAGCTTGAGTTTGTAAAAACAGTAAAATGAAACACCCTTCTGCAGTAGGAGTTTAGAAACCATTGCCAAGAATCAACTCTAATATTTTAGATCTTACAGGAGTTCGTATTTAGTATAAAAAATGTGAAACAAGTATAGGGAAAACTATAAAGCAATTTTACGAGTTTTATATCGTTTCTGTAAGAAGTTTTTAATGAAATTTTACATAAAATAACAAGATACAAGATACAAGAATCTTTATTTAAATTCCAGTACAAGATAACAAGAACCATTAGCTCAATGGGCTACTTTCCGATAAGACAATGCATGTAAGATTATATTTATTTTAGGACTCTTTTATCGCCAAAAATGAACATTTTATTCATAATTTGGTAAACTTTTTGATGCTCGATTTGGTTGTGTTACACTCAAAATGTTATAATGTCATTTACTTCTGTATTTATAAAGTTGCTGTTTATACCTTAGCATTTGAGGATAATGTCATATTTCTGCTTTTATGAAGTTGCAGTTTATTCCTTACCATTTGAGTATATCATAATTTCCATTAGCTGATAATCTTGCATACATTTACCAGTGCAAAAGCTTTAAGATACAAGATACAAGAATCATTATTTTAACTCGGATAAATGCTTACAAGAAGCATTAGCTCAATGAGCTTTTTTCTGTCATGAATAACAAACATAACATACCAAAACATAACAAAGAGCTGGTGACCTGCTCTTTAAGTCTTGCCTTAATGAATGATCTTTGCTAACATGAGTTCAACACAAGTATGATTTACCATCTCTGTTTCAGCACGCCTGCCACTGTGATGAGCAAACACAAGAGTATGAGGAAACTGAAGGACTTCTTCGGAGAAAAGGTAATAACAAGGGTATTGTAAGTATTGTTGTAAGCTTAGGGCTGAAAAAGCATGGAAGGATATGGGAATCATAATTACCTGACATAATATCTCAGCCTGTTTTGAAAACCAGCCATGTCACCCCATTCCCTTTAAAAAGATTATCTTCAACTTCATTTAAAGACATGCATTTTCAATTCGAAAAAAAAATTAATGCAAGTTATAGCTCATCCACAAAATTATTTATACTGTTAAAGGTGTACAATGTATATGCAATATTTTGGCACTTTTTTTAGCTGTGTAATTTGTGGCAACGTATCTGTAAATTGAAAACCCAATTATAAAGCTAATATTTATTTTTTACTGTACAAAAATTGTATGCTTTTTTTGCTTTGATCATTAAAGTCTAATCAGTTAAACAATAATGTACTAAAATTTAAAAAATAAAATTGTTTTCATCTTTCAAGAGTTAATGTATATTGTGATCTTTAAAGTGTATTAAGGGATTAATAGGGGGAGGGTACCATCTTTAGTGATAGCTCTAGATTTGCTCAATGTCCTTACATAACTAAGGGGTTTACATGTCTTTATGGAGGTTTATTATTTAAAACACAAGTCAAAAACCTTCAGTTGTTTTCATTTTCTAAGTTTTTCTTTAGCTCTGTTCGTTAATGTAGAAACCCAATATTTGTACAATAAGATATTTCCAGTATTGTTTATCGTTCATGAACTGATTTGCGGTGATGTTGTTACAACATTATTTACATACAATGGTCATTGATCTCACATTGTTGTGGTTTTTGATAATGCCCGAGGTTAAGATAATTAGGTTAACTTACTTTTTAGTTATTGAATAATGAAAACTTACCATACTTAAGTATTAAGAAAGTATACAAACAAAAATAAGTTGTTTTTATAAGTTTATCATTATTGTATATTTGATGTAATATATAAATTTATTGTTTTCTTAACCTGTTCATTTTACACATGATTAGTTTTCACCATTCTTTGTATCTGAAATGCAGAAATAATGAGGCTATTGTGCGCGTTATAAGCTTTTTTCAATAATGCCCATTGTTCGATGTGCCTATAATAGTTTTTAGAACAATATTATTTTGTAAACATTTTTTCCAAGCTGGTATATAATTTCGCCTACTAGATTACGGTTACAGAGTGCAATATGGATGGCAATGACATTTAAGATACTTACATTGTTACAGCGTACAAAAAATGTTTTGAGAATTCTTTCATTCATAATATAGTTAAGGAAACTTGAGGACATTATGTGATTTTGGGATGTCCGGTGACTCTGTATTTTTTTGATCTCTTTGAAAGGTTATTATGATTAGGAAAAAAAAGTAAAAATTATACCGAAAGGAATATTACAAACAAGATTTTTTTACCTTTAAATAGTGCAAAAGGCCAACTAAAATAAATCAGTTATGTGTATTGTTTTAAGTGTTTGCATGTTAACTTGGATGGATAATTCATTTGGTGCCACTCTATGAAAGAGTCCCTTGAAGATTTGACAGACAAAATCTATAAGGAATGTGTTATAAAATATTAAAGAATGATAAAAAGCTTTGAAGCTCAAGGTCATTTAAAATCCACCTTGTAAAATCCAGACCCCCCTGTAAAGTTGAAGCCCAGGGTTGACATGACCAAGTCAGACCTAAACAAGCAGGTCACCCTAGAAGCTTAGGGATTTTGATTTAATAATCTTTTATTGCATGAGAACACATTTGACAATGAAAATATCAATGCAAATTTTAACACAATATTTAAACTAACATTATAAAATAAGCATGCAAAGGGATTGGGCCACGAGTTATACCAACATCAGTTACAGCCCTCACCCGGGATATAGGTCAAGGCCATTGCATGATTATAAATCTTACCCCTCTTATATTTCAGACTCCTCGTATAGTAGAAGCCCAGGAGAAACGTGAACCAGTCAGTCCCATACAGCAGGTCACACGAGAGGGAAGTTTAGGGGTCAAGGTCGATGTTATAGATGGAAAGGTATGAGACAGATATATGAATTTAAGTTGAAATGATATTAAGTTTACAATGAATACTTACATTAGCATGTGTTGAGTAAATCTAGTTGCCTACATGTTGCGCTAGGGTGTGGTCTTGTGTTGTGGGGGAAACCGGTGTGCCTGGAGGAAACACACATTTCTAGCTTGACCACTATACAAACTGAAATACACCGAGCCGGTAATCGAACCAAGGATGCCTTGGTGGGTAACAAGTGTGCTAACCAGACATCCAAAGGTGTGTTTTAGAGCACAATATGATGGTCTGCCTCCTTTTGTGTTGTCTCTGAATCTCAGTGAATAGTTATGATAATTCCTATTCTAGCGAGCGAGTGATCGTTCCTGGCGTCCAGTATGGGCGGTGTTGAGAGGCCACGCCCTCTTCCTGAGCAAGGAGCGAAGAGACCCCGCTAATGTGAGTGTTTAAAATTTAACCGGGATATTGTAGGCCATTCTTAAACAATTGTTTGTTGCAATAATAACCTGACTCAATTTTTGGAACCCCAAATTTGGCAAAAATCGTGGGTTTTTTGTTTTTCTTGTTGGATATTACCATCAGTGGCAGTATAAGTCAGAGATTATGAAAACAATTTTCTTTGATATAATTTTATACATAATTAGAAAGTATCTAAGACTGTTCTGACTTCTTTTTCAATAAACCTGAAGATTTTAGGTAATAAAAAAAGTTAACGAACACAAACCTTCACTTTCCTTAAATTCTTATGCATGAACCCTCTCAGAAATCAAGTGTTAAATTATTAAATGTTTGTAAAAAAACAACTTTTAATCTTATTTTTTGTGTTATGAAGTTCATAAGATCTAATGATGATGGTAAAGAACAAAGTATGAGTGATAAATTGTTAAAATTTGGGTTTATTATTCTTAATACAATTATATAAAAAAAAACATCTCCAAGATTGGTACTGCCACATATAGATGTTAGGCCAATACTCGAGTTATTAAAAAAAGAATAATGACTTAATGTCTGTATCCAACTGCAAACAAACGATTATGAAGGGTGGCCTTATTGTGTTTGTTTTTCTCTCCAGGATTTCAGTTTAGGTCTTGTGTTTCTTCTAAATTAGAGAACTCCACTAATAAATTACAAAACCGTTTCCTAGTCGTGTTCCATGTACTTCTACTTCTAAACACATGGTATTGGTAATATGAGGTACACTAACAAATAAATCTTAAAGTAACATTTGATGTACTCCAATACTGATTCAAGAATAATTTTACACGAAGCTCATTTACCAAAGTTAAATTAGGAACAGTATTTAAATCATGGAAAAATGACTGTTGTGAATTTCAGTATGCCAGTTTCTAGCTACTTTCACTTTTTCATATAGAAAACCATTCTTGGACATTTCATTCATTTGTCTTTAATGTCCAAGCTCTCTGCTTGGATTGAACCAAGTATAAACTTACTCTTTCTTGACATTTGTTAATGTTGATATGTATATATTTCACCTCTTAAACAAAAGTTAGTATTTCACTCGTTTCAGCGCCACTTGTGGAATATAACTTTTGGTGCTCATTCGATGAAATATTACGATCTATCACTGAAACGAACAATTATCCTCTATATGCACTGACTGTTGACCTCATTTATTAAATGTAAACCATAACATTGTGTGTAAATTCCAGTATGTAGTACATGCTCTCTCCGTGAGAGTGCGTTCAAGCTCTTCCCAGGTTGGTATCAGGAGTGATCTCCCATTTGCACTTTTCCAGTCTGCTTCTAAGTTAAGGCCCTTAGCTGTGTGCCTCGCAGTTTCTGCCCCATGCAAATTATCCTGCAGTTTATACCAAAAAAATAATTTTATAATGGAAATTTAATCATTTTCTTGTAACTGAAAGCTTGTGTCCCTGGTAATCAAAGAATTATTGCCCATGGCAGTCTGCTGTTTTGCCTTTGAAAAGGTTATCGTCATTGAAAATCTGACAGTAACCTCCCTTAGCAATCTGACAGTTACTGCCACTAAGATTATGCTACAGTTTTACAGTGTATATAGTTTTGTTACAGCACTTGGCAGTCTGACAGTTATTGCTTTTTGAATTTGCTAATCTGACAGTGACTGCCCTTGGTAATCTGAAAGTTACTTCTGATGGCAGTTTGACTGTGACTTGGCAGTTTGACTGTGACTTTGGAAGTCTGAGTGTTACTGTTTGTGGCAATGTATTACTGTGAAATCATTAATGTTCGTGGGGCATTAATGTTCGTGGTTTTCGTGGGTTGGGTGATCCACGATTCAAGATCCCACGAAATATAAACCATTTATTCACTTTTTCAATTGCCTTGTTACGTACATACTCGAGTATATTCTTTACAGAGGTCGCAGTATACAGTGTTAAAACCTGTCTCACTGTATAACTTACGATCATTATTCTGTTAATATATTATAACTGCCTTTAACAAATAATGAACCAAATCAATTAAATGTGTTTTATGCAGCAAATGACAGTTATAAGCACGTGTTTAAAGGTGTGCTGTTAATGAAAATCTCCAAGTTTACAAGATGTGTGTGATGAGTGTCCATACTCGATTTTTTTATTTAATGAAATAATTAATCAATTATTAGTGTATTGAAGGTTACTAAGCACCGAACATGACAATATACGCACCTTTTCGGTATTTTCACAGTTTGCAAAATACTTAATTGGCATTCAATGGCTTCCCCTATCTGTATTTATGATCAGGGTACATCTTCTTTTATTACCTTTATTCCCAATTAAATCGATAAGTGACATGGGTATATGCACTAATTGGCATGTCGTACCACATTAGCGAGTGTCATAAACTGAGTGACGTAGAAGATGGAAATCACAGGCCAGTGCATGGATATTATGCAGACGATCTAGGATGATCTTCGATTTTTTAATTTTTTTTTCAAAAATGAAAATCTACGAATTCAAGTACCCACAAAATTGTTTTTTTTTTTGACAAACCACGAAATTTCATGCCCACGAACATTAATGATTTCACAGAAGCTACTTTCCTTTGGTAATCTGACGGCTATTGCCTGTGACAATATCACAGTTACTGCCCTTGGAAATATGAAAGGTACACCCCTTGGTAACTGCTTTTGGCAACTGGACGCTTACTGCCCTCAGAAATATGACAGTTACTGCACTTAGCAACTGCTCTTGGAGATCTAAAAGTTACTGCCCTTAGCAATCAGACAATTATTGCCTTGGACAGTTTCACAGTTACCGCCCCTGATGCAGTTACTGCCCTTGACCATTTGCCTCATAGTTAAGGCCATTGGCAAGACTCTTTAAACTCAGAAGAACATGCTTTCTTTCATTGTTCTTATGTTCTTGCACAGCACGTATGCTTTGTTGGAGACCTTTGCTAGATATATAAACAAGGTCGTTTAGACATTTCTTTCAAATCTAGACAAGAACTAAACTAGAAAAGATTTTTACTTTCACTCTATTAATATATAATGGCTTTTCTAAAACCATCTAAAATTCATTCTTAAGCTTTCAAAGATGAATAATCTAGATTTATATAGCGGTAGAAGACATGCTTTATTTTGTTTTCTTTGTCTTTAACTGCCCTTGATTTGTACCATATTTGTTTCAACAACTGTTTGTTTTGGAAAATGGGATTGCTTTGAAGTGTTGCTTTTTCGGCAAAATAAACCAGACATACTTTAATACAATTATACTCAGTTTTAAAATTATAGAAATAAAATACAACTGCTTTGCATTTGCTAATAGTAATTTAAATATGAAAAGTTCAACAAATGTGTTAAGTTTTCTTTTATTGTTGGCTCGCTGATGTACTTATGTCAATGGAGTTTTATATATATATATATTGTTAGATAATTATAGTATATTGTGTACTATATCTATTTAAGTTAATTTTGCCTAGCATTACATTATATTCATTATCTTCAAACATCTTCATGTACATTTAAATAAAGCGTAAATGTTTGTAATTAATATTTTTGGCCTGATCTAAAATAACAGCAACGAAAATGATAACAACAACAACAGCGTATATTTATACCAATAATATGGTAATTATTTCATCTGAAATAAATGTACATATCTTACATTTCCTTTATTACAGTCGAACCTGTTCGCATACGATGAGCAGCCAATCTCGATTAAGGCGTGTATCGTCGACATTGCGCATAGTTACACAAAGCGTAAGAACGTGTTTCGTGTGAAGACGTACAATGGCTCGGAATATCTTCTCCAGGCGGAGGACTCTGAGGATATGTTAGCGTGGATCGCTGCCATCAAGGAGAATAATAACCCTGACTTTGATGTGAGCTAAACAATTTTTTATTGTTTTGCAAAATGCAGTCGGTCACAAAACAACATGCCTGAATAATATTTCCCAATTTTGAATTAGTCAGCCATAAAGTGTGAGAAAAAAAACGCTTGAAAATATTGCCTTTGCAATCTTATAAATAGTCGGCAATATGGTGTAAGAACAACTTGCTTGAAAATTTTGCCCTTACACTGGCTTGATCAGTCAGCAAAATGCTCGACATAATAGGAAAAATGTATTCCTAATAGGAAAAATTTATTCCTATTCCTACTCCTTTTTTTTTTTCTTTTTAAAATTATTGAAATTTACGTCACAGACACTGAAACTCCTCCTTTATTGTACAATTGTTTTGATAAAAGGTATAATAATTTGCAACTAAAACATTACACAACCCCAAAAAGGTGTTAAAACAACTTAGTTTAAATCTAGTGTGAATGCACACTGGGTTTCTATATTAAGAACTTGAAACCCTTTTTCTCCCACCTCAGATAAGTAGATCCAATAATTTAACCATGCTAGAAATTCTTATCTTGCCCATGGGCGTAGATAAAATGCCCGTACGGAACTCCTTTTTAATGGTCGCCACATTGTAATTACCTCCCTTGTTGAAGACTGTTGTCTGTAGCATCATGGAAACCTTGTCTTGTGGCAATATTTAGAATGCTAATTAATTATTTCTCGCTTCAAATGTTACCACAACACAGTTTTCCCGCACCTTTCAAGAAATAATGCTTCACTGTCCTTAGAACTAGTTAAAGACCAATTTGACTATTAACATTATCTGAATCACTGCGCGCATATCCATGACAACCACGAATTATTACATATCCATACGCAATTATTCTCACTACGCACAAAAGAGTTCCAGCAAAAAATACATTTTTACTTAATTTTGTTAAACTGAGGTGGGAGAAAAAGCATCTACCATAGCCGCTCGTGTAAACCTCATTTCTGCAAAACACCGTACGCTCGGGTCCGAATGAACCTATCTTACACTCTCGGCCATGGAAGATAATTATAATCTCTGGTGGTTTGTCCCAAATTGTGGAAGATTCTTACAAAGACTCAAGTCTTAGGCCTTTTTAAGGGAGTAATATATACTCCCATAAAGAATGCCCTGTATAAACAAACCATCAAACATAGAAGACATTTTTCATCAGCTGTTTTTTTTTTCTCCAACAGTCCAGTGAAGTTGCCCGCACCGAGCTGATCATTCGTAAGAGTCAGGAGTTAGACACGGCCCCACAGATAAATGTGTCGCCACCGCAGACGCAGAAAATGAGCAAAAAACTGTCCGTCTTATCCATAAAACAGAAGATACCTCACTCACCCAGTATTAAACGACGCAAAACTTCCTCCGGGGATAAGCTGGATAAAGGTGAGTGGAAAAACTATGCCTTAGTATATACTAATTCATTTCAGCTTGATTGTGACAAAATCTGATAGCTTACACATTCACTCTCGAGTTTGTTTCCTGGGCAGAAACCAGTACTGTGTCCTTTTTCAGAGAGCATGAGAAAGTTCTCCTGGTTGGGATCGAACCCCTGCCCTCTTGGGCGAGAGGCAGATACCTAAACCACTAGCCCACTCTCAGCCTCCCTCAAGCTACACCCTCATGTTCATGCATTAGATCATCTGTGTTTCTAAGAGGCCTTGAGTTGAGGCCTTGCTGTCATTTTAGGCATTGCTGATGATGGCGTTGTTGCCCTTTATGAATCATGTTTAAATATATCCTCATTTTGCCAAAACAACGCTTTTTTCCCCGTATCAAAGGGTCCACCCACCATTCTCTTAAGAGTGGAAAAAAACACACTGCATATCAAAAATGTGAACTCTGGTTGTAAACTGATAAGATTGGAAATGCACTTTGGATTGAAGATTTTGATATAAAAAGTATTTAACACTCTTAAAGCTGCACTCTCACAGATTGAACGTTTTAACAACTTTTTTATTTTTTGTCTTGGAACGAGCCAATGTTTGCGAAAATCCATGTATTCCAGTTATATAAGACTGCTGTCAAAAAATTAGATCTCAGATTTTTATATTTTAGTTCCAAAATTCATCTTAAATGCAATTTTCTTAAACCGTTAGTAACGGTTTAAGCCATAAAACATTAATTTCGAACGGAAATATGACAATCTGAGATCTGATTTTTTGTCAGCAATTTTATATCATCGGTTTGCAGTTATTTACGCAAAATATTTCTCTTTCCAAGACAAAAAATAAAAAAGTTGTCTGGTGTATCTGTGAGAATGCAGCTTTAAGCGTCAAACTCTTAAGTGTGTCTGGTGTATCTGTGAGAATGCAGCTTTAAGCGCCAAACTCTTAAGTGTGTCTGGTGTATCTGTGAGAATGCAGCTTTAAGCGCCAAACTCTTAAGTGGCAAATTGAGCAAACTATTCTGATGTTTATTTAGTTTTTTTTATTGGATTCACTATTTCCATCATACAATTGTTAATAGGAAATATTGAATATATCAAATCATTTTTCCAAGATATTGCACTTTTTCATTGTATTTTGAAAGTTAATAATTGCTTGTGCATTAGTGTTAAAGTTTTATTGATAAAAATTACACCATGACTTATATTTTCCCTGCCTTTCAAAAGTCATAAGTGTGAAATACATATTTACAAAAATTAGCACATCAAACAAATAGTATTTATAGATATCAATGGTAAAGAATCCGGCAAGATTAGCAAGAATCTTGATTTTGGAATCTGGCAAGTCTTATAATAATAATGAACTGAAACAAAATATTACTCTTATGCAGATGATAGTGGTAAAGAGTCTGGCAAGGAATCCAGCAAGTCAAAGACCTGGAAGGGCAAAATCGGTAAAAGTTTCAAGAAGCACATGGGGTCAAGTCCCTCCCCCTCGGGCCGTATATCAACTGTGGTGGAGTCTGCAGGCATGTTTGGGTCGTCACTGGAAGATTGTGTGCCTTCTCCTAATAATGAGGTAATTATTGTAGTTTCGTTTTGCTGTGTTTATTCCCTAAAGAGGGACATGGTCATAGAAATGGCGCTGTACATAAGTGGCTCGTCTATTCATTCTCTGGCCATATAGCAACAGTGGCAGAGTTTGAGGGCATTGATTGTTTCTTGCCCATCAAAAGTAAATATTTGGTCTGTAACAGGTCCACTTGTTCATGAAATATAACTTTGGTGCTCACTAGGTGAAATGTATTACTATCTTAAACTGAAACAAACAATTATCCTCTGTCCTCTGTTTAACTTTCAAGGTTCATGTATCACTAATCTTTGTTCACATTGTTATGTTATCGTTGCTGGACCCCATCGTGGATTTATCAGCCTGCGTCAAAGTTGGCATTTATGCCAGCAGTTTCAGATACAGCATACTTTGCAGTTTATTAAAGGATTAATTCTTTTTTTCGTGCGTGCATGCAGTAAGATCGCTTGACCCAAGTGCGAACATAAATATTTTAGTATATGATATCCTTTCTTCTACTGTAGGGACCACTTAGCCCTTAAAATCCACAGAAAGTCACCCTACTATAAATTGCTAACATTATTCAGTATCAAAATTAAAGTATTTCAAATATCTTAATTGACTTAATTGACTTAATTGACTTAATTGACTTAATTGACTTAATCGACTTACACCCTTTTCCAGTTTGTGCCGCTGATAGTGGACCTGTGCATCCAGATTGTAGAAGCCCGGGGCCTGGAACTGACGGGCGTGTACCGTATCCCGGGTAACAAGGCTGCTGTCACTACCCTTCAGGAAGAGTTTAACAAGGTGGGAGGCAGTTATTGTGTAGCTGTTTGACTATTTGTGCTGATACACTTGTAGGTTGTCAAGACCATTGAATATTTTGTAAAAAGATCCATATACATTACTTATGGTTTTCCAAGGCATACATGTAAAGTGTTCTATTAGATGTGTGTTTTTTTTTAATTTTCAAAAACCACAGGAATCTCAACAATATTAATGAAAAGTAGATTGAATGTTGAAATAAAATGTTATTCTTTAATGCTTTTAGATGAAATATGGAGTTTTGTCAGTGAAAATATAAAAAAATTACTGCAAAATAAGGAGTGAAAATTTCAACTTATAAGACCTACTTTTAAAGCAACTGTAGTTACTTCCCCTTGATCAAAACTAAACAAGTCACTTCTGAGCCAGAAAATGTTGCCAAAAAATATTTTGAAATTTAAAAAAAGGTTGCATAAGTTTAAATAAAGATATATTTGGAAATAAGCAACTTAACCGTTTATTAGAAAAATGGTAATCCTGTTTTTCAAACTTTAATTGATATTTGAGGCTGAATGTTCAAACATTTGATTTCATACGAATGCTAAGCCACTCATGAAAACATGTTTTTCTATAATGCTCATGAAATCAAATACGATCTTACTCTGAAATTAACAAATATCTTCTATATCACTGTGGTGGTTCAGTCATCACAATTAGACTTTTGAATGAACATGTCTGAATCCTTATAATAGTGCTTGCCATCAAGTTTTTCAACAAGCCCTGCTTGATAAAAGCAAGAAATTGAGCAAGCCCGGGTAAGCATTTTACCATAGTGGGTGTGAGCAAGCCCGGGTAAGCATTTTACCATAGTGGGTGTGAGCAAGCCCGGGTAAGCATTTTACCATAGTGGGTGTGAGCAAGCCCGGGTAAGCATTTTACCATAGTGGGTGTGTGCTTATTTCAATCACCGGTGGTTAAAGTCAAGTACCAAAATTAAACTAAAACAATTCCAACAGTTTTAATTTAAGGTGATGTAAAGTTTTATTCACTGTGGTTGTTGTATCTTTACAGGGGATAGACAGTATGAACCTTGACCATGAGAAGTGGGCCGATGTCAACGTGATCTCCTCTCTCCTCAAAGCCTTTTTCAGACAGCTCCCCGAGCCTCTCATACCTGATGGTAAGACTTATTTCATTTCCTGGTTTAACGCAAGTCGCCATCTTATCAACAGTTTTACGACACAATAACGAAAGATAAAAAATTTAGGTACCCAAGTACTCGATCGAACGATCGTCTGAGTATTAATTTTACTACTCGTTGCCATCCCTAATTAATATTAAATGAGCAGTCACATTTTCTGCTCATGTATGTTTGAATAGTAGTGTTGGAAATCTGCTTAAGTAACCAATTATCGATAGTACAATCAGTTCTTGACAATAAACTATGATTGATTGTCGCCTATTTCAGGCCCAACCAATCAATTTTTTATCATAATGGATCATCAGAACATCACTAAGTATAGGATTGTTCCATTGTGATTTTTAGTCACAGAGTCTTGTAAGCTGATTATGCAAAGCTAATTCACAACTAACTTTTTCGTCTGCAGACCTATACCAGCCATTCATCGACGCTAACCGTCTTGAAGACCCTGAGCGTCGCATGCTGAAACTCAAGCGTCTGATACATGAGTTACCGGAGCATCATTTTGAGACTTTCAAACACTTAGCCAGACATATGAACAAGGTGGCACAGTATGCTGACATCAACAGGGTCAGTATGAAATAGTTCACAGTAAATTGAGTAATCATTTATAAAAGATAAAGTTTTTTAGCATACCAGATAAATGATAAAGAATAAGCAATTTTAGAAAAATTCAATCATGTGTGTCTTGTCCGGATAGAAAAATCCAACCTCTGCAAGCCTGGTTACCTAGCAACGCAGGTGATCCGAATGGGCTTTTCCTATGCTGACAGGAAACACATGACAGATATTATTATTACCTATCAAGGGTCATATTAAAAGATTTTTGGAGCTTATTTGTTATACGCTGATATATATATACTATATGCTGATGTTTCTTAAAACTCAAATACTTACAAAAATAGAGAAAAAAATACAAATAAAAGACTAGTTTAATCTTTGGTTAAGAAATTATCCATTAAAGAGATTTAGAATGATTTGTATAAAAGTATGACTGCTTTCAGATGGAAGCAAAGAATCTTGCAATTGTCTTTGGGCCGACGTTGATACGGAAGGCAGATGACAACATGGTTGCAATGTTTACAGACATGTCCGACCACTGCAAGATCATTGAGAGCATTGTATTACATGTAAGTGACCATTTTTTAATTTTCAAATTAGATATATATTTTTTTGTTGTTGCCTAGAAAGCACGGCAGACACAGGGATTCCTTTATCCAGCAAGTGTGTTTCACTCATTTTTGATCTGTTTCCTTCCTTTGAATGATTTTGAGTTTATGCTTCAAAATTGGTTACAGTTCATATTGGTCATTGACTCCAATTGATTTTGAAGTCAGTAGGTTAAACGTTGTGACTACCTTTACTAGAAATATGATGGGAGGTCTAGACAGGGGTGGAATGTTATATGTAACTTAAGTAAATCTTACGGCTGTATAGGTCTGTACTTATTACCAATTACACATAATCAGATTAGCTACATCGATCTTAGATCCAAGTAAACCTTATATTGAATACCACCACAGGGAACATATCTGATTCACAGAACTCTAGTTTAAAGAAGGAATGCAACATGTTTTAAGCACTTTTTATACATTTCATTTAAAAAAAAAAGAAAGAAGTCCTGGTATTGTGATAGCCTTGATTTCATCATCCGCTTCATTGTTCATAAATAATAACCTTGGGTAATACTTAAAAATAACTTGACAGATTGTTATATATAATCCCTCTACTTTTTTACACCAGTGTGAATGGTTCTTCGGTTCGTGGGCCATGGATGATCATGTTCCGACAGACGATGACGCCACTGAATGTACGTCCCTTCTCTCCGCGCCTTCCTCCGGTATCAGGGAAGATGGAGGTAAAAACTTTCATTGAAATTTAATGCTTGTCTGTGTTACAAGAGAAAATAAAAAATGAGGTTGAGGTATTGTTTTTGGTGTTAGTGTCTTGTGCAAATGTTGTGATCGTGGCCATAATTTGTGAATTGTTCAAGATATTCAATTGAAACTTGGTACATATTTTGCCAGAAACATTAGGAATATGTATAACATGGCCCAAAACTCAGACTATAAGTGTCAAGTTATTTGACTGAAAATTCTAGTATACGCCAGATTAAAAAAGAAACAGGACATATTTTAGTTTTACCTGCAGCAGGCAGCATCGGGTATGTTGTCCACTCAATATCTTTAGAAGCCTTTTAAACATTAGAGATGTCTTTCTACAAGCACACATTGTTTATGGATAACCATGATCTTTAACAGGAATTTAGTATTTCTTTAACTCTTTTTACAGACTTGAACCCAAGGGACATTGTATCCAGCATTGTAGAGGCCGCCAACAGAAAATTACGAGGCGACGTCCACACCACTCCCCACCTGGAAAAACGAAGTGTCTCTGTCATCGAACCTCCCACGGCTTTCAGTGAACGAAACATTGATCAGGAGATACTGCTTCGCACAAAGAGGATCGAAAATACATCAAGAAGTAGTCCGAACTTGGCTGCCATGCAACGATCTGCAGAGATTGTAAAAGTGCCGGCACATGACACACAGCCAGATAGACGGATGGCTAAGTCACAGGAATATGTTGACAGGGAGTTTACTGATTTTGACTATATTGATTCTGAAAAGGAGAATTCAACAGCTTACTTGACTCCAACTACTAGGTATTTTTCTGATGAGTCTTTGTTAGATCGTAACGATGAGCTAGAACTGTCTCATGGGACTCCCACTGGTAGTTTAAGTCGACTAAGTCGGGAAACTATAAATAGTTTGCGAAGAATTGAGATGGAAGCTCGTGCGTTACGGGAACGTGAGGAGCGCAGACAGAGGGAAGAAAACAAGAGAAAACTAGAGAAACAGAGAATCGAGGAGAACATAAGACAAACGCAACAAGAGTTGGAGATTGAGGATAGACATAGTGTAGAAGATCTCCTAAATGCTCCCCAATTTGGGCTTAGTAACTCTGACTTTACACGCAGGCCTGATGCCAGTCAGGGGTCGCGAAGTGGCACTAGGAGTAGCAATAGTGGTAGCAGATATAGTGGAAGGGACGCTGGTAGTGGTGGGAAGTACTTTGTGGTAAAGGGTAATTCTGGGTCTTCCTCAAGGTCGGGCCGCCCCCCGAGGCAGGTCAGTGTGGAGTCCTTGAGTGTGCAGTCAAAACGGACTGGTTCTCTTGAGAACATGGCTGATGGGAGGTCGCAAACTAGCTCGTCGAGGCCAATGGCTCATGTAAGGGCTAGAACTGGTGATGAAAGATCGAAACGCGAGTCTTCGGAGATAAAGAGGCGTAGTGGTGGTAGTGGATTCAGTCGGAATGGTTCCATGAGAAGAGGGTCATTAGATTCTCTCATAGACTTGTTAGAAAAACGTGACAATAGGATGTCATGGGCTTCTACAGATTCTGAGGAAGGCTATGACCTTCTTACAACTCTTACCTCAACTTTCGATCAAAAGTTACAAACTCTATCCAACTCGAAACTGCTACACTCGGCAGCTATAAAGGCAGCTAGGAGGTCTATGTACAATAGTAGTAATAGTAGTAATAGCAACTCTACAGGGACCTCAAGTGGGGAAAGTAGTGATGTGCCCCAGCATCATTTACCCCCTCAGGTCCCCCTTGCCATGATGAGTAGGCCACCCCCTGCAATTCCCTCTGACCCATCAAATCGCCCCTATAGGGACCCCAGTTTACATCGAACCCCACCCAAGCCTGACACAAAAATAGGGTTGGCTACTCGCTTTGAAAGGACTACAACACCCAACCCTTTGTATGAGGGTCACAGTGAACCTAGTCTAAATCTCCTTGCTAGAAACTGTAACAACAATAGTAATATGAATTTACAAAGTGAAGTGACTTATTCAGTGGACAATGCAATAGCTAGTGGAAGTAGCACGGTTTTTCGTCACATGCCGAGATCCGAGAGTGATTCACGAGTATCGTCAGTGATGGTGGTGATATCGAGTCCCTCTGTGATGTCGGCAGATAGTTGTGGTCACTTAGCAACACCCAAGTTCATCTCTAAACCTTTATTAAGCACACAAACATTGCAGCCAAAGTGGGAGAGCCACGCCCCCTCTGTAACCCCACCCACTCTTACAAAGCCTCTAGAATACCGGCCAATCAGTAAGTCAGAAAAAACGCAGGTGAACGTTAAACTGTCTCAGTGTGTTGACAAAAACAAAATGAGCAGTGAAATTGCTAAAGAGACGAAAGACATTAGCAATGTAACTATAACGAAGTCAAGATCAGCTTCCCCACCACCTTCAAACAGAAAAAGAAGTGAAAAACGTAAACGTAGAAGGCATACGGTTGGAGGTACCGCTGATTCAGAAAACATAGAGGCTATATCAGCTGCGACGTCAGCCACACGCTTATCAGCATGGGAACAGTTAAGGCCGATGGTTAGTCATAGCAGTAATATCGGGCCAAGTAGTAGTATGCTGACTTGGCTCAGAAATGAGCGACTTAGAGCTAGTAATCCAGATATCGCACGTGACTCAAAAGCAGCTAGTAAGAACTGAATCCTGTGCCAAAGACCACCAAGGAATATTGCTTTTTTTCACTTATTTGTATTTTAGGTCTTAAAATAATCAAAATTTAAAAAGAGAGGTGTTTATTTTATTCAAGTCACTGTCTTTTTAATCACATACTGAAAATGTTTAGGTTTTTTGTTGTTATTGTTTTTTTATTCATTTGTGTTTAAAATAGTCAAAAAAATATTGAGAAGATGAGATTTGTTCTCTTAAGATGTAACTATTCTTAGGGTCTTACACTCATTTTAATACTTAGATGGACACTTTTTTAAGTCAGTTGTTTGTATCATTTAGAGCGAAGTCTGATCTGTCTTTCTGATCAGGGAAATACACATTGATTGTATTAAAATGCTAGTATTATTATGACAGAGGTTAAAATAACCAGCCTTACCTTAGTGTAATTACATGATTTTTTTTTGGAATCTAACCCCAATACAAACAACAGATATGTTTGGAAAATAGCTCATTGAGGCTGTTCTTAGGGCTATTCCATTTAAACATATAACCCGCGGAGGGAAGGCACTTTTGAATTATGCCACCCCCCTACAGAAGCAAATTTACCCTTTTAGGGCCCAATTACTGAAAAAAGACACCCACCCATATACTATGGAAATACATTTAATTGCCTTCCCCCCAGGGGTTATATGTTTTACTGGAATAGCCCTAAGCATATACCTGACTTTTAAATAAAGATTCTTGTATATGTCTTAGACAGTTGCTTTGCTTTACAACAATTTTTTTTAAGTGCAAACATAATTCTAGTTTTATTTCTTGTTTCGTAATCCTTAAAGGAGGGTTGTATATTTTTTCATCGGATTTATATTTATCAGTATTGATTGTAAATTATTGATGAAAATGCAGCAAATTTAAATTATTATTGTGATTTCTTGTATTCTATACTATAACATCTTTTTCCCGTCATAGAGGTTTTCTGGAAATGAAATCTCTTCACTGTAGGACATATTTTATCGAGAGGAAATATTGAAAATTAGTAATAATTAGCATTGGATTAGGTCTAATTTGTTACTCTTACTAACAATGTCTCCGCTAATTAAAAGTCCCAGTGCCTTTGGAAATACCTTTATTGCAATAGTTGAAATCATTTCTACAAGTTTCATGACTAAATAAGCTTCACTTTTTTGCTTGTTTTACTGCTACAAGATTCATGGATTGTTTGCAAAGGCAAATCTTTATTAATGCCGTTGGTCGATAACTTTTCTGAGATTGGATGTTCATCACATTTCATTTACATAAGTGTATTATCAATCCTTTTAATTACTTAATTTTTATAAGTCAGACTTAACTTTGAAAGTTTTTCATTCTTCAATTCATTTTCTTCATTTCATCATTTTCTAGTCTTTTCGTTTTCGACATCTCTTAGATTAGATAAGGAACCAGGATGAAGTTATAACTGTTTTTGTATTTTCGAGATAATTTACAAGAAATATCAGATTTTAAAAATCGTGTTTTGATATAAATTTATCCATTTAAAAAAAAAGTGTTTTCAGAAAGGTTTCATGTTTATGAATCATCAGACTAAGTTAAAACTATTTTCCCTTTTTATGAACTTTTTTTTATTATTATTCTAGCTATAAATGTTTTAACTATTCATTAATGCAATTATTTAGTTTTTACTCTATTACAGTTTAAATCTCAAAAAAGACATTCAATAATTTTTATGTTAGAAAGTCATAACTCATTCATTTTGAAAGCCCATGGATAGACTCATAATTATTTTGATTTTTTTTACTATTAAGTTACGAAATAAAAGTTCCGGCTCACATTAGAAAGAGTGTGAAACATAACTTGTTTGTGTATCTGTATGTATGGACTACTTTTTGTGCACTACTTCATCCAGGTGCATGACATTTTGTGTTCTTTGTACACACTTAAAATGACATGTAGCTATTAAAACAAGGAAAGTGGTTTAAGCTACAACAGCGAGTCTACAAGTAAACCTTTAAAGAGAAATTTTAGCCTCGAAAATCCAACTCCATCATTCAAATGTAAGTGCAGCTACATGCACGAACAAGTTCACGGACAAGCATACGGACACATACACGTCGTGTTTCATTCCTTTCTAACATCATAAACTTATCTTGCGTTTCTCTCATTTACTTGTGTTAATTTTCTTGCGTGCTTTTTTAAGGCTGTTTAGATTGGAACTTGCAAATTTTATGATATTACAATTATAGAGGTTTTTACATGTGCTTTTTTATTCATCACCAGGGTGTACTGACGTTTATCGCAATTATATCAAAAGTATTAGTTTAACAGAAATCAAGGATTTAACAAAGCCTCGGATATACCTATGTATTGTATGAGACTTTAACTTATTATATATTTTCGGTTTTATAAGTGTAAAATATGTTATATAGTGTTACTTACATGATGTACATATTTTATTTGATGATAATAAAACTTATTTGTTAAAGTCTTGATTGACAGTTCCCTATGTTCTTTTAAATGTGGTTTTAAAATTACGAGGATAATGAGGGTCTGTATTCATGAACGTGTCAAGTTGGGCAGAGCAAATTTTAAAAAGTTACAGAGTATCTTTGTGGGAATGGTTTTTGACAAAAGATGTGTAAATTATTGTGAAAGATGTTACTTTTAACATATGCAGCAGTTTTTTTACCATTATTGCTCTTCAAATAGCAATTTTACATCGAAATTAAGATTTGCTGGTAAGAATCAAACTTGGTATTAAAGCATTAATGAATATGGACACATGTCTGACTTTGGTTGCCATTCAATATCAATGGTTCCAGGCAGCCTTCAAATCTGGGTTCAAATCTAGAGAAAAGTAATTCTTACATATAACTTCATTGCATGGAGTTGTAGAGGCTGTGACACTTGAGCGTAAAAAGCTGATCAATCAATCAATGTATGTAATTGTTATTACAGAATTCAGGGAATTTTGAATGACTAAAGTGATATGGCTGGTTATCAAACTCCGAGATATTATGCCCATACACATTTGACTTAAGAGTCGCTGGTTTGTTACATACAAATACCTGTTTTACTAGTGACTGTATAGTCACATTGTTGACCACATGTATGTCCATCTATAAGTATGGAATGACTGTGAGGTACATGTATGTCCATCTATAAGTATGGAATGACTGTGAGGTACATGTATGTCCATCTATAAGTATGGAATGACTGTGAGGTACATGTATGTCCATCTATAAGTATGGAATGACTGTGAGGTACATGTATGTCCATCTATAAGTATGGAATGACTGTGAGGTACATGTATGTCCATCTATAAGTATGGAATGACTGTGAGGTACATGTATGTCCATCTATAAAAATGGAATGACTGTGAGGTACATGTATGTCCATCTATAAGTATGGAATGACTGTGAGGTACATGTATGTCCATCTATAAGTATGGAATGACTGTGAGGTACATGTATGTCCATCTATAAGTATGGATTGACTGTGAGGTACATGTATGTCCATCTATAAGTATGGAATGACTGTGAGGTACATGTATGTCCATCTATAAGTATGGAATGACTGTGAGGTACATGTATGTCCATCTATAAGTATGGAATGACTGTGAGGTACATGTATGTCCATCTATAAGTATGGAATGACTGTGAGGTACATGTATGTCCATCTATAAGTATGGATTGACTGTGAGGTACATGTATGTCCATCTATAAGTATGGAATGACTGTGAGGTACATGTATGTCCATCTATAAGTATGGAATGACTGTGAGGTACATGTATGTCCATCTATAAGTATGGAATGACTGTGAGGTATGCATGTTTGATACTTGCATTCTGTAGGAAACTTATGGAAAATAGTATAGGCAATTGACAACTGCTCTAGCATTCCAACTGTTGAATTCAATCTTTTGAAAAGGTGCTATTCCATGGATCATACATATGTAACTCCTGTTAACATGTATATATATCTGTATTTCTACGATGGACAATTCTTTAGACAGAATCCATATGTGAACACACATGAGATTTGAGCTACCAACTTTGAATACGAAAGTTATAGAAGTAGGTTAGCGGACTGTTTACAAGATGTAAGAAGAAAGAACAATGTTAAAATGATTCTATGTTTAATTTCTTATTGCTGGTAGGTTATTGGATATTCTGAGGTCACCATCTCAAAAGTCATGGTCGTGGTGACCTTTGACCTTAAAACGTGTCGGATTTAAATAATGTTATACTTGGTCCTACGGTCCTCAAACTTGGTAGGGAGGTGGGTCATGTCCAGCAGATGAACATCTTGACTTCGAGATCAGTACATGTTGGTCAAAAATCATGGGCGTGGTGACCGTGGACACGAAAAGCTTGTCCGATTGATAACAAAAGTATGCTTGGTCAATCTCATGACTCCTTTTGATTATGAAGTCAGTATGTCAAAGCAAATGATCGAGGCGACCTTAAGCACATAAAGCTTGATCATGACCAGAAGATGAACCCTATTTATTTTGGGGTCAGAAGGTCCTGGTCGTGGTGACATTGAACACGTAACGCCTGTCCAATTGATAACCATATTAGTACATTGTATGCTTGGTCCTATGGTCAGCAAATTTGGTGTAGAGAAAATCATGACCAGCATATAACCCCGATTTTGATTTTGCACACTTTCATCGATACAAAAGGTTGTCTGACTGATAACTAGAGTATTTTTGATCCAACGGTCTTCAAACAATGTAAAGAGGTGGGTTATGGTCAGCAGATGATCCCTATTGGTTTTAAGGTCAGTAGGACAAATGTCACGTTCGTGGTGACTCGAACACAGAATGCGGTTATGCTTCATCACTATAGTATGCATGGCCAATCAGTCCTCAAACGTAGTAAGGAGGTTGGTCATGATAAGCAGATGACCACTATTTGTGTTGAGGTCTGTAGGTCAAAGATCAGGATTGATAACGAGGATGCTTGGTCCAACGGTCTTCAAACAAAGTTGGAAGTGGGTCATGATCAGCAAATGATCCCTATCCGTTTTGAGATCAGTTAGTCAAAGGTCACGGTCATTGTGACCTTGAACACAAACAAACGGTTCCCCGGTAGCCAACGCGGTGGTGCGCGTCATTGCCGCTTTCATCTGCTGCTATCGCGTACGACTTCCGAAAACATGCACGCGGCGTATCGCCGCGATGCGGCTTACTGCTATATGCAGGTATTTTAACAAGTAAAGGTGGTACAAATAGAATATTGTAAATTGAGCCGTGCTCGCAGAATGGATTTCACTCGATTGCGAGGGTATACATTCTCAATCCCCAAACTTGATTATTATGTCGCTGGAATATTGAGTGTTTGTTAAAGTATTTTTAATAAGTTAATTGACTCAATATAGTATTTATTCACAATCACACAAGTTTAACGAGGGTATTCGAAATTTAGATTCTTTCGAGCAAGGAAACAATAGCGTCTGATTACTTTCACAGTTGCAAAGCATATAACATAAGTTTTCAGGGATCAAACTACGTTTTTAGTACGAACAAAGATTTGTAGATTACGGGTCGAGTCTGTATGAGTTTTATAAAGCATGTTATGTTATGTTATGTTATGTTATGTTAATAAAACTGACTAGAATCATATGCATAGGACGGGAACAAAAAAAAGCCTTCAGAGAATGACTGATAGCTACCTTTATTACCGTAAATTAACACTTCGCAACACCGCGTATCGCGGTAACTCGACGCGGTGGAACGCGGGGGAAATTATAGGTATGAACGCGGTGGGCATTATGCATCAATCGCCGCGTATAGTGAAAATTAGATTAAAAAGATAACGTCCGCGGTGAGGAGAATCGCGGTGATGTGTGAAATGTGCAAAAAAGGCGTGGCCTACACACTTTAGTAAAGTTAATCGAAATCAGGTATCGCAAGATCTGGTTTTTGGCATGGCAGGTTAAAATAATTAATGCGCCGGAGTTACAAATTGGGTCGTATGGTGCGATGCGGTTTAAAATAATGCGAATTAAAATACAATTCAATACGTTGATACGATTGCAATGTTAAATTGTATTTGAAAGCAGGCCTAACTCTGTTTAAATTGCGCTAGAAGGCATCATTTTGAATTTAAATTAGACAAATTGTCCTTGCGGAAGCTTTTATTGAAGTATTTTTTTGGGGGAGCGGGGCGCACGCGTTCTAAGATGTGCCTCTCAACATTATTTTTATCTCACCGTTTTGGGAATGGGGACAGCGCTCTTATGATTTGGAAAATAGCGTCATTCGGACCTGAAATCGGGACGTCCAATCATGCTTTAAAAAAAGAATGCTTTTAAAAACATATACAAAAATACATGTGATAATGTTTGTTTCTTTAAAGCTGCACTCTCACAGATTGAACGTTTTGACACCTTTTTTTATTTTTTGTCCCGGAACGAGCAAATTTTTGCGAAAGTCCATGGCAAGGCCACTGATATAAGACTGCTGACAAAAATCAGATCCGATTATTTCATATTTAAGTTCAAAAATTGATGTTTTATGCATTTTTCTTAAACCGTTAGTAACGGTTTAAGCTATAAAACATGAATTTTCGAACGGAAATATAAAACTTTGCGATCTGATTTTTTGTCAGTAGTCTTAAATCATTGGTTTGTAGATATTTACGCAAAAATTACCTCATTCTACGACAAGAAATATAAAAAGTTGTCAAAACGGTAAATCTGTGAGAGTGCAGCTTTATGAAATCACCAACTCGTTCGTTTTCCGCTCCATGATGAAAAAAAGCCATGACAGAAATTAGGAAATTTGATTTCACACATGGGGAAACTATCTATGTTTAAGCACTGGGAATGGGGCCGAAATACTTTCCCTAATTGGTCAGAACGTTTTTTTTATGTCTCAAGTGCGGTCTCTCTAGTCCACCTCTGCTTTGGTGAGAATTCATGGGTTTAGTTTAAACAGTACATATTTTACAAAAAAAATGTGAAGAAAGTTATGATAACTAAGTCACTCTCGTTGGCTTAATGTTGCGCTGAGTGTTTCTTGTGTTGTGGGGGAAACCGGAGAAAACCCACTTCTCCGGCTTGGTGACCACAAACCAAACTCACATGCGCCAAGGCCGGGAAACGAACCCGGGTCGCCTTGGTGAGAAGCGAGTGCGCTAACCGGATAATTGATGGGTTTGAAGGAACAAAACAGAGCATTTCCAAAATAACTTTTATGTCGTAATAATGTTTAATTAATCAATTGTCACTAAAATTTATACAAATGGTAAAGAATAGTAAATAAACATTTTATTTTGGGATATCCCACTTATGAAGGCCCTTATCTAACAAAAACAATATTCTGTAATTTCCAGAAAACGAAGAAAAGAGGAAATTGTATAGTTTTCTTTATTTGTAAATATGTTTTATTATAGGTCATCCTCTATAAAAATGGCTCAATGTAAAATGTCTGTCTTTACAAAATGAAATGATTCAATTCAATTTATTTGTAATAATCAAAACCTTGATTATGCCGCGGTTTACATGTCCATGCATGTACGTTACTTCTCGCAAACAAAGTGTTGAGGGATTTCACAAACGCCGTCATACCACGTGGAATTCTGGTCGGTGCCCATCATTATGATACATTGTCCATCTCCTGAAGGCTTCCCAGGGGCATAGTTGTCGTAGTTCCAAGGCTCGCCGTTGTCCCAGCTACTTACGATTGTACCGTTATGTAGCGTTGTGGTTGTGATCAATCCTCCGAGCCAGAAGCTCGTCATATGTAGGCCCGCATCATTTCTCAGAGTTTCGATCGTTTCCTGGTCCTTGTCACTGAAAGGTATATGGACTTTGCGATTATAATCCAAAGTAATAAATTGTTTAAGTTATTTGATATTAAGCGTTACTAATGAAAGCTATAAAAATGAGCGTTTGGTTTGACATGTTCGGTCATTTTCGCCGATTTCAGGTTGGCGACATTTTTTTCCAAATGTTTTTTTAAAAATTACCTGGTTTTGTTATTAGTGTGGCCAGGGCTGGTATTCAATATTGGTCTTAATCATATCTAAGAACGGTGTAGCTAATCGGATAACTTGTTATTTATAACTGACCAATAGAGTGAATGAAATTAATGATGTATGACCATAAGATTAATTCATGTTGAATATTGAATACCACTCTAGTTGACAATCAAACAATCAGTTCAGCAGTAATATGATTATATTTTATTATGCATAAAAGCACATGACTGCATTATCAATAGCTTAACTGGTGGTTAGCGCACTCACTTCTCACCAAGGTGACCTGGGTTCGATTCCCGGCTTTAGCGCATGTGAGTTTGGTTTGTGGTTACCAAACTGGACAAGTGGGTTTTCTGCGGGTACTCTGTTTTCCCCCACACTACAAGACCACACTCTCGCGCAATATCGTGCCAACGAGAGTGACATAGTATAAGTTATCATAACTTCCTTCACAATCGTTGTAAAAAAAAAATAATGATTAAACTAACCCAAAATCATGCCGAATGAGCTTGACAAGTTGCGAATACTGGTCAAAGCCGACGAAATTTTTCTAACATTTTATTTAACACAAAGCCTCAATTCATATTTTTTTAGAGTGTTATTTACACTTTTTCAAATTTGAGATATTTTCAGTTAATTATCGTTTATTAACAAAAAATAATCATATTCGACTTGTTATATGCAGTATATAAACAACACATGTTTGATTTTGTTTTCAATGTTTTGGATTTTTATTCAAAGCCATGTATGCAATTTTCATAACATAGTATGACATAACATAATACAAAATTGTAAATTATGAAAAGCATGATTAAATGTGTTTTATGTCTAGCCATGTTAAACATGAGAGATTCGCTTTCAAGACGTAATTAGTTTAATGTTAACGGACCAGATTAGGGACTGGCAAAACGGTGTTTTTTAAGGTTATAATGTGCCAAGCAGAGATCCATTTATAACTTGTGTTTATCTAAACAGAATCAAAATAAGACTTTGAATGATGTATAAAATAGTGGCTACATAAGTTTCAATAAGTTCGTGTTTTGGTGTGATAAATACCAAATAATGAATATAATTTAGTGATGGGAATAGTATTTCTCCCACCTCAGATAAGTAGATCCAATAATTTAACCATGCTAGAAATTCTTATCTTGCCCACGGGCGAAGATAAAATGCCCGTATGGAACTCCTTTTTAATGGTCACCACATTGTTATTACCTCCCTTGTTGACGAAAGACGGCTGTAGCATCATGGAAACCTTGACTTGTGGCAATATTTAGAACGCTAATTAATTATTTCTCGCTTCAAATGTCACCATCAATCAGTTTTGACGCACATTCCAAGAAACAATGCGCTAAACACACTACGCTCGGGTCGGAATGATCCTATCTTACACTCTCGGCCATGGAAGATACTTATAATCTTTTCGATTGCTTAAATTCCGTAAATGAATGATTAAATAACATATTAAACGTTTACCTGTAAATGGTAGCGAGGTATGCTCCATAATGAGTGCAGCGAGTACTAGCCTCATCGTACGTGACCGCATAAGTGTCGTCCACATAATAGCAATGGCCGCCCACGCCTCTCCAGCCGTGCTCGCATGTGTCGCCCTCCAACTTGTAAGCCTTGATGTTAAAATTGTAACATATTTAAATAGCTGTGTAAAGTTAGCTAAACATACGACATTGGACATTGGACATTCAAGATCGAATGTTGTTGCATTCAAAACATAAAAAATAACATAAACATAAAACATATTTAAATAGCTGTGTAAAGTTAGCTAAACATACGAAATTGGACATTGGACATTCAAGATCGAATGTTGTGCTGGCACGACATTGGACATTGGACATTCAAAAATGAATGTCGTGCCAGCACGACATTGGACATTGGACATTGGGATTTCAAAAATAAATGTCGTGCTAGCACGACATTGGACATTCAAAATCGATTGTTATGCTGGCACGACATTGGACATTCAAAATCGAATGTTAAGTTGGCACGACATTGGACATTGGACATTCAAAGTGAAAGTCGTGCTAGCACGACATTGGACATTCAAAATCGAATGTTGTGCTGGCACGACATTGGACATTGGACATTCAAAATCGAATGTTGTGCTGGCACGACATTGGACATTGGACATTCAAAAGTGAAAGTCGTGCTAGCACGACATTGGACATTCAAAATCGAATGTTGTGCTGGCACGACATTGAACATTCAAAAGTGAAAGTCGTGCTAGCACGACATTGGACATTGGACATTCAAAATCGAATGTTGTGCTGGCACGACATTGGACATTGGACATTCAAAATTGAAAGTCGTGCTAGCACGACATTGGACATTGGACATTCAAAAATGAATGTCGTGCCAGCACGACATTGGACATTGGACATTCAAAAGTGAAAGTCGTGCTAGCACGACATTGGACATTGGACATTCAAAATCGAATGTTGTGCTGGCACGACATTGGACATTCAAAACTGAAAGTCGTGCTGGCACATTCAAATTAATGTATGACATGATATATGAATGAATGTTTTCTACCGACTTTAAGTTAATTCGGATGACATGCAATTTTCGGAATTAATTTTTTTGAGATATTGTCTTAAAATTATTTGAAAAGGGTTAGAGATCACAAAAACAATGACTCATTATAAATTTATAAACACCAAGAGAGCATTGTCTTTACGATTCCATCGCAAATTTTGAAACTTAAGCATGATTCAGATAGACATGATGTCACATATGCAGAGAAAGATTCAAATGAATATACTTATGAATGGTCGTGGATTATATGTAGACAAACAGTGATAATGCTTTCGAAATGGCATACTTTTAATAAGCTTAATTGTTCACACACCACTGCTACACATACAGTACCATTTATAAACGAAGTGAAGATAATTATATTCACAGTATATGATGACATATGGAAAATATACACATGCATTGATGATTCCAAAAAATATATATGTAATCGTTCCTACATCTACTTTATCTGGTTTTACGTATTATACGAAATATTGTCAATGAGCCGATTAAGTAACCTATTACAGCCTGTCGACTTATTTTTTATCGACTCAATTAGTCACAACATTCGATTTTGAATGTACAATGTCCAATGTTGTGCCAGCAAAAAATTCGATTTTGAATGTCCAATGTCCAATGTCGTGCCAGCACAACATTCACTTTTGAATGTCCAATGTCCAATGTCGTGCCAGCAAAACATTCGATTTTGAATGTCCAATGTCCAATGTCGTGCTAGCACGACATTCATTTTTGAAATTCCAATGTCCAATGTCCAATGTCGTGCTGGCACGACATTCATTTTTGAATGTCCAATGTCCAATGTCGTGCTAGCACGACTTTCAATTTTGAATATCCAATGTCCAATGTCGTGCCAGCACAACATTCGATTTTGAATGTCCAATGTCTTATGTCGTGCTAGCACGACTTTCACTTTTGAATGTCCAATGTCGTACCAGCACAACATTCGATTTTGAATGTCCAATGTCCAATGTCGTGCTAGCACGACTTTCACTTTTGAATGTCCAATGTCCAATGTCGTGCCAGCACAACATTCGATTTTGAATGTCCAATGTCCAATGTCGTGCCAGCACAACATTCGATTTTGAATGTCCAATGTCAAATGTCGTGCTAGCACGACTTTCACTTTGAATGTCCAATGTCCAATGTCGTGCTAGCACGACTTTCACTTTTGAATGTCCAATGTCCAATGTCGTGCCAGCAAAACATTCGATTTTGAATGTCCAATGTCGTGCCAGCACAACATTCGATTTTGAATGTCCAATGTCCAATGCCGTGCCAGCACGACTTTCAATTTTGAATGTCCATTCTCCAATGTCGTGCCAGCACAACATTCGATTTTGAATGTCCAATGTCGTGCTAGCACGACATTCATTTTTGAAATTCCAATGTCCGATGTCGTGCTGGCACGACATTCATTTTTGAATGTCCAATGTCGTGCCAGCACAACATTCGATTTTGAATGTCGAATGTCCAATGTCGTGCAAGCACGACTATCACTTTTGAATGTCCAATGTCCAATGTCGTGCCAGCACAACATTCGATTTTGAATGTCCAATGTCCAATGTCGTGCTAGCACGACATTTCTTTTTGAAATTCCAATGTCCAATGTCCAATGTCATGCTGGCACGACATTCATTTTTGAATGTCCAATGTCCAATGTCGTGCTAGCACGACTTTCACTTTTGAATGTCCAATGTCCAATGTCGTGCCAGCACAACATTCTATTATGAATGTCCAATGTCCAATGTCATGCCATCACAACATTCGATTTTGAATGTCCAATGTCGTGCTAGCACGACTTTCACTTTTGAATGTCCAATGTCCAATGTCGTGCCAGCACAACATTCGATTTTGAATGTCCAATGTCCAATGTCGTGCTAGCACGACATTCATTTTTGAATGTCCAATGTCCAATGTCCAATGTCGTGCTGGCACGACATTCATTTTTGAATGTCCAATGTCCAATGTCGTGCTAGCACGACTTTCACTTTTGAATGTCCAATGTCCAATGTCGTGCCAGCACAACATTCGATTTTGAATGTCCAATGTCGTGCCAGCACAACATTCGATTTTGAATGTCCAATGTCCAATGCCGTGCCAGCACGACTTTCAATTTTGAATGTCCATTCTCCAATGTCGTGCCAGCACAACATTCGATTTTGAATGTCCAATGTCGTGCTAGCATGACATTCATTTTTGAAATTCCAATATCCAATGTCGTGCTGGCACGACATTCATTTTTGAATGTCCAATGTCGTGCCAGCACAACATTCGATTTTGAATGTCCAATGTCCAATGTCGTGCAAGCACGACTTTCACTTTTGAATGTCCAATGTCCAATGTCGTGCCAGCACAATATTCGATTTTGAATGTCCAATGTCCAATGTCGTGCCAGCACGACATTTCTTTTTGAAATTCCAATGTCCAATGTCATGCTGGCACGACATTCATTTTTGAATGTCCAATGTCCAATGTCGTGCTAGCACGACTTTCACTTTTGAATGTCCAATGTCCAATGTCGTGCCAGCACAACATTATATTATGAATGTCCAATGTCCAATGTCATGCCATCACAACATTCGATTTTGAATGTCCAATGTCGTGCTAGCACGACTTTCACTTTTGAATGTCCAATGTCGTGCCAGCACAACATTCGATTTTGAATGTCCAATGTCCAATGTCGTGCTAGCACGACATTCATTTTTGAAATTCCAATGTCCAATGTCCAATGTCGTGCTGGCACGACATTCATTTTTGAATGTCCAATGTCCAATGTCGTGCTAGCACGACTTTCACTTTTGAATGTCCAATGTCCAATGTCGTGCCAGCACAACATTCGATTTTGAATGTCCAATGTCGTGCCAGCACAACATTCGATTTTGAATGTTCAATGTCCAATGCCGTGCCAGCACGACTTTCAATTTTGAATGTCCAATGTCCAATGTCGTGCCAGCACAACATTCGATTTTGAATGTCCAATGTCGTGCTAGCACGACATTCATTTTTGAAATTCCAATGTCCAATGTCGTGCTGGCACGACATTCATTTTTGAATGTCCAATGTCCAATGTCGTGCCAGCACAACATTCGATTTTGAATGTCTAATGTCCAATGTCGTGCTAGCACGACTTTCACTTTTGAATGTCCAATGTCCAATGTCTTGCCAGCACAACATTCGATTTTGAATGTCCAATGTCGTGCTAGCACGACATTCATTTTTGAAATTCCAATGTCCAATGTCCAATGTCATATTGGCACGACATTCATTTTTGAATGTCCAATGTCCAATGTCGTGCTAGCATGACTTTCACTTTTGAATGTCCAATGTCCAATGTCGTGCCAGCACAACATTCTATTATGAATGTCCAATGTCCAATGTCGTGCCAGCACAACATTCTATTATGAATGTCCAATGTCCAATGTCGTGCTAGCACGACTTTCACTTTTGAATGTCCAATGTCCAATGTCGTGCCAGCACAACATTCGATTTTGAATGTCCAATGTCGTGCTAACACGACATTCATTTTTGAAATTCCAATGTCCAATGTCGTGCTGGCACGACATTCATTTTTGAATGTCCAATGTCCAATGTCGTGCTAGCACGACTTTCACTTTTGAATGTCCAATGTCCAATGTCGTGCCAGCACAACATTCGATTTTGAATGTCCAATGTCGTGCCAGCACAACATTCGATGTTGAATGTCAAATGTCCTTCGTCGTGCCAGCACAACATTCGATGTTGAATGTCCAATGTCCAATGTCGTGCTAGAACGACATTCATTTTTGAAATACCAATGTCCAATGTCGTTCCAGCACAACATTCGATTTTGAATGTCCAATGTCGTGCTAGCACGACATTCATTTTTGAAATTCCAATGTCCAATATCCAATGTCGTGCTGGCACGACATTCATTTTTGAATGTCCAATGTCCAATGTCGTGCTAGCACGATTTTCACTTTTGAATGTAATATGTCCAATGTCGTGCCAGCACAACATTCGATTTTGAATGTCCAATGTCGTGCCAGCACAACATTCGATTTTGAATGTCCAATGTCCAATGTCGTGCCAGCACGACATTCATTTTTGAAATCCCAATGTCCAATGTCCAATGTCGTGCTGGCACGACATTGGACATTGGACATTCAAAATCGAATGTTGTGCTGGCATTCATTTTTGAATGTCCAATGTCCAATGTCGTGCCAGCACGACTTTCAATTTTGAATGTCCAATGTCCAATGTCGTGCCAGCACAACATTCGATTTTGAATGTCCAATGTCCAATGTCGTGCCAGCACAACATTCGATTTTGAATGTCCAATGTCTAATGTCGTGCCAGCACAACATTCGATCTTGAATGTCCAATGTCCAATGTCGTATGTTTAGCTAACTTCACACAGCTTATTTAAATGTAATGTTAATTTAAAGGGCGACCACCACCTCAGATATTCAAAAAATCGTGTTCATATTGAAGCAGGTAAACATTCTTCCAACTGCATCGGAATCGGAATCAATTCGTTTATTTCTTGACAAAATGTAGTTCACAAGGAAAAATGATAATTTGGCAACGCGTTTTGTAATCACGAATCTTCACGAAACTTGGTAAAATGTTTGACTTTCTGAAAGTTTGGTGTGTTTGATTCTGAGTCATATCTAGCAAAATGCACCTGCAAGTCACTTCATCAATTATTGTTCAACCCTTTATTTGCGTCCAAAAGTAGGTCACTATTTTTTTTTTCAGATTGTCCACCCGGTTTACGATAGTGGACACTGTTTCTGCCCAATGCCATCTAAACTGATTAGAAAGTCTGTCTGGTTGATGAGTAAAATATGTGACCCAAGTTAAGAATGATTGTATCAGATCGAGAGGGTATAGCGGCTGAGAGTTTGAAAACAAATCTTTCATTTTTTTTGATCGGAAACCAAACGAAGGCGAGACGTCGATGACGCTGACGACGACCCCATTTGTGTCTACCATGATCAACAGTTTTAAGGCGCTTTCCGCATAAGAAATAGAGCAAATCGTATCTATATCTAATTTTATTTCAAAAGTCGCAATTGCTTCCATAATTTCAGTTTTAAATGTTTGATTCGCAATATAAATATTTCTTAAATATAATGTTTCATGTAGAAAAAAAACCTGCGTGACTCCGCGTGAATGCGAATCGGAAGCGGATACATAACAGATCAAACGATAAAATACATACTTGCTTTTACGTATGCGGACATCGGACGCGGAGCGCGTGCACAAGTAATAACGACCAATATTGTCATGCATTTCGATTTTAGACAAAGGAAAAGGAATATCTGCTAATATTCATTTTTTATATATATTTGCGAGCCGCTTGGCATTCGGACCGTTACTAAAATAATTAACAAAAGATGTGCAATGCATTATAGACGAAATACACCGTACGTTATTGCGAGCGAAATCTTGTATTTCATTAAAAAGCGACGTGACGTACCGCATTGGTATTATTGTTGCGTTGGTAAAACACCTGAGGTTAAAATACTAAAACGACTGTTTATCGAGAGCTCGTCCATTTACGTTTAACTAATAAACTTATAATTCGCTCTTCTATGTGCCGCGTAGTAACATTGTTGGCGGTAAAAAGTGTGGTACGTTGAGCAAACTGGCCGATTACCGAACTTACGTCTAGTTTGTATTCATCGCAAGGCAGACGTTGCAAAAAATCAAAGCACTTACCACAGCTAAAGACGCTGACCGGTGATGCGTGCATGTTCCGTTCGTTTCCACGGAGAAATTCGTGCACGCGGCCGTCTTGGAGCATTCATCAGCGCACCTGGCCGTGGCTACTGTTGGCACCGGGTCTCTTGTCGACTCTGTCATTGAGTAATGTTTCAAAACGAGGGAAAGTCCGAATACGGAACTCGTACAGAAAACCAGCAGGCTAAAGAATAACGCTCCCGCCATGACTGCACGTGCAATCGTTCCAAAGGTCGTTTAAGAATTGAGAGACATGCCTTGGATTCTGTTCTGAGGATAAGAAGGAACAGGAAACGTCTTTGTTCTATTTTCAATGCGAAGCAGGATTTTTGTGGTAAACGCGACTCTATATATGGACAAAGCTGGTATAGCTAACATTTGTTTTCCTTACCGGATGCGCTGAAATATTGTAAAGGCTACAAAACACTAAAGGCTAAACACTTTTAGGCCCGGGAATGACTACTTTATAAAATCCGTTCATATGAATAGAAAATGCCGGAAAGTGTTTCCGTTGCTTATAAATGCTAGCAGGTATTTGTTTAATATTTCTGTCAGACTTCCGACCGTTTTTTTAACAATATGTGAGCTTTTAAACTCCTATATATTTAGTATTATAATTTCGGAAGCCTCTTTTAAAGATAACTACTTATACGTTTTTGACATGTCAATGAATCCCTGTATTATGAATTGAATCGCGTGTTTATTTTGATAAACGAGAGGTTGCGAAACACATTGGGCTATTTTATATATTGACTACGTCTGTGTATCCACCCTGCGTGGTTTATGTACGTCACTTGTGTAAATAGGTACACAATTGAGAACATTTAACATTTGATATTGTCTTGGTATTAAAGCTGCACTCTCACAGATATACCATTTTAACAAAAAAATAAATAAAATTGTCTTGCAAAAAGCAAATTTTTGCGCAAATATCCGCAAACCAATGATAAAAGATTGCTGACAAAATATCAGATCGCAGATTTGCATATTTCTGCTCGAAAATTAATGTTTTATGGCTTAAACCGTTGCTAACGGTTTAAGAAAAATGCATAAAACATTAATTTTTGAACTCAAAAATAAAAATCTGCCATCTTATTTTTGTCAGCAGTCTTATATAACTGGTTTACCTGGATTTTCGCAAATTGGCTCGTTCCAAGACAAACAATAAAAAAAACAATACGTTCAATTTGTGAGAGTGCAGCTTTAAAAAACGCCCTTATAGTAAAAGGTGTCATTTTCCATTGAATCAGACAACAACGCTGTACAATACACTTACAACTTTATAAGGGACTCATTTCTAAACTGGGTGGCACTTTTAAGTGGACATTATATATACCATATAGACTATGAGGGAAGAACGATTGCTTGTTTATACACATTAAACAAATAATGATACACTGATCATTTGTCGTCATTTTGTAATTCTATCTATATAATGATCCTTGTTCATGGCACAAAAGCAAATTACATACATTACTTAGAAAAGCAATCACATATTCTGATGAATGTGCATGTTGAATACGTCTCTTTACAAACAAGTTTAAAGTAAACAGGACTAGATTTATTGACTTAACACTTTTCTCATCACATTTTCTTTCTGTTATGCAAGTGTCAATTACAAAAAAATGAGCGACTCTAAAATTTCAAGATTTATGACCAAAATACCAATCTGCATTTAAAATACGTGACTTCAAATTTCCGAAATATCATTTGATATTTTAACAAGACAACACAACACTGCTAAATGCTTTATGTTAATGGACTAGAAAAATATCAATTACATTCTAAAAACGGATACAATAATGCATCTGTACATTGTAGTTTACGTAAACATTGTTAACAAGAATATCATTAACAATGCACCATTGATATATAATTTTAATTGTACAAATTGTGTTAAAAACACAGACTAAAAATATGCTGTACACCCTCGAATACAGTTGTGTTCCTTCACACGTAGTCCTCTTATATTACATTAAAACGATTTGATATTTGTTAACATTATATGTCATATACGTGACAAATTGCATTACTAATACACTTTACCAATTATACAAAATTTAAAAAGTATGTCTACACGTGTATACAATTACACATTAAAGTAAAATTTTGAGAAAAAAAAATCAATGATGTCAAATAACGTCATTTTTTCCTTGTAGCTCTTTCAAACCGATATGCTCGCAATACAGCAACATCCTGTTCTAGTCTGTATCAGATTCGTCTTCAAACACGACGTTAGTCGTAGTGTCAAGCTCCACTTCGTCATCGTCCTTTTCCAAGTAATTTACTTCTAACTAGTGCACATCATTCAAATAAGTTCTTGTGAATCAATGTTGCCACTTGTCCACTTGTTTCCGATACCACTTCGCCCCTTTTCAAACCACTACAATCTATATCTCGAAGCCGTAGTGGGTAGTTTTAATGGGGTGATCCTCGACGTACATTTGACAGTTGCCTGGTGATCATGCGATTCAAGGGATGCCTTACAGGGTGGCAGTAAACTCATGTTAATACTGTTAGATGAGTCTCGAGAGTAACCTCGATCTTGGTTATTTTTTCAGAATGTGCCATATCTCAATTTGTTCACATGTGTTTATTTTGGTTTACTTGCAATCAGCAGACAAAGCGTTCGATAACTTCAAGAAGGTGATCAAGTTTAGACAGTGAAGCTATATGGTATTGGTATTAGTTCTTTACTAGGATTTGAAGGCATTGCTGAATTACAACCTGTGAGCTATGAAGATAACTACAGAACAAATTAATCTCCTTTGTTTTAAGCAAACTCATTAACATTGAAATATTTCAACATGGGCACCACATTCAAGACTTGTAAGACTGTAATTCGTTTCTTTTAGAACAACAGTGGTCTCAAAGCTTTTCTGAAAACTTGTCACTTTTGAAAAGTATACATAGCAGTTAGATATTGCCACTGTTGCCCATAGAAGCCTTCCAGTCCGTAGGAATTCTTGTTTTGGGACCAGATATGTTCCCGACTGTAACGAGGTTTGTTCAGAATGTTTGCCTCTACAAAATCTAGATAAATTATATAAACTTTTAATGATGAAACGATTCAATTATATTTATTTGTAATAATCAAAACTCATGTGCGTGTCTATATATATACATATATATATATGTTACTTCTCGCAAACAAAGTGTTGAAGCCTTTCACAATCGACGTCATTCCACTGGAAAATACGGTTGATGTTCTTCATTTGGATACAGTGTCCATCTCCTGAAGGCTTCCCAGGGGCATAGTTTTCGTAGTTCCAAGGCTCGCCGTTGTCCCAGCTACTTGTGTAACCGATTGTACTGTTAGGTAGCGTTGTGGTTGTGATCAATCCTCCGAGCCAGAAGCTCTCCATCTGTAGGCCCGCATCATTTATCAGAGTTTCGATCGTTTCCTGGTCCTTGCCACTGCAAAGTATATGGACTTTGCGATTATAATCCAAAGTAATGAATTGTTTAAGTTATTTGATATTAAGCGTTACTAATGAAAGCTATAAAAATGAGCGTTTGGTTTGGCATGGTTTGTCATTTTCACCGATTTCAGGTTGGCGACATTTTTTTTTTTCAAAATGTTTTTAAAAATTAACTGACTTTAGAGTGAATGGAGTCAATGATGTATGACCATAAGAGTAATTGACGTTGAATATTGAATACCACTTCTGTTTTCAATCAAAAAATCGGTTCACCATTCCGCTTCTTCTTGCCCAGGGCATTGCTTTAAAACTACTTATGGTATTGAAATAAAATTTGGTATATGGATAGGTTGCAATGACAAAAATAACAGTGCACAAGCACCCTAATTCTGTCATGCTCATTAATGTACCACACCCCTAATGAAATCTTCAATTTGAAACTCTTCAATTTCAATGCTTAAGCCTATGTTGTTAAGCAGAATACGTAACAAATATTTTGAGAATTTCATGGATGCGGTTTGATGCACCATTATATGTTTGTTGGCCTTGACTATTCCTTGTTTTTCAACATATAACAAATGCATAAACTATTAAACGGCGCCCTTTGAAACTTTGCATCAATGGTCTTTCTTGTAGTATGTCATATGAAATGAATTTTGCCTTTGACACTTGTTAACCAAAGAAACTATGTACTGCATTTTTAGTTTCTGAAGTTGATAACATACCTAGAGCCCGTCTAAGGCAGTGTCTTATTTCGTATTATTTTATTATGAAAAGAAGCACATGGCTGCATTATCAATAGCTTAACTGGTGGTTAGCGCACTATCTTCTCACCAAGTTGACCTGGGTTCGATTCCCGGCCTAGGCGCATGTGAGTTTGGTTAGTGGTCACCAAGCTTGACAAGTGGGTTTTCTCCGGGTACTCCGGTTTCCCCCACAATCACAAGACCACACTCTCGCGCAATATCGTACCAACGAGAGTCACACAGTATAAGTTATCATAACTTCCTTCACAATCGTTGCAAAATAAAAAATGTTTAAACTAACTGGAAACCTTGCCAAATGAGCTTGACAAGCTGCGACGACTGGTCAAACTTGACGAAATTTTTCTAACATTTTTTTAACCCCAAGACCCAAATCATCATTTTTTGAGACTGTTACTTACACGTGTTCAAATTTGAGATATTTTCTGTTCATTACCGTTATTTTACGAAAACAAAATCATATTCAACTTGTTATAAGCAGTATATAAACACTACATGTGTGTTTTCTTGTTAATGCTTTGGTGTTTTTATTCAAAAACATGTATGCGTTTTACATTACATAGTATGACATAGCATAATACAAATTTATAAATTATGAAAAGCAAGATTACATGTGTTTTATGTCTGACCATATAAAACATGAGAGATTCGCTTTCTAGACGTAATTAGTTTAATGTTAACGGACTGGCAAAACGGTGTCTTTTTTAAATTGACACTCTTATTCAAAATCAATACATACACATGTATAACATACATAAATTTTGTCTGACAAACCTTTTACTACTTACTTAATAATGCATTTATGGAAAATATAAATAACTGATAACAAGAGTGTAACGTTACCCGTGTATTTAAAAGCAATAAGCACACAAACATATTAAATGATTGGTGAATGCTAAAAGATTTACTGTGGTCTACTATAGTCTCATAAAGTAGAAATACCGTGTTTTATGCTCATTTCTTTCAAAAAAACTCGGTATCCTTCATAAGAACCATTGTTTTTGACATTTATTCATTCTTTTTGGAATATTAAAACACTAATATTAATTTTGGTAAATCTTATTTGGGAGTAAGAGTGCATCTTTAAGGTTATAATGTTCTAAGGAGAAATTCAGTAATAACTTTTTGTTTATGTCAACAGAATCAAAATAAGACTTTGAATGAAGTATAAAATAAGGGCTACATTAGTTTCAATAAGTTCGTGTTTGGGTGTGATAAATACCAAATCATGAATATAATTGAGTGATGTGAATAGTGTACCTTATTGATTGCGAAAATTCCCTAAATGAATGATTAAATGACATATTAAACGTTTACCTGCGGATGGTAGCGAGGTATGCTCCATGTCGAGCGCAGCTAGCACTAGCATTAGCGTACGTGGCCGGAGTGTCGCTTACATAATAGCAATGGCCGCCCACGCCTCTCATGCCGCGCTCGCATGTGTCGCGCACCAATGTGTAAGCCTGGATGTTAAAATTGTAACATATTTAAATGTAAGGTTAATTTAAAGTGACACTTTTATTCAAAATCAATACATAAACATGTAACAAACATTTTGAGTGATAAACCTATAACTACTAACTAAATACTGCATTTATCGAAAATATTAAGTATTGATAACAAAATTGTAACCGTCTATTTAACAGCTGAAAGCGCTAACAAATATTAAATGATTGGTGAATGCTAAAAGATTTACTGTGGTCCTCTATAGTCTCATAAGGTAGAAATACCGTGTTTTCTGCTCATTTCTTTCAAATTAAACTCGGTATCCTTCATAAGAACCTCTATTTTCGACATTTGTTCATCCTTTTTGGAATATTAAAACAATGCTATTAATTATGGTTTATCTTATTTGGAAATAAAAGTGCATCTTTAAAAAAGCCGACTACCACCTCAGATATTCAAAAACGCGTGTTCATATTAAAGCAGGTACATTTTCTTCCAACTGCATTGGAATCAATTTGGTTATTTCTTGACAAAATGTAGTTCACAAACAAAAAATGATAATTTGGCAACGCGTTTTGTAATCACGAATCTTCACGAAACTTGGTAAAATGTTTGACTTTATGAAAGTTTGGTGTGTTTGATTCTGAGTCATATCTAGCAAAATGCTCCTGCAAATCACTTCATCAGATATTTTTCAACCCTTTATTTGCGTCCAAAAGTAGGTCACTATCTTTATTTTCAGATTGCCCACCCTGTTGACAATAGTGGACACTGTTTCTACCCAATGCCATCTAAACTGATTAGAAAGTCTGTCTGGTTGATAAGTAAAATATGTGACCCAAGTTAAGGACGTGTGTATCCGATCGGAAGGATATAGCGGCTGAGAGTTTGAAAACTCCATGACGAATCCTTCAAATTTATTGATCGGAAACCAAACGAAGGAAAGACGTCAATGACGCTGGCGACGACGCCCTTTGTGTCTACCATGATCCACAGGCGACTAAAAACGCTGCCTGATATTGGAAGCTCTGGCGTATTTACTGCGCTGTCAGGCGCTTTCCGCAAAAGAAATAGAGCAAATCGTATCTATATCTAATTTTATTTCAAAAGTTGCTTCCATAATTTCAGTTTTAAATGTTTGATTCGCAATATAAATATTTCTTAAATATAATGTTTCATGTAGAAAAAACCTGCGTGACTCCGCGTGAATGCGGATTGGATACGCATGCAGGAATGCGGATACATGACATAAATCAAACGATAAAATACATGCTTGCTTTTACGTATGCGGACATCGGACGCGGAGCGCGTGCATAAGTAATAACGGCATATATTGTCATGCATTTCAATTTTAGACAAAGGAAAAGGAATATCTGCTTATATTCATATCTATATTTTATTTGCGAGCCGCTTGGCATTCGGGCCGTTACTATCATAATGAAAAAAAGATGTTCAAGGCATTATAGACGAAATAAACCATACATTATTATATACTAAAACGACTGTTTATCGAAAGCTCGTCTATTTACGTTTAACTAATCAACTAATACTTCGCTCTTAGAACTATGTGCCGCGTAATAAAATTGTTGGCGGTAAAAAGTGTGGTGCGATAAGCTAACTGGCCGATTGCCGAAAATACGTCTAGTTTGTATTTGTATTACAATATTGTCTGCAAGGCAGACGTTACAAAAAATCAAAGCACTTACCACAGCTAAAGACGCTGACCGGTGATGCGTGCATGTTCCGTTCGTTTCCACGGAGAACTCCGTGCACGCGGCGGTCTTGAAGCATTCATCAGCGCACCTGACCGTGGCTACTGTTGACACCGGGTCTCCTGCTGTGGACGCCGTCTTTATGTAATGGTTCAAAACGAGGGAAAGTCCGAATATGGAACTCGTACAGAAAACCAGCAGGTTTAAGAATAACGCTCCCGCCATGGTTGCACGCGCAATCCTTCCAAAAGTCGTTTAAGAATTGAAAGACATGCCTTGGATTCTGTTATGTTGATAAGTAGGGACAGAAATCGTCTTTGTTCTTTTTTCAATACGAAGCAGCATTTTTGTTTTACGCGACTCTATATATGGACAACGCTAATATAGCGAACATTTGTTTTCCTTACCGGACGTGCAGATGTATCGTAAATGCTAAAAACTTTTAGGCACATTATAAAATCAGTTCATATAAATAGTAAATGCCGGAAATTGTTTCCGGTTTGATGTTTACTAATGCTAGAAGGTATTTGTTTCAATATTTCAGTCAGACTTCCGATTGTTTCTAACAATATTTGAGCTTTTAAACTCTTATATTTAGTTCTATAATTCGGAAATCCATTTTCAAAAACAAATACTTATACGTTTTTGACATGTCAATGAATCTATGCATTATGAATTGAATCGCGTGTTCATTATGGTAACGAGAGGTTGCGAAACACATTTTGGTCTTTATAAGTTCCCATTTAACCGGGGGTCTGCCAAACCAGAAATCGTCAAAACTCTGACAGCTGCTATTTCATATATTGACTACGTTAGTGTAACCACCTTGCGTTGTTTATGTACTTCACTTCTATAAATAGGTACAATATTGTGTAGAGTAAACATTTAATCTTGGTATTTGAAAACAAAAAAATCTTATAGTAAAGTAAAACATGTCTTTTCAATTGAGTTAGAAAACAACGCTGTACAGTACACTCACAACTTTAAAAGGGACTCATATCTAATTCTCAGCGTTACACCGTATAGCGGAGAACAATTGTCTCAAAATAGCCTGTCAAAAACTGGTTTGGTCAGTTTTGTAGGTGGCGCTATAAAGCGCGGGAAATGACGTAGTTAGGCGGGTAAAGTGGGCTTTGGTCATTTCTACCGAGACTGCTGTTCGGGCAACATCAAACTTGAATTATATTTTCGTGATGAACATGTAATTTGGTAAAAATTATATTATTTCACAATATAACCGCAATGAGATTGAATGTACAATTAAATAATATTTTTGAATTTGTATAATGGAGCATGTTGAGATATATTCGTTCTCTCATATTTGGAGGGTTAGTCTGAAAAACACTAAAAGTGCATTTGTTACGAATACAGGTTTCCTCGCACATTTAAAAAAGATAAGCGAGGTTTTTCCTGGACGGCCAGTATCCCAGAGAATAATATTCGATCTTTTCTTTTTACATACGCTACTGATTCAGAAACATATATTTTTCGATAGGATTATGACATGCTTAGTTTGGGGGTGATATATGTATACTTTTGTACATGTCATAACGTTATAACGTTATGTATGAAAATAAGAAAAAATGATAGAATAGTTTTATATACACGCAAAGAAGTTAATAATAGTTATAGTACACTCTTGTGTTTGGATTTTTGTTGTTGCCACCCCCTTGTATCTGTTGTTGCCACAAATAAACTAGTCTCGTCAGCATAAACGGTGTTTGTTTTGGTAAGGGTGAGTTGAGACGATAATTTATTTATCATATTGATGTTGTCACACTGTGTATCGAATTTTTTTATCAAAACCTCTATGCATCTAGGCGCTTGTTCATGGTTCAACACGCTGCGCTGTCACCCGGGGCATCAACATGGCAGTTTAAATTCAAAGAAAAATGATCACTTTGACTTTCTATACACAAGAGGTAATATCTTTGCCATAATTAATGACATGCGAAACTCAACTTCCAATAAAATGGCATATAGATATTAGTTTTAAGAAAACGCTGCTGATGATTAAGATGTATATTATGAACTAAAACAAAATATATTTAAGAAACATATCATATCAAAGAGAAACCAACCATAGAAAATGTCTTAATTAGATGAAGAAGATAATCTAAAACTCTGGTAAAAACACCCTAATAGTGATGTACCCTGGTACAGTGACATTGTCTAAACAGATGACATTGTGTAAAAATCAATACCTCAATATGATATGACTTACCCACATTTCGATGTACTGATGTCCAGGATGGGGTAGCTAACAATTATAAAATTGCATTCTTTTACCATACGAAATACATGTTCACTAGGAAATTACCCCATCCGTACCTTTATTCTCCTTACTTTCGATTTAAATACAGATTAATCTTTAACCTGGTTTAATACATTGTAAAGAAACTTATATGAACTTATAACTTTATAACCGTGGTATCACATTTTAAGTCCGAAACTTCTTGGTTTATATCCACTTCTGTAACTGAAATCAAATTGTACACAGTCAGTCGGCCATTTTGGTACCTAAGAATTTTGACAGGTGCGTCACTTCCTTTTCTGCAAGTCCAGTATAGCCGCGAAATTTGAATCAAGAAGTGCTGGTTATTAAAAAATACTCACACGTTATAGTAGCAATAATTGTGACATAAATAATAATTTTCATTGTTTAGCCGCCATGTTTACCTACTTTTACTATTTTTAGATCGATCTGTCCAGTCGGTATACGGCGATCGATCATATTTTAAGTTTGAATCTAAATCGACTGACTGTCGATCTGGTGTCGATCGGGTGTCGATCTAGAGTCGATCACTTGTCGATGGTACGTCGATGCAGTCGTCTGTCTCTTAGTATAAAAAGAGATGATTTTTTGTTGAAGGGGTTCCCCGGTAAAAAGAAATGCTAGTTGCACCAAAGCCTGTCGCTGAATGCAAAGTAAATATTCCATAGAAATATAGTAAATACGGATCGTTATAATCATAAGTAATTATTCAAGTTAAAGGGAGCGTTTTCGACATTAAAGAAACTTAAGATCTTATCTATAGTAAATTAATCCAGTATCCTGAGTCTTATTAACGCGGATGGCGGCTGACTGTTTGTATGTTTTAATGCTAAGAAAAAGATAATATATATGCATTTAAAATACAAGGTTCCAAGGCGGTACCTAACAATTCTTGATAAACATACCAAGTATATATATATATATATATATATATATATATATATATATATAGAGAGAGAGAGAGAGAGAGAGAGAGAGAGAGAGAGAGAGAGAGAGAGAGAATTTATGCACTGTGCTGTTTGTAGAGTTTTGTGCTATTCTGTTTCTTGTTTGTGAATTTGTGTTCTATGTCTTTGGCGTTTGCCCATTGCCACTAAACCGGGTTTATGTTTAAACTTTTTGCTACTGAGCATGTTTCTGTAGCTTTTTGCATATATATTGAGTGTGATTCTTCCCCCGAAGTTATCATCTTTGTTAACAATTGTAGCGTATTTGTTTTACCAAAAGTTGTAAGAGTTACACATATGACACGTACATGCATGCTTTATTTCTACGAAATTGAACACCTCCACCTTTTTGACATTGTTTCTCAATTAAACCTTGCATTTGATGTTCTTTGGTCTATTTAATTTTCTTATATATCTGGTATACGAATTATATGTTTCAATTGTAGATATATATGTATGCGAACTGGAGCACTGTCAATTATTTCCATATAATGTAATATATTGACAAACTAGTGCCTTAACGAACCGAAAATGTAACATACGTTACTGTCGCCGATCCGATTTTTTTAACTTTGAGATGTTAATGCAGTTCTGTTGTGTTGCCACTGTTGTTGTATTTTATTTTTAATTATTTTATTTTTATTAAATCATATAATATGAATATTTACACACGTCAACGCGGAAAAAAATGTCTAATATATGCTTAAATTATTGTTACTAATATGTCGCCAAACTGCTGTAAACACATAATACCCCATTTTGCATCTATGTTTTAACGACATAAAATAGTAATGATTCAATTGTTTATACATTTAACAATAGCTCATATGCCTATAAACTGTAATTAAAGTAAAAAATTGGTAATGTTTCTGTTAATTTCGAAATTTGTGTCATTTGCCCCAGTTTTTTACAAGGGCATTTAAGAATGAAACATACGTGACCATAGTTTTAATAACCACATGTCATAATACATTTATTATTTCATGAAACATAATTCGATCAGGCTAAGACAGCAACGTGAAGACAAAGATACTTTGATAAATATATAATAATTAGCTTTTTGAATGGCTACAATGTTGAAATGAAACAAACGTTACGAAACATACGTTACCAAGATACTTCAATATTACCAAAATGTTAATGTACGAATCGCGTACCGGTTTTACTATTCAGTGACCTCACCAACAAAATCGCTCCGATGTTTTGAAGGCGCTAAATTTTCCAAATTTGATTATTATCGCAACCAGATGATTACAGATTTACCCTGAAATACCATCGTGCCAAGTAAGAGTTTATTATTCACTGCATATTTTGTTTGATATGTTTTTATGTGTTTTTAAAGATTATTGAATGTTTTATGATGTAAACAAACACTAACATTTCATACTCATTCCAGTACATCAACGAGGCCGGTTCGTCTTAAATACTGAAACATGCGTTACTAAAAGGTAACGTATGTTTCAACGAACAAATCTCTGTCTATGGTTAAAAAAGGTTTGGGATAATTTTTATATTTGGGTTTAGTAATGCTGTTTTAGCTTTAGTTTAATATGTTAATAAGGAAATTCATCATTGGAGGCATGCTGTGAATGAGATATATTGTTATAGATGACGATCTAGATGAAAAGAATTATGGTTCAAGCTGAACTAAAGAGTCACTTCCAATGCAGTTGATCGTAAGATATCTTACTAGGAGAAATGGTCCAAAGAAGGGATAACGTACGGCACTGAAATCTGTAAACGCCAAACTCAAAAAGGAAGGTCAAACCTTTGCAAAGAAAATTGCAGCGATTATCTAAAACAAAACGCAACAATGGCATCCTGACACCAAGCCAGAAAAGCTTTGTTCATGAAATCTTCTGGAATTAGAGGAGAAAAGGCTAGAAAGCGGCTTTTGTTCAGCAATGTTGCACCACTTGAAAACAGAGAAAGGTGATACAGGCCACAATACGAGTTTGTATAATGCAATTGCCAGAGATGTAATAAAAAAGTGCAAGTGCATTTCCAATTTGATTCAGAGCTTGATGTAAATAGAAACAAATTGTTAGAAGTCATTAAGAACGGTGTGAACTTTGCCAAAATAAGACGATGGGAAGTAATAGTAAAGCTAGAAGTGAGTGTCACCTAGTTCTTTGAATGTGAAGACAACGGTAGAATTCAGCCGGGTAAAAGAGATTCGACGAAGTGCGAAGAAGAAAATGTCCAAAGCCGGGTCCTCACTGATTATTTGGCAAACTTACACCAGAAATATGTAGCCGAACACAAGAAAACAAGATATCACTATTTATTTTCAAAGGAACCATAGATTGAAATATTGTATTCATATGTTGACAGGAGACGAGTGGCTAGAGCAACATTCCTGTTCTTAAATGTAATAGCTACACTGTTAATGAACCTGCTGTACATACCTAAGGCTATAATTGAAAATATACAGCAGTTTCCACCAGGGAACAAATTGATACACTCCCTTACATACCAGGACACCCAGAAACACTCATGAATAACATCAATTTCACCACAACAGAAAAACTGCTAGAAGTGCAGCCGGACCAATACTTAGACTTGAATTGGACGAAGCCATTTTACAATGACATTCAAAGTTTGATAATTAATAATGGAAATCTTTCACAATCTTTTGGACTAAAGTAAGGGGTTCGACAGGGTTGCCCCTTGTCTGCGACATTATTTATAATTTGTCTACAACCTCTTTCTAACTATATTGCAAAGGATTCTCAAACTGAAGGGATTGAAATTAATGATAAAACTATAAAACAAACCTTTTTTGCAGACGACTCAACCTTCTTTAATAATGGTAGTAGACAATCACTTGAAACTCTTGTTAAGACACTAGAAATGTTCTCTGATTGTTCAGACCTAAGCCTCAACACCAATAAATATATAGTCCTTAGAGTGGGATCATTGAAAAATACAAATACACACTTCTGCAACACTAAAAACATTATATGGACTTCTGACACCGCAAATACACTAGGCATGACTTTTACAAACAATAGACAACTAAATATACAAAAGAATATAAAAAACAAAGTGAAAGAATCTAGAATCTGCTTAAAACAGTGGCAGCACAGAAAGCTCACACTCATGGGAAAAGTTACAGTCGTTAAAACCTTTGCACTTCCGAAACTTATATACCCTTTTTGCAGTTCTTCCTAATCCAAGTAAACACACCATTGACGACATTAAAAAAACAACAGTTTTTGAGTTTTTGTGGGACAATAAACCTGATAAGATTAAAAGAAATATAATATGTCAAAACTATGAATATGGATGTCTAAAATTAACAGACATAGAACACATCATAGGCTCACTAAAAACTCTATGAATAAAACGATATCTAGACCCAAATAATAATGGGGAGTGGAAAATATTTATGCACGAAAAACTAAAGAAATATGGAAACGATCTTATTTTGAATCCAATTTAGACCAACACGAAATTAAACACATTTCTCAAGAAAAAACCTTTTTGAACGACGCGTTGAAGTCGTGGGTAAATATTAAAATTAATCACGATGAAAATAATATAATTACTATAAGCAAAATGGTGACATGGAATAACATATTACTTAAGCAAAATGGTCGCACCCCCCCCCCCTTTTTTTTATAAAGAATGGTATCAGAAGGGTATTAAGCTATTTGAACACATTTACGATTATAGAGCAAAGACCTACTACAAGTTCGATGATACTACAACAGACACGTATCTTCGCAGTTTTCAGTATATTTTTTTATTAGGAATAATACCGACAAATAAATATCTTTATAAATGTAAAATAAAATCAACACCTCTATGTGACTTTTGTAGCATAAAAACAGACACAACAGAACACATATTCTGGGACTGTCAGAAGATGCAACCTTTACGGGACAAAATTAACATCTATATAGCTTCGCAATCAATACATATTATGATAACAAAACAAGAAGCATGTGTAGGCATTCAGGGAAATGGAAGATACACAGTCATATGTAATTCCTTAATTGTGTTAATGAAATTTTATATCTTTTCTATGAAATATAAAAACACTAAACCGACTATTAACTCATACAAATAGTATTTGATATTGAGAAAAAGAATTGAATCGCAAATCGCACTGTTAAACGATAAATATGATACCCACGAGAATAAATGGCAAGTTTTAAACCTCGATCCTTAGATAAAAGTCACAGTAACTTCAGCACTCTTACATAACGTATAATACGGTCATAAATTATTCATTATAACCAGTATTTGATTCAGTACTTTATATCAACAATTGATTATTAGTACCTTTCCACCTTTAAATATGTATAACTTACTACAATACTAAGCTTGTAAAATCCATTAGGGGAAAAAAGCTTGAGAGACTGGAAGAATGTGTACGTGTGAGCGGATGCGTGTGTGTTTGTGTGCTTTTGTGTGTAGGCGTGCGTGTGTGTAGGCGGGGGCATTAGGGCTTATAAATAAATAAAAAAAAAACCATAGAATAGTTATTATGCTATTACTGCCTTTATGTATGTGTATTTTTTTTGTATTCTATGTAAAAAAAAAATGAGGAAAACATAAAAATACTTTTACCAGTTTCTAATGCTCAAGACCATCTCTGATTCTCAACATCGTTTATCAATACTCATATCTTGTGAGAAACCACTGAATGGCGGACAAGGTAACATCACTGCAGTATACAAAAAGGGAGACAAACCGCCAATTATCGAACTCTTTCTTAAAATTTGATCCTCTGTTTAACTACGTAAATTATCGCAATAAGCAAATAATGAACCCTCCTGACCTGCAGCCAATTGTATAAAAACTTTGTGCTTTTGAAACAATTATGACGCTGTAGTCTGATCTGAAAATGTTTATGTTTTGGCATGGATAGCAGTTTGACATTAATTGGACACAAGGAATAAGGGGATGCATATGCATTTATGTACATACTACATGTAGGTAGTGCATCAATGATAAAACAGAGGATATTTTTCGTGTTAATCGCATGGTGCGTCCATGGTGTTGTACTACTAAAGACAACATTACAGATTTTATTTGACGGATGGATCGCTTGCACATAATTCAGTGGGGCAATTTAACCTCAAATTCTAAACATGAAAATGTAATTGCAAATAAATATATAAGGCGTTTATCCTTTGCCAATAGAGATAGCACATCTATTTCATGCCATTTTAAAGTCCCAGTGCCACATACGATTAAATTATTAGAAAAAAAGTGCGTATATAACAATTTTAAAGACTCAGATAATGTTTGATTAAACACTGAGGTTCACACGAAGCTTTATTAAACAGAACTGGATGGAAAATACCAATGGAATCCCTAACTCCACCACTGACTCACTTTATGCTTACGATGTAGATAGGTGGACGGAGCATGGCGCTATCCAAACAGTACCCGAGCAGTTGACGAACTCATTTTGAGGTTTAAGACTGGAGAAATAACTGGTGAAATACTGAGCATTTTCAAACAAAATTTAACATGAAGAAAATTAAGCTCGTGTTTCTAAAATAAATGTGACGCACGCATTTTCATACAAAATATAATCAATGGTGATTATTGAACGTCAATACTTATTGTCTTATTTAACTGCCTTTTCTTCAGTTGAATATAATTTATTTTTCAATTGATATTTTATAAAAATAACAGAGAAAGTATTATTATTTTGCTTAAAAAGTATTTAAACCAATGACTTCTTAGATAAGGAATGGAAATCATTAGTATATAAAGCAACATAGAATTATAAGCATTAAGAAAGTCACGTGGTATGAAAATCTCGTAATGATGCTGTGCGCGCTAAATTTAGATTATATTGCATATTATATGGTAATTGCCATAAATGCATCAATTTTATCAGAAGTCAGTTTACACCAGTAAAATATACCTGGACTTTAATTTCATATCTTATTTCATAAAACAACAGTATTTTATCCATTTAGTGCTCTGGTATGTGTGTGTGTGACGGCATACTGCGTCTCAATTATAAAATGAAAAAAGTTCTACTTTATAATAATGCATATACTAATTGTATTTTTTTTCACCAGTTTCTTTTTATTATTATTTTGATTATAATAATCAAAGCGTGTTGGCTGAAATTACGTTGGAATCATTATTGGACAGAGAAAAACGTATACAAACCAATACCAAGAAAACTGTAGCCGGAAATAATCACATCTCTGGCAAAAATCGTGTTAGAAATATATTAATTTGTTTCTTTATTCTTTCAACAAACTGGTAGCGGAAATAGGCATTCGACTTTACTATTAATTATAGTGGCTTACAATCACCTTGTTATCAGTTTAGGGCAGTTCGGAAGCCTACAAAAATGTATATCTAAACAGACCACCATGTTTATGTTTGCAGCTGGTTTAAGCATATACCTACATACACCATTAACATTCTGTTACAGTGCTCTAAATCCATTAATTGCAAAGGCTTTCTACATTTTGTTTCCTCATGGTTTAGGATGAAATGTTTTTGGATAAAACGATAAATTTATAAAAAGAAAATATTGTCTGCCCAATGTGTTATGAAATCATGCTTAACTTTGGCAGGCAAGTGATATTTTGTAATTATATATAATATATAATATACTAAAAATTTAATAAAGGGTGTAACTCCATTTTTGAAATAATATATTGATACCGCTTTAGAACATTTGTCAATTATTTCATTAGCATAAGTAGTATTGGATGGTTAGAGTGTTCTAGTTGTATAGATGTGAGTTTATCAACGCCGACGTTGGTCCCCACCAGAAGATCCGTTCTCATGACATAACCTTTGTCTTTTACCCAGGAAATAGACTCGAGAGTATTTCATATCAGCTTCCTGTTGTCTTTACAGTCGATCTCAAACAAATATATACTTATTAGTATAACAATTATTCAATTCATTATCTTTTAAATGAAAAGACATGTTGTGAACTGTTAAAATCCAACCGAGACTGCGAGGATTTTTTTCTTAAAATGAACAAATTAAATATAGTACAACGTACCAATGTGTGTCATTAGCAGCATATGAGCATTAAAGCGATGTGCATATAAACAGCCTGAGGCAGTGAGCTCAATTAAGCCTAATGAGTGAGTTGAATATTTTAAATCTTTACTTTTTAAAGACAATGAAGAGTCTGTTGCTGGCTTGGGTATTTCTAATACGGCTGAACATATCGAAATTGCAAAATTATTAAACGCACCTATCACAAATGAGTAAATCGAGAAAAGTATTAGGAAATTAAAAGCTGGAAAGGCACATGGTGTTGATGGCATAGGCGGTGAATTCTAAAAAAATACTATTACATTGATAACACCTATTGATTATAAAATTTAATAAAATCTTTTCATCGGGTGAATTTCCGTACAGTTGGAGTACATGTACTAGTTTAATTACACCTATACATAAGTCTGGTGCTAAAAATGACCAAGCCAACTCTCGTGGTATTTCTTTAAGTAAAGTTATATATAAGATATTTTCAAGTTTTGTTACAGAAAGAATTACAAAATGGTCAAAGCAATACAGTGTTTTAGTGTTTAAGTGTTTTAGATGAATCGCAAGCTGGTTTAAGGGCAGGTTATTATGTTGTTGATAATTTGTTCACATTACAATGCCTAATACAAAAATATTTGTCAAAACCAGGCGGCAGATTTTACGTGTTGTATGTGGATTTTCAAAAGGCCTTTGATTCTTTGGGTCACTATACACTTTTTACTTATATGGTCAATAAAGGAATAAAAGGTAAACTCATAAACGTAGTACCATCGATGCATTCTAAACCCAAAGCTCATGTAAAATTAGATAATTCTGGTTGCTTTTTTGATGACGTCATAACAAACGAGGACGTAAATACAAAGAAGTTCATGCTACTGAGGGTTTTAAGTGAAATATTGGGACAAGGCAGGGAGATTTGTATTCTCAAATTTTATTCAATCTTTTTATTAGTTATCTATGTCAATATCTTAAAGACAATTGTTACCAGGGTGTTTATATCACAGACAATATTCCTGATATACACTGTTTACATTTACGCAGATGATGTGGCAAATTGCTCTGATACTGCTATAAACCTTCAACGACAATTAAACGCTATTTCCGACATCTGTAATGAATATGGGATGCAGATTAATCTGAATAAAACTGAAATTATTGTATTGAGAAACGGAGGCCCATTACGCCAGTATGAAAATTGGACACTTCGTCAGAATTACATCGATGTACAAATATATGGGTTTATTGTTTACTCCAACATGATCCTGGTCTGCAGCTAAATCTAAATTAGCAGCTCAGGCAAGCAAAGCTTTTTTTTTTCAATTAAAAACCATCAGTTGTCATTTGGTACGTTTAATTATAATGAAACTTTTTGATACAATGGTCTCCCCGATATTGGCTCAGAAATTTGTGGTTTCAAGAAATGTAATGAGATGGAAAAATTACAGATTTTCCTTTGTAAATATATTCTTGGAGTAAGAGTTCTGTTAATAATTATGTGGCTTAAGGTGAATGTGGTAGATTACCAATGTTTACTATTTATGTCTCGAAATGTGTAAGATATTGGTGCAAGGTATGACAAATGCCTGAAAATAGATTCCCTAGAAATTCATATATAATGATTAAAATCTGGATAGTTTAGGTAGGCGTACTTGGGCAACTTATATAAAAGAAATATATGGCTTTGGGTATGCTTGGATTGCCCAGGATGTTGTAGATATAATTATATGTATGTATCATTTTAAAACAAGAACTGCTGATTGTTGTAGACAAACATGGCTTGATGATGTAAATAATTCCTCACGTTGTGATACTGATATTGAATGTTGAAATATACCTTAATATCAGTTTACCGTTTCCTGTACGAAAATCATTGGCTAGATTTAGAACCTCTAGTCATAAACTCCATATTGAAATTGGTCAATTATTTAGTATTGAATGAAATGATCGCTTCTGTATTTTTGTTTATTGGATAAAGGCAAACTTGTTATTGAATATGAATATCATGTATTTTTAAGTGTTCTAGATTTAATGACATCCGGGAAAATTATTTGTTTTCTTGGTATCGTGGAAATACTGACATTGTTCATTTCTATAACATGATGACAATGACGGAAAATGTTACCCATATCAAATCCATTGCTCTATACGTTCACAAACTCATGTAAGCTATAGATAACTCTAAACTTTGTTAACCAAGAGACACAACTCTTATTTAGTTACATATATGTATTTTTTATATTTCTTTTGCATTGTAACATATATAATGGGCCGGAGGCCTTTCATTGAATAATTTTCGTTCGATATCTGCATAAAGGATGCTCCGTTGGGATAGGCAACTTGCAGATATTTCGGTCATCACAATCATAAATTACATTGCCTAATTTCTGTCGTAATGTCGTGATCAAAATGTAACTATGCCTATATCTTTAGGCAAAACATAACATATATCGTGCCATAGAGACAGCGTTAGATTTTAATGATATCCTGCGCCAAAGCTTATATTTTAATAAACGTTCATCTAATTGTCAAAATGCCTAAAGTATTCTTAATTCGATATGAGACCATTATTTGTCCAATACGATCGTTTCCCCAAGAAATCGAGGATATAAATGTAAAGTGAAAATATATAAATCTTTAAAAGCAATCGAAATCCCTGCAGACGCTACATGGTTTCATACACTTGTTCTTAATGTTTATAATTCATCCAATGTCAAAGCAAAATGCTTTTCTGCTGACAAAATATTTTTTCGCCTTTGAAATAATTCCATTTGATACCAATACCTATAGACAGACAGAGATATATGATTTGTGATTGACGGCAATGAATCATTTCACGCCATCACAAATGTATGATTTATTTAAAATGAAGATTGCAAAAGTGCAAATGTTGCACTTTCATGGACTATTTATTTATGTATTGTCTGGTTCGTCTATATCATCGAAAATGACAAAGACATTTGAAAAACGAAATATCTCTTGACAGGACGTTTCTGTTGTGCATTCAAAGAAAATCAATACCAGAATGTAACTACATTCAATTTGGTTAAAATATCGCACTTCATCCACTAAGTATAGTATTAAACATTAGATGGCTATTAAGGACTCATTTTCATACACAATTTCGTGGTGTTATATAAGGATTAGCTTCGATCTTGTAGATGCTGTTGAAATCATTGTTTGGTGCATGAACAATCAAACGTTGTTTCAACGATCTTTTTATTATCAGGACGATAAGAAATAGCTATTTCTTCTGAGAAAAAAAAACTAGTTAAATAACCCGTGTAGCAAAGTCAGGTAGTTTTTATTCGCTGTGTTAAGGTAAAAATACCCACTAAGAATAACATGCTGTCATTATTTAGTGTTCGGAATGTATTGTTGTATTCACTGCTTAAGGCTACAGGATTTCGGGGCTGTTCGAATGCTTATTACAAACTTGAAAAAAACTCAGGATAATTGCGCTATAATATAAATATACTATCATAAATGCAATGCAAACTCATGCGTACAGTTCGTAGCCTTCGCGGTTTTGAAACCTAGTCATTATGATGACGTATTTTTATCAACGCTTCAAACATCCTAATACCTAATATCAGAAAAGTGTGTGTTTTTAAAGGGCAACCTTAACGCGCAAAAAATCACGGTTCAAACAAAAATCAGGACATTGCAACAAGTACAGCTGCAGCGTTGGCCTTTCTATTCAATGTTTGAAAAGTGATTTTATGTTTAAAATATAAAAATCAAGACTATTTGCAATATTTTGAGGATCAATCCGCAATTTGTTTTTATCTCAAAAAAAGGACAACATTGTATTATAATGTTTATTACAGTGATTATTTTTTACCAACCATTATATATAAAACATTTTTCTTAGTGTTAGAGTGTGTTTCATGATACATTGATATTCAGTCATCTTACTGTCAGAGACCAGTCTGTTTTGCTTGAATACAGATCGATTTCCAGGTAATGATGAGGACCACACTAGTTTGTTGACAAATTTTGAGGCGTGGGTGGGGTACTTTTTTTCATAAATTTGTACATTTTCCGGGAAGTCCGTATTACGTGCCGTATTAAAACGACAAACAGTTCAAAATACATTTGAACGATGATATAACATTCTATTTATGTTCGAACAGTTTTTTTCGTCTGTAATTTGTTTGGAATGAAAGCAAATGATCGAACATTCAGCTTCAAGATCAAGAAAACGTTTGAAAAACGGGATACCCATTTTTCTAATAAACGGTATGTTGTTAATTTCCAAATATATCTTTATTTAAAATTATGTAACTGTTCTTTTAAATATTTTATTTGCCAACATTTTCTGATTCAAAGTGAAGTGTTCTGTTTTGATCAAGGGGTAGTAACTACAATGGATTTTAAAAGAAATTCTGAAAGTTGATATTTTCACTCCTTACTTTACAGTGAAAATATCGTTATTTCACTAATAAAACTCCATATTTTATCGAAAAGCATGAAAGAATAATACAATACACTTACATTCACATTGCATATATTTTGATAGTTATTTACTGTTATTTTAATATGATTGAAAATAGTTAGTTTTAATTGTTTATATAAAACTTCTAAATTACACTTAAATACCACTTATAGAAATGTTTATATTGTTCAGATGCTGTCTAGATATGAGCTTTCCACACTGATGGAATAATTTCATTTTAGATATAAACGTCTTTCTGCAGACAGAGCGATATGATATGTGATTAATTTTCAATAAAGAATTAATTCAATGCCATCGAAATGTTTGACTTATTCTGCATAAAGATTGTAAAAGAAAACAAAACTTGCAAACGTGAATTATAGTTGTATTTCTACTGTATAAGTGGTTGGGGGTTGGTTGGGGGTGGGGGGGGGGGCGGTCTGACAGTGTTGCAGTAAAACGATTTGCACTTAAGAAAAGATTGCAATTAACATTGCTGTCAATGAACATTCACAATCAATCAGACACTTCATAATTTTGGGATGTCTCTAACTCAACACACTAGTCCTTTTACCGTAATGCATCGTCCTTTGGAGCTGAAAACTATCATTGTGATTATATTATGTCTTTAGGTATTGTCAGTGAATAACAGCACATAGTGCTGCTGAATGATTGAACGAGCAAGGGCTGTGTGTATTATTTTCTTTTTATTAAAGAGGCTAGAAACAAGATGGTCTCGAAATCGGCGTTTACATTATTTCCACAAAGCAAGCCTAGAAATGTCATACGAGGTAGTATGAGGTCCACAATATATCACTTTACATGAATAAAATAATACTTTGTTGCTGTCCCATTTGAGATTACCCGTTGAAAAATAGCCCATAAATGTTTATAGTGTTTATATTTAGCATGTCACAGTCAAGTGATTTGTACGGATACATTATACAAACGCTATTTTTTGAATTAACTGGGATTACGTGGTAGGCAAACCCAGTAAATGTCGGATTGGAGAAATACGCAAAAACTGCGAAAGATACATAAGTCGTAAGCACAACGATATCAATATTTTGTAAGTATTTTATAGTTGTTGTTGTTTCTTGCAAATGTACCATCTGGTGTCTAGTCCCTTTAAAATGATGGGAATAATTATATTTTGAGAGATAACCATATTAATAATCATTATATGAGAGGTTACTTGTAAGCTTAACTCAATCTTAGGCAAAAGAATCACAACATCCCTATCATTATTTAGTACTAAGTTCGGAATGTATATGTGTCTATTTGTTATGAAACAAGTTTGGAATTAAAATTCTAAATATGTCAGATTTTTGAACAAATATTGAAAGAATTTACTAAATAAATACTTAACAGGTCCTGTGTGGAATACTCAAGATATATGCTGAATATATTTATAGATACCAAGTTCACGTTTTATCCAACGGAACGCGGCAGTTGCAAAACAACATATATCTAACAGAACAAAATAGATTCCAGTGTTTGCTTCACATCTGACTTTCTGACTTGGAACATAAATTCATAAATGCAATTTCATGTTTAATTTTGTATCGTTAACCTATGTAGCTTTTAAAAGCTGTAAAAGTTAAAATTTCTTTATTGCTCAACTTATTACAAGTCAAACAATTGATCACTCTTTTCCATTGGCAAATGAATGACATCTAGGCAAGAAATTTCATACGGCTCAAAAACGAATGTCAGATTTCCAGATACTTCTTGAGGCATTCCTAGTTTCTTGCAAGAACATTGCGGTTTGCCTTTAACAAGCTTATTTTGTTGCTCCTTTCATGTTTTCGTTACAAATGCTTGGACATATACCAACAATAAATAAAGAAATCTCCATTTTTGTATGAGCCAGACGTCGTATTAATTCATGCTAGATTTTGGCAAGTGTGTCGTATTCTGTAAATATTTTATATTGCATTGTTACAAATATATACTTGACATATCACAGTGGCCGTAATTCTAAAAAAACCGTCTAGACTTGTCTCATAGGAATAAGCAATTTATTGTTCTGACATATCCATCTCCTTTCTTGAACCCTTCTAGAAATTATTGAGTATTTGCATCCGTATATTATATGAAGGAAGTTAAAAAATTAACATCCCTGACTAAATAAACATTGTTTCGTGTGAACTACATGTGATTGTTTAAGGTGTATTCGTGCGTAAAATAAAATTATTTTTACCTAGCAAAACAGTTGCAGGTAGTGTTATTTTGAAACTTGGAACGTTGGAAAGTGCATATTTGTTCTGTCTAACACGTCGATCAAAACACAATCACCAAGACACATACATACAGACAGCTAAAATGTATATTAACTCATAAAATCATTTAAAATGTTTGTCAGACTCACGTATTTATATCTGTTATTTTGCACTGCATTTATTACGTACTTTATTGCACTGATTAGATATGTATAAACATGACATACATCTATATGCGTATATACAGACACTCATACAAACCGAAAAATAAAACATACCTGCATAACTTATGCTATCATCAAATCCGCTACATTTATATGAATTGCGCAACATGTATTGAAAACATCGCGAACCATTCTGAGCATTTTGTCTAGTCATAACCACGAAATGAATTTTCATTAGTAAAGACGTAGATGCAATGATAAATTCTTCTGAAAAGGCGTGCCTGCTGACAATAAATCTCTCGATAAAAGTTCTCATTATTCTTGCCAATCCTCAAATATCGAATAGGAGTGATTTCCCACTGACATGGGCTATTTTCTTGCTGTTGAATTCATGTATTGTCATACACCTATCTATCGGCAGATACGATTTATGATTTGGTTCAAGAAAATTGCCTCACATCAGGAAAAAAGGTATGTCTTATTCTGCATATCAACATAGTCAATGAAATATGATTGTATTATTTTCTGAGGACGATCAAAACAGCACCTTAAATGTTTCAGATTTAAGATATACTGCGAGTTCGCCATTAAATAACATCGTACCTTGATCACTCGTTGCCCTATTTAGAATTTGTGCTTTATCTGATATTGGAAAGATAAGAACTGCCTTATCTGAAATAAGTATCATAGATACTGCCATATCTCGGAATGGTAATATGAGTTCTGCCAAATATTATATTGGTAATTTGAGTACTCCCTTACCTAACTTTAGTAATTGCCTTATCTAGAATTAGTAGTATAATTTATTAATGTTCCCGAACACTAATAAGCATTCTGAACGTCTTTGCTGACTTCATTGTCTTTCATATGTCTGATTAGGTTAAAGAATGTGTTAAAATATTATTAAGAAAAAACAATAATATAAAAAATTAGAACAAAGGATTTCACCTTTGAAATTGACCTTTTTTAATAAGTTACCGTTCCAATAGTTATATAGTTATCAGATTTTTAAATATAACATAACGAAGCGATGAGAATGTTAGCTTTGTAACAGGTGGAATATTTGAAAATCAATAAAAGTTTAAAAAGACATGTATTTTATATTATTGTTTCACCTTGTTATTGCTAATGTATTAGCATTTCTCCACTGTTTCGCTTCATCAAGGTATGTACATCGTGGTAACGTCAACGTCAATGTTGCGCTTGCGCGATGAGGATTTTAAAAAAATGTGCCGACCGGACCATATTCTGTTCGTATACAAACATTTAGGAATGACGTCACCATTACGTCATATGTACTTCCGTTGTGTGGAAAATTCTCAATAAAAAAAAGTTCTTATGATTGATAGACATGTTTTCACATGCTCAATTCACTGTAAATCAAAACTATCATTATTCCTGAAACTTTTATACCTTAAGTGTCTATTCTTGCTTGATTTATCATTTAGAGTAGATATTAAAGCATAAACCGCTGCCCTATAGTTGAAAGGTCATTTTGGAAGAACTGTCATGGCGGACGGTGCAATTTTCAGAGTTTGTTTTTCAAGTGGAGTGATTTTTCTTAGGAATAACTTGACCCCCCTTTTATATTGGCTTAAAAGGTAATTTAAAGCTTGTACTTTAAGAATATATGTGGTTATCATAGCCTGCAATCGCTCGAAATGCCTTTAAATGTTGTCTAAAAATTATAATTTTACATTGAATTATATAGGGAATAACAATGGTGGTGTGTAACCTTTATACAGTGTTTGTTCAGTTAGTCTTTTCTAATGTGATCATTATTCCAATGTATTACCTATAAGTGAATGACAGTTAACTTGAAATGATTACGTGTCTTCTTTTCTTAAATGTTTCAATAATCGTTATGATCATGTTCTTTGATATGGACAATGACCTTGAACTAACGCGCATGGAACACAAATGATAGTTCACGTATGTGTGAGAATATTTTGTGTGTGAAAATTACGGTTCAACACAGCTTTGTTGAAATTAATTTACAAGTGCATCTTTAGACTGGACATTCTTTTAAGCAAGACAGCATACTTCTTAAACACTGTTGCTCTTTGTAATAATTATCATAATGATTTTGTTATGTTTTAAGAAATAAAACAATGTATTCTTCATACAAAGTGTTACATGAAAGTATCACTTTTAAAAAGACAAAGGGAAATTGGAAGTATTGTTTTCATTTTTGGGCGAATTAACCTAGCACCCCTAGCTCATTTCTGTTTTGCTGTTTTTGTGTAATGTATTTGTTGTTAAGAACTCTTAAAACATCATTCATTTCATTTCGAAGACTTTCAATAGACCAATCGGAGAATTTAAAGTTTATTGCTAAAATCAGCGAAGTTAACAGCGCTGTTAACTTTAACAAAGTTAAATCGGTCCAACGCCTTAAGATAACAGACACTTATTACGTCAATATTAATAAATAGTTATCAATACATGTTTGAGCGCCTTGAAGTCAATTTACATAAATGAAGACGAGTGGAATTGAATAAGCTTGTTCTATTATTTCGTGTTAACCCACCAATAATGCTTCCAAATACAGTCAAAACCCGCTTTGTCAAAGTCGTTGTGACAACGGGAAATACTTCGAGATAACGAGCATTTGATTTAACCTAACTACAAAGAGTGAAAAACTAAACCGAAAAAAATCGCAAAAAAAATTGACAAAACCATACCATCGAGATAACAGAGTTCGATACAGCGAGTTTCGACTGTAGTCTTATAGGACGCAGAGCAAAACATATTACGATACAGATTCTGAGGCAGAACAGCAAACAAATGGCCTTAAATGTATTTCACATCCTTTTTGTGTTAGTTCTTAAATACGGACTCGTAATTTCTTTTACATAAAACTATTTTTATTGCAAGTTTTTTTTTTAATTTTGTAATTACATCGACATACACATTACTTCGACTAGGGTCTGTAAGGTGATAATATGTTTTTTTTAAATGATGCAACTTTCAACTCCCATTAGTTGATTTTTCTACTGGTTTGCTTATTTCTAATGGTTTCACTCTTATATAGCATTTCTTCTAAAATGCACCCGTTTGGACAAACAAGAGGAAATAACAATTCTCATCCCTTTGGACATGCAGCATTTGACTTTTATTTTACACGCATGGCTGCCTTTCAGGCATATCTTAAAGAAATGTCAATTTCTGGTACGTTAGAATAACGCCAAAGTGTTTTGAATAATCAACTTTTTATTTTCGAAAGACAAAAACACTCAGCTAAAGTAATGGCAGTATAACAAGTGTTTCGCGAAGGTTACACCAGGGTGCGTCTTGGTTCATGGCCGTGGTTGAACATCTATCTTTCCCAAGCAGGACAAAAAAATTCCTCTGCAATATAAATAATGGAAAATACAAAAGTTACAATGAATTATTTCAAACTATCATTTGTCTTTTCTTTGTGCCGAAGTGAAAACCCTGATTGATATTAATATATATATATATATATATGTCATATTTCTAACAGAATGTTTTTCTTTTGTTAAAGTTAAGCCTTTTCCGTTATATCATAGATACTGTTGGGAAATTGATTGAGAAAATCTCGTTTATATGAATGAGGCATGGGAGACAATTCTTCTTCCAATGAGATCGCATGTTACAATTAAGTACTCTTCAATAACACTGTATCGCCAGTGGTCTCCACGGGCGAGTGGTCTAAGTCCCTGTGTTAAAATTGGAGTGATCAGTTGCATCGAGTTTTATTCGAGATTTCTTTAGAATACCTGTTTACGGGAAAACTATTTCCGCATTGAAACTGCCTCATCATTTATTCAAGATTACGAGATTTCCTAGCCTAAGCGTTAATGGTACACATTGAAGCAAATCGCATTAGTGTATTGGGGGTTTCCGATGATGGCTGTGTTCATGAACCTTAAAGTTATCTTTCGTGTCGAAAAAAGATGATACCACCGAATAAGAGATACTGAATTAAACATTAGGGATAACTAAATCGCTGTAAAACTAAAAATAATAACGAGGTACGAGAATAACTAACAGCCGACTTGAACATCCAGAAACCCTTTCCCCCATCATCGACATTTTTCAAGTGTCTCTGTCAACCGTTTCACCCACCATCGGTTTTTTTTGAACGAGTTTATCTTACGGCGTGTTTCAACAAACCTGATAAAACATCAGCCTTACCGACGAAGCGCTCGTTCTTGCAGACCATAAGAAAAGGCGATCCATGTTTGGAAGCATGTGGGTATATGCCGTCCGTCAAGCCCTCGCATTTCGGAAACCGTATAATGCAAGATGGACAATGGGGCCCGTTACACTGATTGTTGTAATAATCACCTGAAAGGATTACACGCACAATGTATCGAACTGAACCATTAACATTTCGATATTTATTCAACATTATTTATACTTTTTAAAAAACATTTCATCATTGTTGTTTTTAACTGAAACAATTTATTAGCACATGTATAATACCGCACAAAATGTAGATACTATTCTTATACAATACTTCCTCTGCTGCCTTGTTTTATTAACCGATTATCTTATCTTTGATTAGGAATTTTATAAAAGTAATTCTCCTAAATAATGCCTTCTGACTTACACCCATTTTTCTTGACCTTCCGCGACCCGCACTCGACTTCTTCCATACATTTTCTACTGGACCCGTCAAACAGTACCGGGTACTTGCATTCACTCACACCCTTGCCCCCGGGCAGCCAGGGCCGTCTGTTTAACAAAATAATGTGCATAATTTTTGCATCGATCTGTGTTGAAACAGTACATAAGGTATTGCATTGTTATGTCGAAAGATGAAGTCAGTTTTGTTTTAAACGATTTAAAAGACGTTATTTTATTAATCTATTTGACACAATCGTCATAACAGAAACTGCAGACTGATTTTGATAAACAGTTGGCATAACTTCAGTACTGCTATGTCATGTCGTGTCTTGTCCGTATGCCGGACTTCTGCAACTTGCCAATGATAAACAAAGCAGCCAGTACTGCACGTTGGTAAGCACATGCCGTTATGCCTAACCTTTTACAACTACAACTGGCGTAACGAGACCAGTCAGTATTGCACGCTAGTAAGCCTTGATGTCTGACCTGCAACTACCTTATGATAAACAAATGAGCCAGTATTGCACATGCCTTTATTCCTGGCCTTTGGAACTATAACTGTCGTAACGATACGAATCAGTATTGCACATTAGAAGGCCTTGATGCCTGACCTGCAACTACCTTCTGATAAACAAATGAGCCAGTATTGCACATGCCTTTATTCCTGGCCTTTGGAACTATAACTGGCGTAACGATACGAGTCAGTATTGCACGTTAGTAAGCATTGATGCCTGACCTTTGCAACTACAATAAGTATACCGCCAAAATATTCTCTAGCTGGTTTAACAACACTTTTTGATGGTTTAAAAATTTAAACAGTAAAACAATTGTAATTGTATGAAAATGCTCTTTTTTAACTACTTGGTTCCAGCTATCAACGAGGCCGGTTTGTTCCATAACTAAAATGAAATAAAATCAAACAATTGTAACTACAGGAACAAGCTCAGTAACATGTTATTAAGATCCTGTAGAAAGGAACAACCAACAAGGCAAAACATATTGAATAAGAGGACAGCACAAAAAGAAAACACACAATGAACTAAAGATTGGGCGCCACAAGACAACTCAAACTGGCAGAGGCACAACGCCACAAAAGAACAAACACTCAGCCAGAATCACAGCGCCACGAAACAACACACATTGAATCAGAGGATCACGGCCACAAATCAACAAACACTGAACAAAAGACACAGCCACAAAAAAAACATTGAATGTCAAAACATCAAGTGTTAAAATATTTCACGTGAAGATCTGTGAAATAAACTTACCTGCACCGACAGTGACAGCTACGGATATCAAAATAGCAAGTTGGGAAATCATCGTGCGTTTGGAGAGATGGTGTGCATCAAACACAACTTCTATCCAAATTATGGTGTTGGTGAGTGGAAACATTTGTGTGTGTGTATATATATATGTATATATATATAATCATGGAAAAAAGCACCAAACAACAAGTGTTACAGCGATTTTTCAGTATTTCTTGAGGGCGTTAGTTGATTTTATTTAATAAACTTGGTTGGTGCCGACAGGCGATATATGTTTGAAATATAAAACATTTAATGTTCCTGATGTTTTTTGTTTTTGTTTCTTAAGAGTGTTGGTTGATGCATGGATTTAGTTGTTGCCGACAGGCGATATCATTTTGGCATATATATTGTATAATAAAATATAATAGTGATCCTGATGGATTGTCTTTTGTTTTGTCACAGATGGACATACAAACAGTCGTGCACGAGCCCTACATACAGTAAAGGTATAACCACTCGAGCATGAGTGTGTATCCGTAGATAAAAAACAAATCGCAAAATAGTATAGAACTGAAAAAACAACAACACACACTTAATTTCAAGAAAAGGACGCTATAATGTTCATATTTATAACTTTAATATGGAAAAGAGTCTTCGTATAATTCTCTTAAAAGAAATACAATTTTGCAGGGCATTTTTTCTCAATACATTTGTTATGAAGCTGGTAAAAAGGCAAGTCGTTTGTTGTTAAAAGAAGCTTTGTCTAGACCAAATAGATATACCTCAAAGTATAAGCGCTCGTTCAAAATTGTATAGGTTGAGCAGGAAATAAAAAGTATCAGTCAGTCATCAACATTTCATCAGCAGTTAACAAGCATAATTATCAATGCCGAAACAAAGAAAAATGCAGGAATACAAAGTCATTGATGAAAATGAATGATCGACTTTTAAATAGTACGGAAAAAAGAAAGAAAATCAAACATTAAATGGTGATTGTGCACTCCATTACCAAAACAAGTCAATTTCCCTGGGAATCTGTGAAAGACTGAGATGAGTTAAACAGCTAAGGCATCAGAAATGTAATCAACAACTAAATGTATTTAATACATTGTCAATGTTGTGCCTGTCGCACAAGATGTGAATCGCAAAAAAGCAGACACAGTTTTTATGTTAACAATCGTCCGGTTGTTCAAAACTATGTTTAAGTTAACAACGAACTTCTTTAACGTCATTGTTGTTACCTTTAAAATGATAACTGTTCTGGAGGTTTTATGGATAAAATTATGATCTGCTTGTTATCAAGTAAGGTTGGAGACAGTTGTTTAAAGGCCTAGTTTAAGGAATGTTTGACATGAAAATCCCCTGCTGTGCACTTCCTGGTTATTGCCCTGGTGTCACAGTAGGGGCCATATCATGTGTATTTGTTTATTGACTCAGGGCAATTTAGGGTTGACACTTTTCGAGTAGATAATCTCATTGTCTCACTAATACATATGAAAAATATGCATAGCTTATGTATTTATTAATTAAACGGATTGGAAAATAAATAATACTCAAATAAGTGTGATAAGGTTTTAAATAGGTATATAACATATATATTTAAATCTACTTTAAATGCATGGTCACCGGTTATATCGAAATTATGAAGCACCCAGGGCTATTATATATGATATTACTCTTATTCCTATTTCAAGGCATTGAAATAGTAAAATTATTATCACTTGAAAACAACAGCAAACACTAAAAGACAAGATGTATTGGCCATTTTTATAATAAAACCTCTATAGCTGCACAGCTGGACACTCAGATCGGAGATCTGCTAAGCAGCAGAAGTCAATTAAGATAAAGATCAATGCACAGAAGTTTTGTACTATACACCGAATTGGTGGAGGGGTCACTTATAGAAGGTTTAAACTAGGCCCTTAAGCTCTACTTGTTTAAATTCAAATACGTAAACACATCATCAAATCGTTCACGTTTAAAATTTAACAACGATGTATTTTACCACGTTGTTAACATGTAATCTGCTGTATGTCTTGCAAGACTTGAGACAGCTGTTTCAGCTATTCATGTTTATATTCAAATTTGTGAAAATATCATGAACGATTTCACTTTCACTGGGCATAAAAACTAAAAAATAATGTCTTTGGTGCTTGCATTTTACTTTCGGCCGATGACAATCGAGTATTTTCTTTTGATTAAATTTACTTTTATCGATCAAGACGGATGCATTAAAAATAGTTTTATAAAGTAAATTCCAGTCAGCCTATTTTCCATCCAATGCTTACTTGTTAAAGTAAATGTGAATAGATGTGGGAAAAATACTTTTCATTGTGTGCGCTTCAATACACATACGCATGAGATAAACTGCACATTGATTTTACAAAATGAAAACAATACATGGTGTGATTCTGTAAAGCAGTTTTACCACCCAAAGCCAAAATAGTCCCAGCATGGTCGTTTATCGTGTTTTATTTGCAAGCATGGTGCTGAACGAACAACGAATGTAATTAATTTGATGGATAGATTGCCCGTGCATTATTTAGTAAGGGTATGTGTTCATATTCTCATTACAGCAAGCATGAATATGTCATCGAATTAAATAAATATCTATGGCGTTTATCTTTCGCCGAAAGGCAGAAAAACAGTATATTGCTATTTTAATTGCATATATTTGTCCATAAACACATATCAGTCTGTTACAGTTTCCCACAGGAAAATTGACGTGTTGTGGAAATGGATTGTAAATTCACCATTTAATGGGTGTTTTTCCCTTTTAACTTATTAATTAAAAGTCGATTATTCATTCTCATTAATGAATTTGTATTTTTTCTTGTTTACGTGGAATTGATAATTATGTTTGTTAACTGCTGATGAAATATTAATGACTTACTGATATTTTTTATTTCTGAGTCACATTATGAATCTATCAAATAGCGGTTATACATTTCGGTACAAATATTTGGCCTAGACCAAATTTTCTATTCATACCAAACGACTTGCCTTTAACCAGCTTTATCCAACGCCCTGCAAAATGTTATGTGTATTAAGAGTTATGTGTGGGATCTTGTCCATATTTAAGTTATAAATATTAAGAACGTTTCGTTGTTTTCTTGAAATAAATTTTTGAGTTCTACACTCTTTTGCAGATTTGTTTTATTCTGCAGATACACACTCATGCTTGAGTGGTTATACATTTATTGTATGTAGTGCGCGTGCACGTCTGTTGTATAAGTCCATCTGTGACAAAACAAATGACAATCCATCAGGAACACTATAAAACATTTTATATTCCAAAATGATACTGCCTGTCGGTACAAACAGCCCCAAGAAATATCCAGAAATTGCTGTAACATGTGTTGTTTTGCATACTTATGCCATATATATTTATAAATGTTTCCCATCACCAACACAATAATTTAAATAGCAGTTTTGTTTGATTCACACCAACTCTCCAGAAGCAAGATGATTTTCCATCTTGTTATTTTGATATCCGTAGCTGCCAGTGCATGTAAGTTTATTTTACAGTTATTCACGGAAAATGTCTTATGACTTGATAGTTAAAAATATATTTCTTGATGTCTTTTGTTGGCATTTGTTGTTTTGTGGCGCTGTACCTCTTGTTCAGTGTAAGTTGCCTTATTGCGCTGAACCTCGGATTCAGTGTGTATTGTTTAAGGTGCTGTGCCTCTGGCTCGGTGTGTGTTGTCTTTTGGCGAAATATTGTTGTTAAACCAGCCAGTGAATATCTAGTGGGTAAGCTAAATGTAGTTGCGAAGGTCAGACATCAAGGTATACAAACGTGCATTACTTACTCGTCTCGTTACGGCAAATGTTAGATATTACGGCATGTGGAATACTGGCTCATTCGTTTATCAAGATGTAGTTGCAAAGGCCACGCATACAGGCAAATACATAACAACGTTCAATACGGGCTCCTCTAGGTAGGCCTGTGGTAGCTTCAAAGTTCAGGCATCATGGCAAGTCCACACCAACGTGCAATACGGACTCCTCTCCTTTATGATGGGATAGTTGCAAAGGTCAGGCTGGCAAGTGAATACTAACGTGCAACACTTGCTCTTCTCGGTAGGCTCGTGGTAGCTCCAAAGGTTAGGCATTAAGGCAAGTGAATACCAACGTAATACTGTCTCCTCTCGGTAAACATGGGATAGTTGCAAAGGTCATGCATAAAGGCAATAAATACCAACGTTCATTACTCCCATCTCTCGGTTAGTGTACGGTATTGCAAAGGTCAGGGATCAAAGCAAGTCAGGCATCAAAGCAAATGCCTACCAACGTGCACTACTGACTACTTTAGGTTAGTATGTGGTTTTACCAAGGGTCATACATCAAGGCAAATGCTTTTCAATGTGCATTTATGGCTCATCTCGGTAAGTCTGTGGTAGTTCTAAAGGTCCTGCATCAAGGCAAGTGACACCAACGTGCTATACTGGCTTCTCTCGGTAAGCATGTAATAGTTCCAAAAGTCAGGCATCAAGACAAGTAAGGGATCAAAGGTCAGGCATCAAAGGAAGTGCCTACCGACGTGCAATACTGGCTCCTGTCGGTAAGCCTTTGGTTTAACCAAGAGTCATCGGAGAGGTCATCATATTTCTAGTTTATGATCGGAGGAGGGTTAACCGTTTAGTTAGATATAACACTGGGGACTGCCAAACACATGTCTGTACAAAGATGGAACTCTCCCGGAGTATCATGACATGACACGATATCGCATAGTGGTACTGAAATTATGTCAACTCTTTATTAAAATCAGTCTACTGTTTCTGTTATGACGATTGCGTCTTGAAAATATTAATGATATGACGTCTTCTAAATCATTTAAAGTTAAACCGACTTCATGTTTAGACAGTAAACAATGCAATAACTAGTGTGCTGTTTCAACATAGTTTGATGCAAAAACACACATTGTTTCTTTAACAGACGGCGGTGATGGACAATGCGACGAGAAAACTGCGGGGCGGTTTCCCCATCCTGACGAGTGCCAGCTCTACTACGACTGTAGTGTAACTTACTCCCCACCCGAGATGCCCGGGGGCAAGGGTGTGACCGAATGCGAGTACCCGCTACTGTATGACGAGTCCAGCGGGAAGTGTATGAAAGAGGTCGAGTGCGGGTCGCGGATGCTCAAGAAAAATGGGTGTAAGTCAGAAGACACTTGAACTATTATGATCATTACTTTAATTAATTCCGAATAAATATTAAGGGAATAGGATGATTAAACAAAGTAGCAGAGAGAGTATTGTATTAGAAAAAATATGTACATTTAGGCGAGATTATATATGTTTTACTATTTATCAATTATAAACATCAATGATAAGATGCACGCACGCACGCACACACACACACGCACAACCGTACGTACAACCGCACGCACGTACGCACACACGCACACACACACATGCACAACTGTACGTACAACCGCACGCACGTACGCACACACGCACACACACACTCCCACACATGTGGTTGTTAAGAGGGTTATATATCTGAATCTCAATGGTGCCATATTCCCTTCAGGTGATTACTACAACAATCGGTGTTACAGCATCCGATGCCCGCCGTGCTTTTTGAGGTTTCCGGAATGCGAGGGCTTGACGGACGGCACATACCCACATCCTGCTAAACCGGGAACGCCTAGATGCATGGTCTGCAAGAACGAGCGCTTCGTTGGTAAGGCTGATGTTATATCAGGTTTGTTGAAACACACCGGTAGATAAACCCGTCCACAAATATCGATTGTGGGGTAATCGGTGTCAAAATCCCTTCACAAAAGTCGAAGAAGGGGAAAAAGGTTCCTGGCGGATGAAGTCGGCTATTAGTTATTCTCGCACCTCGTTTATTATGATTAGTATCGCAGCGATTAAGTTATACATGTACTTAACGTTTAACCCGTTATTTCGTGTTCAGTATCATCGTTTCACGACACGAAAACTAACTTTTAGGTTCATGATCACACTTATTGTCGGATACTCCCGATACACTACTGCGCTATGCTTCCTTGTGTATGATTGGCGATTTGGGTAGATCACGTAATCAGGAAAATATGAGGCAGTTTCAAGGCGGACAAAAGTATTCTGACAACAGCTCGAATTGAACTCATTCCGCCAGATTACCACAAATTTCAACATAGCCCCTTAGACCACTCGCATCGGGAGAACTGGCAACACAGGGTTATTGAAGAATACTTAATTGTTACATGCGATTTCATCGGAAGAAGAATTGTCTCCCATCACCTTATGTATATTCATATAAACGAGATTTTGACAGTCAATTTCCCAACGGTATACATGTATGATGTTACGCAAGAAAGCGCCGTCAGTGCCAACGATGAAACATTACCCAACCAATACAGTTCATATGTGCATTTATAACAATAACGAAACTGAATGTTCACTATGATTCAGTATCATTGCATTTTAAAGATTAATGAACATTTTGTTAAAAATATTACATTTAAGCATATATATATATTAATCTCAATCAGGCTTTTTCACTTTGGCACAAAAAGACAAATGATAGTTTGAAATAATTCATTGTAACTTTTATATTTTCCATAATTTATATTGCAGAGGAAATATATTGTCCTGTCAATGTTATTACTACATAAACGCCTGCATGGGAAAGATAGATGTTCAACCACGGCCATGAACCAAGACGCACCCTAGTGTAACCGTCTCGATACACTTGTTATACTGTCATGATAAATAAACAAATAAAAAGTTATTTTTTTAAACACATGGACTTTATTAAAACGAAAAATTGACACTTCTTAAGATATGTTTGAAAGGCAGCCATGCGTGTAAAATACAAGCCAATAGCTGCACGTCCAACGCGTTGAGTATCGACTAGAATTGTTTTTTCCCCCGTGCTTTTACCAAACGGGAGTATTTTAGAAGAAATGTTTAATAAGAATGAAAGCATAAAAAATAAGCAGAATGATTTAGAGAGCTTCAACTAAGGGGAGTTGAAAATGTGGCAAAAAGTTGCATCATTTTTATAATGAAACTTCAAATTCCTACCTTGCAGACTCTAGTCGAAGTAAAATCTCCTAAGCTTCGTTGAATACTTCCCAAAGTTTAAGTTAATTTTGTTTTTTATAAATTTAAAAACACTTTTTGCCAAATATCGAAGAACTAGGTGAGATACCCTTGCCAAATAAGTCTCAAGTGTGACAGATCCTGTGCTTTGTAAAACTTCATATTGTAATCCATTAAAGTGACACTCTTATTCCAATTAATGCATAAACATGTATAACAGACATACATTTTGAGTGATAAACATTTAACTACTTACTTAATAATGCATTTATTGAACATATTAATTACTGATAACAAGGTTGTAACCGTATATTTAATTGCTGAATACGCAATAACCTTTATAAGAACCATTCTTTTCGATATGTATTGATCCTTTTTATATATTAAACAATTGTATTATTTGTGGTAAATCTTATTTTGGAGTGCATCTTTAATGTTTTATTGAGTTCCTTTGCGAAGCTCTGAGTTATGCTTAAGGCAACATTTGTTAGCAGAATAAGAAATTGTTCAATAAGAAACAACTCGACTAGAGTGCCTTGGTATTGTCTTCGTAATTTTGGAACGATTAATAAGTACCATTAAGCCGAACTATGTCAGTCGATTTGCACTGTGAGGTCTTCGATAGTAATCGAGGTCACCAACAGCGTGATAAACGTTCTTTTGTACGCCCACATGTTTATGGTTTTGATATATAAGCCAAATACATACCTGGGAATGTGAGGAAAAAATGAAACAGATTGTCCTTACAAAATCAGTACTTTAAACGAGAATACGTATACTTTTACAGACGATGCTTTTGCTGGCAATGTGAGTCATAGCCAGAATAATGATGTTCGTTTTCCAAAAGTTGGTGTTTGTTTATATTTTTAGGATGAGACTTACATGGTTTCCTACAGTCTCGGCTACCACGATGATTTATAATGTTGAACCAATGATTACATTTTGCATCAGCGGTAAAATAATCATCATCACACTCACATGTAGTCAACAAATCCGACAAAGTATGCGAAGTACGTATCGCGTTGACGCCATTGTAAACGTCAAACAAAAAACACCTGCTTATTACGCAATATAAATTACACCCACAATTCTCTTGATCAACGCAGTTTTATTTTTGTGTTTACTTCCGTCAATGATTTTAAGACTTGAGCATTAGCAAATACTTTTGTAAGAGACCAGAAACAAATCAACTGGGTCCATGTGGAGATGAACATCATACTAGAAATGTACCAGATTTCAATGAAAATCAGTCTGTGAAACAAACCTGAAATAATGTTTGATTTACAAAATAAGTTCATGTAAAAGTATGTAAAATATTGCGTATATTATATATATATGACGTATTTCCGGTAGCAACAGCAGGTGAAAATTTTAATCAGAGATTTTTTCGATTATTTAAATACAAGTAGGGTAAGAAAAGGTGAAATGAGTGCTGAGGGGACATTAGATACATCAGTTTCGGATGTGAACCGGTTCTGTGAGCAAATAGAGCATATGGAGTATAATGTAAAGACTCAAAACAGATTCACAGGTACGACAGGTGAATAAATTCAAGATGGCGACGGCGAAAACTGGACACTGGTCAATGGTAAACAAAGAGATGCAAAGAGAAAACGTATGACAGACAGTCTGAGCAGTGTAACTAGTGACACATTTAGTGCGTTAACACAAGATGAGAAGTTAAACCACATATTCGATTGTATGAGCCGAAACAGTCAGACTTTAACAAAGGTAGATGCTAACCAGACCAAATGCCTATCGGACATAGAACATTTATCAGTAAATATGCAAAATGTAAACAAGAAAATCGATCATATAGAACACCAAATGAATGAACATGAACGTTTACTCAAATTATTAGCATACAAATCAATCGACAGTGAGGCAAGAGATATGAGAAACAATCTAATTTTTTATGGTATCAGTGAGAAAAACAATAATGGTCATTCAGACACGAGAATTATCCTTGATTTTATTGAACGCGAGCTTGGCATTAACGCACAAGACGTCTTAATTGACAGGGCCCATCGGTTGGGACAGCTACGATTTACACCAATACACCGTAGGGGTGACCCCAAAAGACCAATCATCGCCCGCCTCCATTACTATCAGGACACCGAAGAGATTCTTCAAAAAGCTTACAGGTTAAGGGGGAAAAGCTATGGCATTGATAGACAATACCCACAAGAAATCATGAAAGCAAGGAAAGATCTGTATAATTCTCAGTCAGCAAAAGACGCCAGACAGAACAGAAAAAAGTCCAGATAAGGTACCCCGCTAGACTTTACATTGAGGGGCGATTTGTTGCAGACAGATTTCCTGACTGGTTCACAATCCTACGAGGTAGCAGAATTCCGGAACAATTTACCGATCAATCTCAACAACAAATCAAGCAACCGACACAAACTGAAAATAACCAAAGAGAACAAGAGCGTATGTATTCCAGCTCAACTGTCATTGACAGCCCCCATAGAAACAGCGTATTCGAAACACCTGAGCGACGCGCCCACTCAGAGGTAAACAGTTCACAGAATGTAAACATTGTACATGTTCATGATTCGTTGTCACGTGACACAAGTGTGAATGAGGGTGCATCAACAATACAGACAAACACTCAAACAAACTTACCTTCAGAGCAAGTCGATGTTATCCTAGATGTTATCCATAATAGAAATCGTGCAAGGAGCCGATCACAATCACGTTATTCGCAAACAAACACTTTAAATCCAAATTCACAGGAATATACACACGAGGGAGCAACACAGGGAATGGAGACTAGATCGAGGCCTAGTTCTAAAAATAGACATCGGGAAAACCAGTCGAGAGAGAAACCGGCTGATTCCACTCAACCAGATACGGGTCAAAGGTCACAGGAATAGGAACACGCGGAGAAAAGTGATATAGACTTTTGTCTTTTGAACATACAGGGACTTGTTGAGAAACGATACAATAAATTGCAATCGAGTGATTTGAAAACAATTTTTGATAAACATGATATTATCTTATTAACAGAGACTTGGTCAAATGAATATTTCGATTATGAGATAGATGGTTTTAATTATTATTTGTTAAACAGATCGAAACGACCAAATGCAGTTCGAGACAGTGGCGGCCTTATCGCTTATATTTCACAGAAAATTGATAAATATGTAACATTGGTAAAAACTGTAGATGACTGTATGATATGGTTTAAGATTGATGGTCAGTTAGTGTGTTTAAGTGAGGTCTTGTATGTTTGTCTTTGTTATAATATTCCTACAAACAGTAGTCGTGAAGGTATTGCTTATAATGATTTGTTCGATAATATTGTGAATGATATGATTATTTTTGAAAATGATATTCAAAATATAAATTATATGATAGTAGGGGATCTGAACAGTAGGGTAGGGAAACTACATGATTTTGTTGAAAATGAGTTTTTACAGAATTTAGACCTTATGCCTGACGACTATTTTGCAGACGATTTCTTACCGAGAAACACTAAAGATTTAACGGTAAACGAAAACGGAAGGTTACTTATTAATTTTTGTAAGCTAACGGGTCTACGCATAATGAATGGCAGGGTAGGAAACGATAAAAATATTGGAAATTTTACCTGTATTAAAGGTCAGGGTCGTAGCGTTGTGGATTATGTATTGTGTAAACCGAATTTAATACCCCATTTCTCGTCATTTAAAGTTAATGACCCGAATATTTTAAGCGATCATTGTGAAATATCGTTTTCTTTGTCAAAAAAGGTATAAATAAATAATGATAATAATTTTGCTGAAAGTAATCACGAAAGTCGAACGGTAGATTTTATATACAAATGGAATGATGAAATGTTGGATACTTTTAAAAGCAATCTCATTGAAGACTCGTTTGTTTTAAAATTAGATTCGTTAACAAATAATCTACAAAATGTTAATACTACTGAAAATCTAGAAGCCAACTTGGATATATTTTATGAGGAAATGGGGAGTATCTGTAATCCGCTATTCAAAAGAAATATACTGCATGGTACTACCTCAACTAGCAAAAGTAAAAATAAAAACGAATGGTTTGATAGAGAGTGTACAGAAAAACGAAAGTATTTCTTTTCACAACTAAATAGCTACAGAAATAACGACTCGGATGAAAATAGATCACTTTTAACAAAGTCGCGAACAGAATATAAAACTCTTTTGAGGACAAAACGGTACCTACATGATAAAATGCTACAGAAAAACTGGTTCAAGCAAGATACAAAAATGCTAAACTATATTGGAATATGCTCAAAAATAGGCAAAATAATAACAATAATAAGTCATTGGGCAATATATCAATCTCGCAGTTTGAGCAATATTTTAAATCCATCAATAATCCAGATTCGGTTTTCTATCAGGAAGATGAAGAAACCGAATATTTTAACAACAGATTCTTAAATGGGGAACTACAAGTCATGTTCTCAGAACTAGACATCGATATCTCAACTAAAGAAATAAATACAGCATGCTCCCAACTAACCAGCGGTCGCTCTGGTGGACCTGATCTTATCTTAAACGAAATTCTTAAACATGGATTTCCTCATTTATCGGGATATTTTAATGCTTTATTTAATAGTGTCCTAAAACTTGGTTATTTCCCTTCGCAATGGACAGAGGGCTATATTGTACCATTATTTAAAAAGGGGGACCCAAATCTGCCTGAAAACTATAGGGGTATAACTCTTCTAAGCACATTAGGCAAATTATTTACCCGTATAATTAATAATAGATTGAATACATGGGCAGAAAATTACTATGTTTACACCGAGTCACAAGCCGGTTTCAGAAAAAATATGGGTACGATTGACAATATATATGTCTTTAGTAATATCATTGAAAGTATTCTTAAACAGAACAACAAACTGTATGTATGTTTTGTTGACTTTACCAAAGCATTTGATTTATTATTAAGGGGTAATATATTTTACAAACTAATTAAATACGGCATACGTGGCAACATGATGAATACTATACAGTCGTTATATTGCAATGTAAAATCAAGCATAAAATATCAAAATGAGCTAAGTGAGACATTTAAATGTTCAATAGGGACACGTCAGGGGGACTGCTTGTCTCCATTTATATTTTCTATGTATATTAATGACTTAGAAGAAGAATTCTTACTAAAAGGGTTCCAAGGTCTTAATATTAACACACTCAAACTACTGCTATTATTGTATGCCGATGATATCGTTATATTTTCCAATTCAGAGGAAGACCTACAAAATGGCTTGAATATTTTACAAAATTATTGTCAGAAATGGAAATTAGTTGTTAATATTGAAAAAAACCCAAAGATTATGGTGTTTCGGAAAGGGGGCAGATTAAGAAATAATTTAAAATTCTTTTATGATAATAAAGAAATAGAAATAGTAAATCAGTTTACATACCTTGGAATAACTTTTTCCACTGGGGGCTCATTTAATAAAACGTTTGAAGCCCTTGGAGGTCAAGCGCTCAAAGCCATATTTAAACTTAAAAAATACTTATCAACATTTACAAATTTGAAAGTAAGCCACGTCTTATCATTATTCGATAAATTAATAACTCCAATACTTAATTATGGTTCAGAAGTATGGGGTTTTTCGAAAGCAGATGGACTTGAAAAAATCCACCTCCATTTTTTAAAAACACTATTAGGCGTTAAACTTTCAACGCAAAACAACTTTATATATGGAGAATTAGGTAGAGTCCCATTGTATGTCCATAGATTGACATCAATAATCCGCTTTTGGTTGAAAATAACAATGACGGATAAAAGAAAATTCATCCGACTTACATATAACTCGATGCTAACTGATATACAAAACAACGCAACGGAAATAAATTGGGCAATTAAAGTTAAAAATCTGTTAGAATCTATGGGATTCGCTGAAGTTTGGCTTAACCAAGGGGTTGTAAATACAAAATATTTTATACACACCTTTAAGATGAGGGCTAGAGACTGTTTCATGCAAAAATGGAATGAAGAATTACGAGAGTCATCAAGAGCGTCAACATACATACTATTTGCAAATTTTAATTATCACTCATATTTAGACACCATACAAAACAATAAATTCAGAACAGCTTTAACACGACTAAGAGTAGCATCACACAGATTAGAAATAGAAATGGGCAGATGGCACAAGCCCCAGATAATTCCAAGAAATGAACGAAAATGCCAACTTTGTAATACCCTTGAAGATGAATTCCATTTTCTCTTAGAATGTCCTTTATATCATGAATTAAGAATCTTATACATTAAGCGATATTATTGGCGCAATCCAAATATTCCTAAATTTATCGAACTGATTTCGAGCGAAAATGTAACTACTATTAGAAAACTATGTTGTTTTGTCTATAAGGGCTTTGAAATGCGTCAGTTTAGACATTAGACACTTTTCTCCACTAACTATTTTTCAGTATTTAAAGCAAATGTGATATAACTTTACTTTGTTTATACATTATGATTGATTTTGAAAGTTGTTCTATCGGAAATGTTTATATACTGTACATGTTTATATTATATGTAACTGATGGGCTGTAAGCTTATAGTTAATAAAATCTTCTTCTTCTTCTTCTTCTTCTTCTATTAACAGTATAACACACGTATAAAACACGGGTATGAAAGGGAAAACCCATAAAAACTGGAAAATCAGTTTTTGCAGTTCTGGGTTTGACCTTATAAGAACATTAAATTGCATAATAATTATATAATTAAGATACTAATGGGAAGGTAATTTAGATATACAATACATCATTACTTCAATGCGGTTTTCTCCCTTCTGGCTATACTGCTCTAGCAGTAAAATAATGTAAATGGTCTGGATATACCCACTGGTATTGCGTGCTGGATGGAAGAACACATATCCTCTATCATTATCCATTAATATATACCTTAGATTTATACTCCAACTTATTGGTAAGCTGGGTAATTTTCTGTATTGCTATGTATTTGTGTGAAAAAAGTAAAACAAATATCCACCCCTGCGTATGTAAGTAATATGCTTATGAATATTTTAATGATTCTTGTTCCCATATAGTACTGTTACGGATAATTGGTTTAAGTATGTACAATAATAAATAATATGTTATACTCTCTTTGTTTAAGCTATGATCGGAATTGAAGAAGCATTTTATATACTACAATTGTGTTCTTCTTCTCTTATAAGTGAAGTTGATAGACATAATAATATATTACACTGGTATTCAAACTTGAGTTGAATTTGAATAGAAGGTTTTGCCATGATGTATGTTTTAGTCTGGCTCATGGAAAGCACCGAATCAATATGGAGGGTGGGTTGGGTTCTGAATTTGTTTTGAGTGATGAGTGAGTGTGTAGGCAGGCGGGTGTGTAGGCAGGTTGGGTATGTGGATGGGCAGCCATGGATGCCATGCTATAATTCATAAGATCATTTTTGAATATCACATATAAAGAATCATCGCTCAAGCCGTTCAACACTATCAATGCTTTGATTATATATTGTTGCTCTTACAAGGTTAAGATAAGTTTACTGGATTACAAATTTTATTGGCGATCGACACTTTATTGTTCTACTTAAACTACAGCGTAAGCTTCATTCTTTACTTCCTGAGCGTGAAACGGGTGTGTGGCGTATTTATAGGAACAGACAACAAGCAAAGAATGTGGCATGTCCGTCGGGGTCAGCTGGTGCATAATGTAGTTGAAAAGACTCTCAAAATGGTTCAACTTACAAATACAAACATATTATGACTCAAAATGAATTTAATTGCCTTCTACTATATTTTGTGTTCGCTCTTTTTCGTGAGCCAAAGACAATCGAGAATTTACCATATTGACTGTAGCTCCATATCATGTAAAGCAGATATGGCGATAAATACAAAGATTTATTTTCGTAAAGCACATTTTGTCGATTTACATAATTTGGTAAAATCTATAATGTTTAACTCATCTTACGAAGAAAAAATCGTTGTAATTTATCTACCCTTCATCCTGGGAAGATTGAAAAATATTGTGCTTACATTTAAATTTAATAAAACACCTACATACAGTTTCAGATTAGCAAACACAGTTGATATTCATTGGGGAAGAACTTCCACATATGGAAATTAGTCATTTAGTTTTAGCTTCTTGTGCGTTACATTGCTGCTAATCTGTATACTGGTTAGCGACCTATTATTCGCCCGTACCACTTTTTCGCCCACCCAGTTAAAAGCAGTCAAAACGAAATATTTTACACAAATCAGTATGGCGTTTCATTGCGGCATCATTTTTGACAGATATCAGCTGTTTTTTTGCGTTCAAATGTAAGTAGTATGTGGAATTTGACCCAAATAAACATTGTTTACACTTCTGACCTTGTACGTTGAATGCGGGGATTACGTCATCACGCGCGCGCTCATTTGCATGAGGCCCTGTAAGGTTTTTTTTTAATTTTCATTATACCTTGCACTATCAGACGACATTATTGATTTGTCATTATAAAGTATAAAACCGGTGTTAAATTATACAAATACAATAAATTGCTGTATTTTACGTTCAATTTTAGAAAAAGCAAATGGTAAAACCTGAAAACGGTGAAGTAATCGCTGAATTTTTCGTCTAAGGGAAGCAACTCAAATTTGAATTAATGATTACATTCTTGTACGGACATGCGTTGTCCCTCTTCGGAAGTCTATAAATAACCATACGTAGTGTAGGTCATGTTTTAAGAAGGAATCCCGGTAGCTTTTTCAATTTCTGCAGAGGTGGCTTACCGAGTAGGTGCTGTATCATTTTAAACATACATAAACAGTATGTAATAGTTAACATATTATATTTATTGATCAATTGTCGTTTTAAACGGTCGCTAGACTTGTCAAATAAAATAAAAATGTTTAAAGATATAGTTTAGAGAGAAATATATGAAAACATCTTATGAACAGCGAATTTATGGGGTGGGCGAATAATTGGTACAGTAGGGTGCTTATTTTAGCGAAATTATAGGGGTACTTTGCACGTGGGAATATTCGGAATCCCTTGCTTTTTTTAAAAAACAAATTACACAGTTTTTGTCGGAAGGACCGACCTATCTGAGTGTAAAGTTTTATCGTAATAGCTATCTTGTGTCAAAAGCAACATAGGAAAAACCTCCATTTCCGGCCGAAAAGGGGTCGCTAACCAGTATCCTTTATGTAACCTTTTATAATTATATCAATTGTATTTCTTGTAGAATTACCATTTTGAGCAATATGTATCTTTATTCCCAAGTAGTTCAAACTTGTTTTTAGACTGCTATAAATTTAATGTTGTTTTGCTTTGGTAATGTAAGCTGTGTTGTATATATGTGAATGTCTAAGTTATAGCATATGCTCTATGGTTCTGGTTTGTGATAGTTTGTTTTTGTGTTCTATGTCTTTGGCGTTTACCCTGAGCCATTTAAGGCGGTTTATGTTTAAACTTTCGGCTACTGAGCTTGTTTCGGTAGTGTTTCTTATAAATATAAGAAGTTATTAAACCCTTTGCCTCTCATCTCAATTCATGTAGGTTTAAGCATGCTCAACATCCTATTTTTAATTATATTCGAAAATAATAAAAACAATTCTTTTAACTTGTCACATTCTCCTCGGATATGTCTGTTATACAATGTGCTTTGCGCTGCTTTTTGTATCTTATTTATGACATCTGTTTTTGTATCAATATTATTTGCTTCTTTGGTTTTTAGCTTAACCTGTTTTTCCAATATTTAACCCAGAAATAAACAAATCGCCTGAATAACATTGTAATCATAGTCTTAATAAATGTAATTTGATGACATTTTATCGGAAAATAGCTCTGTGAGTGTTGTAATATATGTATTTCCGAGGTAAAATGAATGTTTTTGTACCTTGTATATAACATCACATCGTGAACCCGACTTTGAAATATCAAAAGAAGAGGACTCAGACGGAAAAGAACAGGATCAACGCACTAAAGAATATACTCAACATGATGGGCTGTGCCGTCTTCTGGTGGACCAAAGAAGATTCCACCGATTTGAAATATCAAATCGTATTTACATCTATTCCATGTAACATCACATACTTCTCTGACAATATTAAAATACAAATCTCATATACGTTTCTTCCTTTGTGCAATGTGAAATTTTCTGTTGATCACTATGAATACTCAAAGAAGTCCTCCCATTTTAATGATGTACTTTGTAAACAAACCTTGGTAATGACCTTTATATCAACATATATTTGATTTTTTAAATGAGTATTATAAACGTTCATGTTTCGGTGCTTTTTCATTATTGTACGAACAATTATCCTTTTTATTTGCTTTAATAAAATATTACGTTTATTCTTTATTCAGGATTGTTGGGATAAGAGTGAGGTTTGTGGACAGAAACTGGTTTAAACCCCCAGTAAATTTACATGTTACTGACCGTTCCAAGGCGGTACATAACAATCCTTGATAAACATACCTTGTTTTTTATATAGAGTATATATGCACAGTGCTGTTTGTGGAGTTTTGTGCTGTTGATCCATGGGTTTTGTTTGTGACTTTTTTGTTTTTGTGTTATATGTCTTTGGCGTTTACCCAGTGCCATTAAACAGGGTTAATGCTTAAAGTTTTGGCTACTGAGCTTGTTTCTGTAGTTTTTCACGTAGTTTTAACATTGCCCGACACTCATTCAATGGAACTAACGCCTGGGCGGTTTGACTTTAGCGCCAAAATGCAATGTGACTGCACAAAGGGCGGAACTAGAGGGTCTACCTTGTGAAAACACCGAATAAGTTCCCGGGCTGTAGACTCGCTGCGATCGCTCCGTTTTCTGTAGATCGCCAAAATGAGCTCTAACATAAACATAGATTTCATTAAACATTGTGTTTATAAATAACAAGGACTAGTGAGTTCCACATACCGTTCCAAAGCAGTAGCCTCAACTCTTGTTAATAAAACGTATTTATAGGTAAAGATGTCTGTTGTGAACTTGTCTCGAGTTTAATTGGAACATTTCTACGTAATTCTAAAGTATATATAAACATTTTTTGTTTAAACAGTATCTATTTTACAAGGATTGTGAAGAAAGTTATGATAACTTATACTAAGTCACTCTGGCACGACGTTGCGCGAGAGTGTTGTCTTTTGTTGTGGAGGAAACCGGAGTGCCCTGAGCAAACCCACTTGTCCGGCTTGGTGACCACAAAACAAACTCACATTTGATGTGTGGGCAACAAATACCCCATCGCTGGGTTTTGTAAAGTATGACTGTATTGTTCGTGATATATTTCAAAACATACTTTTCTCCGTTTTCAGCTATTTTGCCCAATTGGTCTTAAAGGAGAAATGAACTGTAATGACCGTAAACTATCTAGTTTTAAATGATTGTTTTTTAAACATAAGATGATCATATGTTCTAGTATTTTATGACGTACCATGAAGTAAATATTTGTTCCATTACGTGTTAGTTTAACATCAAGCAAAACAAATTATGAATTTGAATTATGTTTATTTGGTTGTTATGTAAAATATGTTTTACCCTCAGGTGTAGACTATGTTGGAACTAATCTTAGGGTATATTGCTTCCTAATCTAAATTAACTATATCCTATGGATAAAATAGCTGCGGTCATTGATCGGAAATCCCATGTGCTGGTATTCCATGTGCTGTGGACTGTCGCGTTACAGTGGTGTACGCTGGAAATTCCATGTGCTCTGGACTGTCGCGTTACAGTGGTGTACGCTGGAGGGTTTGGATCTCGCTCGGAAGTTTCATTCAAATGAAAAACACCTGATGGTCTTACTACGACGTCCATTAGATGTGAGGTGTTCCATCCAGCTAGCATGCCCTGGCATCATCATAGTTCCATTAACTGTAATGTAGCATTTGATACGTTGTGTTCAACCTAGTATTACCATTTCGGAAAACTGGGAAACGACAATCATGAAAATCTTGTTCCCGTTAATTCAATCTGCTGTTTGTATGACTTATTGTGATATTGATGTTGATTTAAAACATTTCCGAACATAATTATAAATCAATGATTTGACAGACAATAAAACATTCTAAGAAAACACATTCACACTCATTGACAAGTTATTCCAGTCTTTCGTAATGGTTATACTGGAATATAGTGGGTAATTTAGAGTACGACGTTTTCTTGTGCAAAACGGTTTTTCCTATACAATATATATGCAAAAAAGACATCAATTCTTTTCCGCTAGCATTCGATCAATCACATATCGTATCGCTCTTTTGTCTACTAATGCAGGTTTATATTAACGTATAATCAGTTCAACAACAGAAAAAGCTCATGTGAGTGGAAATTCATTGTGTTTGAAAATTTGATAATGTGCAAAATGTAAGTGTTAAGATATACTGCGAAGTCGCCATATATTGAGGGGGTGGTGGGGGGGGGGGTTAAGAACATTTTCTTATATGAAATGTATGGTAGTGTTGCATATCATTCCGTAAATACTTCTTCCGGTGGATTGTTCAGCAGTAATTATTGGTAATATACTGTGGCTTACTTTAACCAATCCAAATAATAAACCAGTGTTATACAAATCTTCAAATACCTCAGACGCATGATGCATTTGATAATCAAAATATTAATTAAAATCTGAACACGATATGAACGAAGAGTATTTTGTTATTGATCGTTCTCTGAATCATCTTTTATACAATCTTTCAGTGCCAAAAAAAAAACTAGTTTATAGATTTTATTTGTATTTTTATTACTTATTATTTTTCTGCGAATAAGACCATTTAAGTGATAGATAAACAAAATGGTGTATTCAGGCATACACATTTCAGTTATTTGTAAATCGAACAACTTAATGAAAAAGATCCTGTAAATTATACGTACACTAAAAGTTTCCGCTTAGGAAAACTGAAAATGCCCAGAAAGGTAAGCGTTCGGACTTGGCCTTATTTACTTTAGGTTAAAAAAAGAAACAAATATGCTTAATCTATTCATACATTTGTTCAGAACTAGGTTTAGTTATCGGTAATAATCACCCAGAAATCATGCCAAAAAATATGGTAAACGTTCGGACTCGGCCTTATATACTTTAAATTTGCAAAAGGAAACAAATATCCTCAAACTATATGGACTTGACCTTAAATACTTAAGCTTTACAAACGCAAACAGATATGCTCAAAGCATTTGTTAAGTCAGTTTTATTATCGATAATATAAGCACAGACACTATCACCTTCCTTAATAAAGTTTCGTCACCACGGAGTACAAACTCATTATAAACTACCTGTCCAAACGTTTTGAGATTTTTAAAAAACAAAACAAAAAACCTTCATGATTTGTTATTCCAAAAAAAAGGTTCGCTAAAATAAGATTAAACCATAACACAGAGAACTAACACGACGCATGGTATTTAGACAGTAGATTCAACAAACCTTTGAATAATTTTCAGAATTGTTTATTGCCGTGCAATATAGAGCTTTTGGAAAACAAAATAACAAGAAAGGTCTGACGAGAAGCAGGCTAATTAGTTTATTTGAAGTCCGTCATAGTTAAATGCTTTAACCACATCTGAATAAACAACCATGGTCTGTCTAATACATCAGGCCCGTCTGCATAAACATTGACTTTAAACTCATGATTCTCATTGCGTAAGTGCAACTTTGACGTTAACGTGACCACGTTTTACAGATCTGGATAAAGCGAACCAGTAGAGAAATGCTAATACAATAGTACTAGTTGTAACAACAATATAAAATACATGTATTTTTAAACTTTTATGGATTTTCAAATATTCCACCTGTTATAAAGCTAACAATCTCATCGCGTCGTTATGTTGTTTATTCATATCTGATGACTATCTAACTATTTGAACGGTAAATTAGGAAAAGATGTCGAATTCTAAGGTAAAATTCTTTGTTCGAATTTTTCCTATTTTATTATTTCTTAATAATATTTTAACACATTTTTGACTTAATATGATATATGAAACTAAATCAAGTCAGCCAAGACGTACATTATGCTTATTGTGTAGTGTTCGGGAACATCAATCAGTTACATTACTTTTTCTAGATAAGGGAGTACTTAAATTACCAATTCTAAATTAAGCAGAACTCAAAGTACCATTTATAGATTAGGCAGTAGTTATACTACAATTTCTAGATAAGGCAGTACTTAATTGACCAATTCTAGATTAAGCAAAACTTATACTACCATTTATAAATTAGGCAGTAGTTATACTACAATTTCTAGAGTACTTCAATTACCAATTCTAGATTAAGCAGAACTCAAAGTAACATTTATAGCTTAGGCAGTAGTTATACTACAATTTCTAGATAAGGGAGTACTTCAATTACCAATTCTAGATTAAGCAGAACTCAAAGTAATTTATAGATTAGGCAGTAGTTATACTACTATTTCTAGATAAGGGAATACTTCAATTACCAATTCTAGACAAGCAGAACTCAAAGTAATGTATAGATTAGGCAGTAGTTATACTACTATTTCTAGATAAGGGAATACTTCAATTACCAATTCTAGACAAGCAGAACTCAAAGTAATTTATAGATTAGGCAGTAGTTATACTACTATTTCTAGATAAGGGAATACTTCAATTACCAATTCTAGATTAAGCTGAACTCAAAGTAACATTTATAGATTAGGCAGTAGTTATACTACAATTTCTAGATAAGGGAGTACTTCAATTACCAATTCTGGATTAAGCAGAACTCAAAGTAATTTATAGTTTAGGCAGTAGTTATACTACAATTTCTAGATAAGGGAGTACTTCAATTACCAATTCTAGATTAAGCAGAACTCAAAGTAATTTATAGATTAGGCAGTAGTTATACTACTATTTCTAGATAAGGGAGTACTTCAATTACCAATTCTAGATTAAGCAGAACTCAAAGTAATTTATAGATTAGGCAGTAGTTATACTACAATTTCTAGATATGGGAATACTTCAATTACCAATTCTAGATTAAGCAGAACTCAAAGTAATTTATAGACTAGGCAGTAGTTATACTACAATTTCTAGATAAGGGAGTACTTCAATTACCAATTCTAGATTAAGCTGAACTCAAAGTAATTTATAGATTAGGCAGTAGTTATACTACTATTTCTAGATAAGGGAATACTTCAATTACCAATTCTAGATTAAGCTGAACTCAAAGTAATTTATAGATTAGGCAGTAGTTATACTACAATTTCTAGATAAGGCAGAACTTCAATTACCAATTCTAGATTAAGCAGAACTCAAAGTACTTTATAGACTAGGCAGTAGTTATACTACAATTTCTAGATAAGGGTGTACTTCAATTACCAATTCTGTATTAAGCAGAACACAAAGTAATTTATAGATTAGGCAGTAGTTATACTACAATTTCTAGATAAGGGTGTACTTCAATTACCAATTCTATATTAAGCAGAACACAAAGTAATTTATAGATTAGGCAGTAGTTATACTACAATTTCTAGATAAGGCAGTACTTATATTACCATTTCGAGAAATGGCAGTATTATTGATACTTATTTTAGATATGGTAGTTTTATCTTACTAATATCAGATAAAGCAGGTCTTATATCACAAATTCTAAATAAGGCAACGAGTGATCAAGGTACGATGTTATTTAATGACGACTTCGCAGGTCATCTTAAATCTTTCCGTGAAACATTTAAGAAGCTGATTTTATCGGTCTGAGAAAATTATACAATCATATTGTATTAACGTAGTTGATATGCAGAATAAGACATACCTTCTTTGCTGATGTGAGGCAAATTTTTTCAACCATAACTCGTATCTGCCGATAGATAGGTGTATGACAATATAATGAATTCAGCAGTAAGAAAATAGCCAATGTCAGTGGGAAAGCATTCATCTTCGATATTTGAGGATTGGCAAGAATAATGAGAAATTTTATCGAAAGATTTATTGTCAGCAGGGACGCCTTTTGAAAAGAATTTATCGTTGCATTTACGTCGTCATTGGTTATGACAAGACAAAATGCCCAGAATGGTTTGCGATATTGTCAAATACATTTTGCGCAATTCATGTACATGTAGCGGATTTCATAATAGCAAATGTTATGTTGGTATATGTTTTATGTTTCGATTTGTATTATTGTTTGTTTGATGCATATAGATGTATGTCATGTTTACACATATCTATTCAGTAAAATAAGGTACGTAATAAATGCATTGTACAAAATAAATGTAAATATGTGTGTCTGACAAGCATTCTAAATGTTTTTATGAGCTTATATGCATGTTCAGTTGACTGTTCTGTGTGTGTCTTGGTAATTGTGTTTTGATCGTCGTGTTAGACAGTATAAAACAATTACAGGGTACGACACACTTGCCAAAACCTAGCATGTTACAAGGGTGGAAAATCACGTAATTGCATAGGGGGCCTCACATTGGTCACCACGGGTCACATCCGATGAAAACAAACAAGTTAGTGACGTCAATTTCTACATAACTGATCTGACAGATAAGATATTTCTAATGCTGTAAGAGACTATGCTTTTTTTGGCTTTTATACTTATGAAATTTTATAGATTTGCTTGTGTTTTGATGATGCTATCCCTGGCTAAAATTTTAGCGTTGCATCAATTATCAAAATCCGTCAAGTTATAATTTTGGCGAAAAATTGCATCATTAAAATTCATGGTTAAGCATTGCAAGCACGAAATAATGTCAGCGATGCGGCATGACCGGAAAAATATGCCGATTGCAAGTCAAACATATAAGATATACAGTTGCTTTGCAACTGACGCATTCCATTGGATAAAACGTGTATTAGGTATCCATAAACATATTCATCATCTATCTTAAGTATTCCACACAGGACCTGTTAGGTATTTATTAAGTTAGTCCTTTCAGTATTCTTTCAATACCCTTGCATATTTAGAATTTAAATTCCCAATTTGCTAAAAACCTTTAGATAGTATAAAAATAGGCACATTCTAGAACACAAATCTGCAAAAATAGTTGAATAAATCCTGCTTTTTTACAAGTTATTCTGATTATATTACATTTCAAGCTCTATGATATTCTAAAATGTGTTTGTGACAACAAAAGTCAAAATTATAACATGAATAAACTGCATAGTTCAGTATGTTTTCACAAACAATTTAACTAGCTGTGTTTTAAATGTATCCTTCATGAAATCTGTATTTCTACCAACACATTGATAGAACATAGGGTTGGTTAATTGAAAAAGTATATTAATAAGATTCGAAGGAGTGATCCTTTGAAGCAAATATATAAGTATGAAGTATCACGTGGCGGTTTGATAGGGACTGATATCACTTACAGTTTAGGTAAAAGTACAATACTTTTAACGCCCCTAACGTTAATAAACGGTTTTCTTTTTTAAACAATCACTGTGTTATTTATAAACATTTCGAATAACTAAAAGCAACATATGCAAAACGATTTTGCAACATTTACCGCATATGTATTGACTTACAAAGTAAGAAAATAGAAAAGAAAATACGAGATGCTAATTGACCAGTTGACTGGATGTCAAATAAATAAAATGCTCATATTAATATATCCATAGTTTATCCGATATAAAACCAGGTTTATAGTTCAAATTGTTAATGAACTGTGCATGTTTTCTCTTTGTCTGATGCTGATATCATAGTGATTACATGCAATGATCTTGAAAGCACACACTAATTATTAGATATGTTTCATAACAAAACGTATCATAGTATCGTTGTTTACAGCGCATTGAATCTTACTTACTGATGCTTCACATTACTTACGACACATTAATATTCGCAGTCATAGCGTATTTCTCCAATCTGAAATGAAATGGGTATGTATACCAAATGTACACAGTATAAAATATCTTTAAACGGATCAACTCAGTTGAGACAGCGACAAAATGTTATATTAATTATGTAAAGTGGTGTATAATCGGCCTCATACTAGCTCGTATGTACAGTAATGACAATTTCAGCCATGTTTTGTGGAAATAATGTATTTACCGATTTTGGGACCATCTGGTTCCTTGCCCCTTTAATAAGAATAATATAATAAACACAGTCCTTGCTCATTCAATTATTCAACAGCACTAACGTATGTGTTGCTATTCTCTGACAATTATTAGAGACATAATATAATCACTATGATAGTTTTGAGCTCAAAAGGACGATGCATTACGATAAAAGTAATAGCATGTCTAGACACTGAATGAGAAATGCTATACAAAAGTTCGAATTGCATTAATGAATTTAGCACATTAGTTTAAAACATGTGATAGTAAATAGAAGAAAAAACAATTATTTGCTCGATTGAGTAAAAAAATTATGAAATGTTTGATTGATTGTGAATGTTCATTGATAGCAATATTAAGTCCAACACTGTCAGCATCCAAGGCCCATCTAGCGTCTAAAGCGATAATCGTGTCAAATCCCACCTGCACCTACCTTGCTTTTTAATCGATGATGGTCTTCCAGCTACTCTGTCATTTCAAATGAATTACTTCTACAATCAAAATACAAATGCATGAAGGAGTCATATGAACTACAGTATTTCAAGTTTCACAAACTGTTTTCTTTTACAGTCTTAATGCAATCATTTTGATGCCATTGAATAAATTATTCCTTACAATGACATATCATAACGTTATGTCTGCAGAAAGACGTTTATATCAAAATGAAGCTATTCTATCGGTATGTAAAGCTCATATCCAGATATCGGCGGGAAAGCATCTGAACGAAATAAACATTTCTGTAAGTTGTATTCCAATTAAGACGTTATACCACATATATGCAATGAAAACATAAGTGTATTGTATTAATCTTAATCAAGAAATGGAGTCCTAATCAAAAATGAAGAATACTTACAACTGAAATACTGACAAGTGATTTTACAAAAGGGGCCTTTACGCAGACGTCTCAGGCAAAAGCATGAACGTGTTTCAGTAGCCAACTTAACGATCACGAACTTAAATACCAGAATCATCAAACATAGGTCTTTCACAATATTATCATAAACAATGAGGGTCTGCCCAAGAACTACCACTGATTTGCGAGGTTATGAAATATACATGCATTCTTTTTCGCAACACGGATATTTAGCCAACACTGTTTTCTTAAGAATTTGCTAAATGTCATTCCAAACAGTAAATATTGACAGGTAGCTAGTCGGAAACAATGCCGATTTGGGTAACTGTCACACTTTGTGAGATAAAACATAGACTTGGTATTGTATCAATATACACCACGTGTCATCTACCCACAACATCTCCAAAGCCTTCGTACAGTAAATATGTATGTTTGTGCATGGTAAGTGAGTGAAATAGATGTTTCTAGCAACGATTTACCTTCATGAGAAGACCTAAAAGTATATTATGCACTTTAATTGTATAGTACAGAAAGGTAAATAAAGGTCTGCATTCATCTGTCAAGGCTGGCTCGGGTGTAAAATGGAAATTCCCAACACCCTAAGTAAAGTACCTGTTATATAGTGGATGTATACTATTAAGAGACTGATTTCCAGTCCTTGAACTATGCCATTACAACGATTGAAAACATTGACTGGAGATGTCATAATTATCTTCAACTAATATCTTAGGTATTCCAATGGTTGGTAAAAAGAAATCACTGTTATAAACATTATAAAACACTGTTTTCCCTTTTTGAGACAAAAGCAAATTGCGGATCGATTCTCAAGGTACCATTTTTCTCCCTCAGACAAGTAGATCCAAAAAACTGGCCATGCTGAAAATTCTTAACTTGCCCACGGGCAAAGATATAATAAGTACCGTATGGAACTTCTTTTAATTGTCTTGTGGCAATATTTTAAATTCAAACTAATTATGTCTCGCTTCAAATGGCATTATGAAAACGATTTTTTGCTGCATTCAAGAAATAATGCTGCACTTTCCTCAGAACTATTTAAAGGATTTAACAAGTTACATAATCTGAATCACTGCGCGCATTTCCACTACAACCACGAATAATAACATATCTATACGCCAATTATTTTCACTTCTCACAAAATAGTTCCAGCAAAAAAACAAAACTTTTTTACTTTATTTAGTTTAAATGAGGTGGGAGAAAATTCACCTACCATTGCCGCTCGTGTTTCCGTGGAAACACGGTAAACCGCGTTTCCAAAAAACACCCTACGATTCGGTTGCGATGAACTATCAGCCATGGAAGAGACATAAAATATTACAGCGCAATTATCCTGAGTTTTAAAGTTTGTAATAAGCAATGGAACAGCCCTGAAAACCCGTAGCCTTACGCATTGAATACATCAATACATTCCGATCACTTAATAATAGCAGCATGTTATTCTTCTGTGGATATTTTTTTTCCTTTACACAGCGAATAAAAACAAGATGCCTGTGGTACATGTTCCATTTAACTAGTTTTCTTCCCAGAAGATATAGATTATTATTATCGCATTGATAATAAAATGATGACTGAAACAACGGTTGACTGATGGACCATTGCTCATGCACAAAACAATGATTTTAACAGCATGTACAAGAGCAAATTTTAATATGACAACACGAAATTGTGTATGAAAATTACTCCTTTAGCGTCATCGAATGTTACTGTACTAATTGAATGATATGCGATATCTTACATAAATGAATGTAGTCACATTCTGGTATTCTGGTGGATCTTCTTTACACTTACAATAAACGTTATACATCAGCAGTGTATCTTTGATAAAAAGGGACAGACTTTAAGGGTGTTTTTTATGTTTGACGCTTAAACGTAAGCGAGTACTAGACAGTTCATTAAAATAGCAACTGCAACACAGTACCACAAAGAAACGTCTTGTCAAGAGATATTTCGTTTTTCAATTATCATTGTCAATTTCGATGATTCTGACGGACCAGACAATACATCAATCAATAATCCATGAATGTGCAACTTTTTCTCTTTTGCAATCTTCATTTCGAATAAATCATTCATTTTTGCTGGCATGAAAATCTTCATTGCCATCAATCAAAAATCATATCGCTCTGTCTGCCTATAGATATTGGGATCAAAATGGAATTATTTTAAAGGCGAGAAAATCTCCTGTCAGCTTGAAAGCATTTTGCTTCGACACTGGATGATTTATAAACATTAAGAACAATTGTATGAAAAGATGGAGTATCAGCAGGGATTTCGATTGCTTTTAAAGATTTATATATTATAACTTTATATTTCTATCCTCGATTTCGTAGGGAAATGATCGTGTGGCAATTATGGTCTCATATCGAGTTAAGAATACTTTAGCCATTTTAACATTCATAAATGCGTTTATTACAATATAAGCTATGACGCAGGATATCATTTAAATCTAAAGCTATCTCACGGGCACCATATATGTTATGTTTTGCCTAATGATATAGGCATAGTTACATTTTGCTATCGATATTACGACAGAAATTAGGCAATGTAATTTATGATGAAAGTAATATCTGCAAGTTGCCTATCCCAACGGAGCTTCCTTTATGCAGACTTGCTGCTAATGACATACATTGGTACGTTGTATATGATTTGATTTGTTCATCTTACGAACATATCTTCACAAGCATTTTAACAAAACGTTCGAAACAATTATGCAATTAGCCCTGTCAATCTTCTAGGAAAATATAAATGCATTTTAGTTACCAAAACGTTTTTGTAATAATATCAATACAATCATGGAAACAGTATGTATAAAATAGCAGTCTCGGTTAGATTTAAACAGTTCAAAACATATCTTTGTTATAAAAGAAAATAATGAATCGAGTTGTTGTTATCCTTATAATTAATCTGGAAGCTGATTTGAAATACTCTCGAGTCTGTTATCTGGGAAGAAGACAATGCTTAAGTCCTTCACGAGAGATCATGAGAACGGATCTTCTGGTGGGGACCAAACCCACAACCTCGTCGAAGAGAAACGCACATCTATGCAACTAGAATACTCTAACCCGCCAATACTAATTACGCTTATGAAATAATTGATAAATTTATTTTTAAAATGGAATTACAGCCTTTATTGAATTTCGTCACAAAAAAAGTTCAATATAGTTACAAAATATCAATTGCCAGCCAAAGTTAAGCATGAGTTCATAATACGTTTGGCAGACAATATTATTTTTTATAAATCAATCGTTTTGTTCAAAAAATATTTTATTCTAATGCATGAGGAAACAAAAGGTTGAAAGCATGACACGCAACATAATCATGCAATAAGCTGACAGACACCGATTAAGTTTTTCAAAAACTCGATTTAAATGACAAAATTATTTTCTGTCCGAAGCTTAACGAATTATTGCTTTACAATTTTGCTATGACAATGAAAAATTGACATAATTTGTCTCTTACTAGAGATGCCAGTTTATGTAAACTTATGCAACTTTTCCCCTATTGCAATCTTATTCATAATAAGACATAAATTATTGCAGGCGTGAACATATTCAATGTCATGCTTCCAAATACCGAGGATAACACAGTAATGAATCAACTCTGTAAATTTGGTTGATTATTTAAATGATTTTAAAACGTTATGAAATCTCATTTACCCGATCAGTCAAATAAGAATTCATCGTGACATAAAAGCGCTTGGATAAACAAGCATAGAGAAAGACAGATTTATACTCATATAATGTTGTTATGAATTGTGCTAATGTACTTGAATTATCTCAAGTACTCTCCACACTTATCCATCACGACAAAACTTCTTGCCTTGTCAATTAGCTTCAAGTTTAGAACAGTTGTGAATGCTGAAAAAAAAAAACGTCAGTCAGACCATCCACCGTTTTGACATAGCATAGCACTTGGATCAACGAACATCCCCTCACATTGGCATTCATTCCCGCAGTAAAAACCGACGATCTTTTTAATTTACAGTTGTGATTTTCCCGTCACAGCGGAGAACAACATAATTACAAGGAACAAATCGTACGTCAATACAGCCTGTCTCCATAATATATTAGCAGTAAACTATTTATCATTTGTCTGTTCACAAAACAATTTCAATTAAAACTGATGAAACGAAGAGAAAATAGTAGATGTCTACCGCAAAGAGATTAACATTTACACCAAAAAAGCTGGATTAGTGCGGAAAGCTCAATATAAACAAAACAAAAGAATTCGAAAGGACACGACAAGACGAGCGTTAATAAGTTAAATAGCTTTCGAATAATTTATTTATTTCATTATCATATTTAAATTATTATTTAGTACGTCCTATCAATTATTCCTGTTTAAAAAAAATCAATTTTAAAAGATTAATAGTTTTTAATCACAAATGTGTTTATGTTTGCTTTAAAAAGACCTACAAAAAGGCATGCTTACGATAAGTTGAATAATCAGTATCTTTCTGTTCTGTGTTTTCTTAAGTAACATGATTGATTAATTAACCACTGTTTTGTTCTGGTTTTGGTTTCACGACTTAAAAAACAAATTTAATAACGTTATATAAATTGATTGTCAGGCCAAAGCACGTTCATATACTTCATATGTTATTTCTATTTTAAGAAATAGATAATTCATTCTCATCACTAAAAAAAATAATAATGTTAACAGCGGGGTTATAAGCTCTAATTCATTCACAAAACTGATGATATTTGCAGCATTAACACAGCATTGTTGATTGCCGTTAAATGTCTTCTACTTATCAAAGAAAACACCAGATAGTTGGCTGGCTAATTTGATTTCTAGATTTTTGACATAGAAAATTAATGTTTATAATCCTTCTACATTTAATGCTTTAACCATCTCCTAATTAACATTCATCAGACCATTTTTGTAATGGATTAAGCATGTTTTCTCCACTTTCACGTTATTGATCCGAAAATAATTTAATGCCGAACTGTATGAAAGGAAAACAAAGATTAGTAGCTGTTACTTGAAATGTCCGTAAAGGAAATCAGCATTTACATTACCTTAGACTTTTCAGGAGAAGAACATTGACTTTCACACGCTGATTGATCAAACACGGCGTCATTTACCCAGTGGTAAGCTACGTTTCAAATATCTGCCTCTCTTTTTCACATACGCTTAATGCTGATACCAAATGACACTGCTTATTTGACCTAAAATGCGTTTGAAAACAATTAGACATAGACAAATGTTAATAAACGAGAGCGATTCCTATTTTTATGCATTCCTGCAGTTTGAAATACCAAACTTCCGAAGTATTTATAGCGTGTTTCACTTCCAAGCAAGATCTCGCATGAGCTTATATACATACTGTATAGCTTACGAAAGAGCATAAGTAATTATACTACAAAACGAAACAAGTAGAGGTTATTGCCTGAATTCTCGTAAAATGACAGGAAAGATCATAACCTAAACAATATCCGATCACATTTATATGCATGTCATGTCATTGTCGATAATCAAATAATTCATTGCTAGCATGTAGTAACAAATTTGATTCGCAGAGAGAGAGAGAGAGAGAGAGAGAGAGAGAGAGAGAGAGAGAGAGAGGGAAAAAAAGAACAACACTCTGATCAATACGTTTTTTTCTGGACATTCAATTAAACTGTTTACCGCCAATGACGTATTAGACATTATTGCATTCCATTTGATACGTATTAGACATGATTGCATTGCATTTTTTATTGCTCTACAGGTTGTCTGAGCTATATAACAAGAGAAGTAATAAACGGAGTCTGCCTCCGGGTGTTTTTATATAAGGAGGCTCCATTCAGAGCAAGAAAAATAATTTGAGACATATCCCTCGGTCGAATGACTGAGGATATTTAGTTGGTCTACACAGAACGATTACAATGCGAATCACATGTCACAGTAATGAACGGCAGAGGTATCTGACGGCAATCGGGCAAAAAAGTATAGATGGTCAGAAAATAGTTTTTGTTCGATTTTCTAAATCATAAATATTTCAATCGATACCAGTGACAGTGGCAGTTTAAGTAGTAGTAACAGCAAATGGCAGTAGCGTAAAATCTTGCTGGCATGAAATAAGTCAATATAGTCTACCACCAATTGTAGAGTTATATATTTTGGCAACTTTACAGCTGCAATGACGAATTTACGATGCATTCAAATCCTCGAATATACAGCCACAGTTTGGGGCATGTTGGAACTTGCAAGTGAAGTGTGGTATAGTTTATCAAAGGACATTATTATACAAAAACATAGTCAAATCCATGCTTAAAACCTTTACTGGCCGCCATCAGAGACAGGGACACATCTATGCTTCACACAACTACATAAATACAAACATTTATATTGAATTCAGAACATTTAATGTAAACTAGCTTGCTCCTGCGCACCATTTCTAACTGGAGTGCCCTCCTACCAAATGTGATGGATATAACGTATTTTGGCGACTCTAGCCATCGTCTGCAGTATAATAATACAGTATAAGCTCACATCGAGGTTTATACGTTTTCCACTGTATATATCATTCCGAAAATACGATTTAATATTTCATGATAACGTACTGTTTTTCGTTATTACAATTGTTATAACTTCAGATCATTTTGTAATTAAGAAATATCCTTATACTTTTTTTAACTCCTATAGACTAGATATTAGACTTTGTTAGCACCTTGGTCATGATCAGTAAATGACAGTCATTGATTTTGGGGTCTATAGGGTTTGCCATTAAACCGGGTTTATGTTTAAACATTTTGCTACTGAGCATGTTTCTGTAGCTTTTCGCATAAATATTGGGGCAATGTCATGCTGATATGCACCTCGTGCTTCTTGTTTGATACATGTGATTTTCTAACACAACGTCTCTCGGAAGCAAATTCAAATAAAAAAGATAGCTTTGGTATTGCTAGACATGTTGAAGTACATACAAAAATAATGTCGATGAAACAATCCACCTGTTATACGTTGAAACCGGAAACTAATAATCCATTAAATGCCGGATGTCTATTTACTTCCGTTTTAAAATATAAATGCCGGATAATGATAAACTTAAACAGTTTTCGGCCTGGGATTTTCCTGACACTGACACGTATTTACCAATTTTCAGTCGATTCACAGTCAAATTGAGATTGCTGTTTTTATGAATGAGTATATATTGAGCACCCCAATTATGACTTTACTAAGGGACCATATTATATTTAGCTTACGTATATAGAGACCTGGTATTGTCTGGTACCTCATTTTAGAGCATTACGTATGCCTTAATCCACAGTCCTCTCTTGTTTCGATAACCGTTATTTATTCAGAGATATATTTCCGTGTTTGTATGACCTGTCTGGGTTGTTTTGTGTAGTGTTCATCCTCTGTGTAGGGCCTTTACATTGTGCCTTGAACAAGGGCCTTTGTAAACTTTGGCTACTGGGAATGTCCATGTAGTTTTCATTGTATTATTTATAAAATAAGGTTGAGTGGTTGCTAGTCTTTAAACCCTAATATTTTCTTACTTATTTTACACTCTCCGTGTCAAAGCGTTAACCGCAACATTTTTTGATAAGTTTATGGCGATATTTTGATATTTATGTAATGTGTGTCGTTTTGTGACTTTGTAATTTGCCATTTTAATGCATGTTACACTCCTTGTTCTTTTAATCATGATAGTGTATTTTTAAGGCTGCTGGTGCTAGGGATCATTGAAATTGTTAGACATAACGTTACTTTGGATTGAATCGAACCATGGCCATTTTCAATACTTCTTTGACGCAATAATGTGACATCGACGATTTCACAAGCTTTCGTATATGTATATTATATGCATTCTGTGCTTCAGAAGGATTTCCCGTAACCTGTTGGGCGCCAAAGGACCACAATGAGAAAAAGAGTTGGGTCTTTCTTGTGTTATCCTAGGTATTTGAAAGCATGTCATAGAAGTTCATGCATTCAATGAGTAATGCCTTATTCTGTATTAGATGACGATAAAATAATAGTTGCTTAAGTGTATATAGACTGACGCCCTCAGAGAGAGACAAATGTTGTCAGTTTTCCGTTGTCATATCAAGAATTGGAACGCATTAATTCGCTAAGCTTCAGACAGAAAACGTTTAGTTATATAAATCGAGTTTTGAAAAACTTAATCGGTGTCTGTCAACTTATTGTATGTTTATGTTGCGTGTTATGCTTGCCAGTGTAACTATAAATAATTACTTCATATAATTATGAACTAAGTAAAAATTTTAACACGCACACAATTCTGGCCAAAAACAATGGTTTGGTTAGGATTACATCCTTTTCAAAAATAGGTAGCGTAATCACTCTTTTTATCAGGCTTTATGTTAGAACGTTATTGTCATTATTGGAGAATTATGGGAAAGTAGTATTCTGTAAAAAAGCTTTAAAGGTTTTAAACTATATATTACACACAATTAGAAATACAAAAATGAAACAAACGTATTTTAGGCCCTATATAGGAAGGTTGCACACAGACATATCACATATGAGCTTTCCTTCCTATTCGCAGTGACATGTTTTATGCTGTCATTCAACACCATTAATCATAACGTAAATGCTGAAATATTCATCATGGGTGTTTGTGAAAAGCTTAGTTCTTAATAAACAAATATCTACCAATGCATTTTATATTCTCAATAAAAGATATGTTCGTTTTTGACTTTTTATATTGTTTGAAAGCTATACTGATTCTGTCGAAAATATATTAGAAAAACTGCTGTTATAATATTTAAAAGTACAAATTATCCAACGGTTGTACTTGAACTCCTTTTGCATGCAATAAATTATCCAACGTTGAAACATTTTGTGCCGTTTATTAATTCATCAAAGTCATTTCAATTTTTTTTTTTAGAATTCAGACAGGGGTATTAAAATGACCGAATTACCCGGCTACGAAGGCAATAATATCCGGCTTCTTTTCCAATTACCAATTTCTATTCCCGATAAACAAATGCAATTGCATTCAGGTATTTATGTTTACAATGTATAAAATGGACAACATTTTAATTCAAATCAGCTTTTAGCTGAATTAACAAACGAACCAAAATAAATCAGTAAATATCTGTTTCTATTAAAATTATTCTATTTAATCATGCCTTTTTTCAATCAATACATATGTTTGAACTGTATAAATCTAACTGACACTTCTGTGTCAAACATAATGCTGCCTAGAATGTATTGGTATTAAGCAAATAATGTAGCTTGAGTAAATGATTTCCGTAAAGATTGACGGAACTTATTGAATATATATCTGAATGGTTTGTATGAGATATCTAAATACGTGTTAGGATAAAAATAATAAAACGTAAGCAAGACAAATCTTATACAATATAACAACGTGTGTCATAAGCAGCATAACTGCATATAAAAATGTGAAAGTGTCGAAAGAATATTAACACATGTATGGGATAAAAGTAAATAATTTGCCCACGATATTCATTTTCCAATGATATCCAGGACAGACATGTATATATAATAAAAGAAAAAAACATTTCTACAAAAGATAAATCGAAATCACTCTAACAGTAGTCAAAATAGTATCATTCTCTAATTCTAAATTTTTAACAACACTTTTCTGTGCATACACTTACAATCGAAAGGCTAAAATCAATCAATTCCGTCTCCAGTACGATCTCATAAACCAATCACTAAAATAGCTTAAAAATCTTGAAATGCAATCGAAATCCCTGCTGACACAACATATTTCTATATATAGTTTTTCCTATTTTTGGTAAATCATATATGTCGAAGCAAAATTCTTACCCGCTGTCAAGAGATTTCCTCACTTTTGAAATATGAGGTAATTCTATTTTGATACCAATTAATAAGCAGACAGAGAGATATGATTTGTGATTGATGGCAATGAATAATTTCACGCAAGCAAAAAGTGGATATACATCCAATATAAAGATTGTGGAAGAGAAAATGGTACTGCAACGTCAATTGATGTATTTTCGCTTCCGTTGTAAACAAACCCGCTTTTTTGCACCTGAGAAAAAATATGTAAAACATCTATCTACACTGTGTTCCCGAGAAAATTTTAAAGCAGCGTTTATCAATTGGGTAAGAGCGTCAAAGCCAACCACAAATCCCAACCGAACTCTGACTTAGAAAGTACCCAAAGGCCTACGAGGAGAAATAGAAGTCAAAAGAGAAAAGTTATCTCCCCTGTTGTCGAATCCAAAGACAAGAAATCTAGACACTCCTCGGGTTCTGACATTGAAAGTGTCTACAATCGATGCAGTAATTGGGTTGAAAAAAGTATGAATCCCGATCCATTAAAAGACATGTCAAATACAAACGAGTACAGGAATGGTTCAATGGAAAACGAAGCATTCTTTAGCTCAAATACCACCCCAGTCAATACAAGAAATGTATCTGGCAACTGTACACCTCAGTAACAACAGCAGTATGTATATACCCCTACACAAATGCCCCATGTTCCAGTTTTCATGCAATCTCCAATTCAAATGGGCTCTCAGATGCAACCCCAAGGCCCCACCCACATTCAGCAACCCTCCATGCTATCAGATAATGACATTCAAAGAATAGCCTCTTCTTTGAGGGTGGCTTTAAGAGAGGACATGGCTGCCATGGTGAACTCTGCCATCCATGAGCAGATAAAACCCCTTCAAGAAGAGGTGTCACAGCTCAAGACCCAGGTCAATAACCTCAAAATTGAAATGGATGCTGCTAATCAATATAGTAAGAGGAACTGTGTTCTCATTAGCAACATCAAGGAGGAGCCTGGTGAGAACACTGACAACATTGCCCTGCAGGTGGCAAAAGAAGGTGGCCTGGAAATATCATCCACTGACATTGACAAGTCCCACAGGAATGGCAGGCCAAAGGACAAACCTATGGACATCATTGTCAAGTTTGTGTCATATAAGACAAAAAGTGCTTTCATGAAAATTAGAAAGGAGCTGAGACAAAAGAAAAGCAAGGTATTTATAAATGAACACAGTACAGAAGTAAACTTGCCTACCAGTGTAGGCAGTTAAAAAAGAACCCACACTCCCCGGTTACTGACAGCTGGTCATTTGATGGCAACATTTTCATAAAAACAGATGGCAACAGTCCCATAATCAAGATAAACAGTCACATGGACCTTGTACGGTTTGGATTTAAATCTCCTTCTTCATGATCTATGAACTTTCAGTGATGTGGAGCAAGCCTAATACTTACTCACTTATAACTCTTTAAATTCTCTTACCAGTGAATACATTATTGGATGTTTAAATTATTGTACATGTATTGTTGCCTAAGTATCTCACCAATTGCTACTTATAATGTTGACACAATGAACTTAACTGAAATATGGTTAATATCATGTTGTTTTTTTCTTACCTATCTTTCTTTTATTTTATGTTTTGATTTTTTTTGTGCAGTCTCCAAGCAATGTTCCAAAGTTGTCAAAATATGTATTTCTGACATTTGTTCTCATGTATGTATGGTTTAAGACAAGTTTCATAGTTGTGCCCTGTATGGAATTATTATTCACATTGATGGTAAGCTAGTAAATGCAATTTAAACTGTTTGATCTTGTTGCTTACCCTAATATTTTTTCAAACACATATTTCTATATGTGTTTGTACGTGTATATGTGTGTGTGTATGCATGAACGTGTATGTATATGTATGTCTATGTATATATGTGTATGCATGTGTTTTTTTTTTCTTGTACTGCACCAGCTTAATCCTGTCAAAAAATGCAATCTTACTGATGGCAAGCCTATGTACCATGCATGTTATGGAATCATAATTAACCACTGTTTGTGTGTGTTTTTTATTATCAACATATATAAATACTTTCTCTATATTTTAATATATACATATATTTACTGGATTAATTTCAACTATTTTCTTAATTGTGAATTTATCTAGTCCAAAACTTCAAATATAGCTGAATAATAGTTTAATCTCAAATACCAACTAATAAGATGAACACATAACTAATTACTTCATACACTCAGCTATAAATTATCTGGGGTTGATGTTGTTGTTTTCTACATGCTAAATATTTTAAGTCTGTCTGAACGTATGCCTTGTTACGTTTTAACCTCATATATGTGCTTTAGTCTGTTCAGGTACTTAATGTCACCTGTTAAAGATAGCTAAGAATTTTATTTTATAGCCAGTGTTTATTGGACAAATTTCTTCCTTACATTGAGATGAAAATGCTTTTTTTAATCTGAAATCAACTTAACACCATAATGTTCCATGATCCTGTCAAACTAATTATCTTGGGTTTCTCATATGTCTTTGATCGTTCTGTCATGGTATTATTGACATAATATGTTAATAACATCATGACAGAATAATCAAATATTATAATTAAATATTATGTTAATAGGATTAATCATGCCGTGAAATTAAAACTTAGTATTATAAATACCTGATTTAGCTAACACTGTCATTATACTGCTATGCTTCCAAACTGCTGCTATATCATGTTCATACCACCAAATCATTGTTTGTTCTCTCCATGAATGAACGTACTATCACTTTGACACTCATTCATTCATACGATAAATAACTATACAAATAAATCCGCATAGTTGCCACATTAGCACCAATATCCGCTTACAGGAATGAAGTACATCCTTACTTTATCGTTTGCCACTGGACATAATAAATATTTCTTACAAACTTACATATTTAAAAAATCAAATCACTTATATTCCATAATTGATCACATATTCCACATTAATAATAGATTTATATAATCGTAGTGTCACACTAAGAATTAAATCCCATAAATTAATCCGTATACACTGCCAGCGAACACCTTCATTGATAAAATGAGATGTAGGCCGATCTGACGTAATTTTAATCCTCGTCTGTCTGGAGAAAAGCGTGCGCACCTATTGACACATTAAAGGCACATACTCAGTCGAACTTAAATTCAGTAATATTCGGTTAAAATATTTCTTTACATATTTCGTTATCACGCGGCACTAGTTTTCACAAAGTTTCGAGTATCTGTCAAAGTATATCCTTTCCCATATGCTGCACGAGCAACTTTTAAAATTATTTGCATAATTTTTATGTTCTCACATAAGATCTGAAACACAACAATCTCAGATTTCTGCGGTAGCTGCCTTTTAAAAAATATAACGTATACACTGGTAGGAAAAGTCGTTTCATTGCTATCATGTCCGCAAGCACATTACATACATGAGATATACTTATGAAGAAGTCGTTTCTCTAACACTACTGTGTATATAGCTTTTCAAACGCTACTCGCATTTTATAATAACACATCCTGTAACAATTTCTGCACAAAAGTGCGTAATATGATTTTCCCACTCGCGCAATTTATTGACAAAATGTACCCAAACCCTACTTATTTAAGGGAACTACCTACTTACAAGTACTTGTTATGTTACTCAGGTACTTCCTCCATACATTCTTTCCTCTTACTTTCTCTCCCCTTTCCCTTTATCTCCATAGTACAGGTCAGTCAGTTGGTAGATATCCCTCATTCATACAGCTTTATGACCCCGGTTAACACTATTATAAATGTCTATTGAAATAGGCACATATCGAATGAGGGTCGGTTTGTTCTGCTATTTTCAAGCTCAATGCAAAGGTTTTAAACATTTAACACATTTTGAATTAATTTGTTGGTTGTCTATGCTTCTAATTCTTTCTGGTGATGTTCATGAAAATCCTGGTCCTTCATCATCACGGTCTACCTCCTCTTCTGAAGCTTTTACTGACATTAATGGTAGCTTAAGTATAGTTCATTACAATGTGCAGAGCTTTTAAGGTAAAAATGACATTTTATATGCTGACCTACGTAACTTTGATATCCTAGCCTTTACTGAAACATGGTTCACGCCTAACATTGAAACATCTGAGATCATATTTGCTGCCTTCCATACTCCTTTTAGAAGAGATAGATCAACTGACCCCCATGGAGGTGTCTTAGTTTATATTAGATCCGACATATTTGTGTTAGAGCGACGTGATCTAGAAGTAAACGATTTTGAGTGTCTTTGGCTTGAATTACGCATAAAAACAAAGCGTCTCTTGCTTGGTACTTTTCATAGACCTCCTAATTCCACTTCATATGTTCTGGAATCCATTACCAACTCAATGTCAATGGCGGTTGATACTGGTATAAAAGATATAGTCATTACGGGAGATTTTAACTTTGATATGAATAAATCAGTATCTGGACAAAAGATTGAGTCATTATGTCAGCAATTGAATCTGTCACAAGTCATCCGCGACGCTACTCATTTTACTGAAACGTCGGAATCCCTTCTCGACTTATTCTTAATTTCATCACCAGATATTGTACTAAAATGTGGTGTAGGTGAACCTTTTTTGGACCAGCTAGTTCGTTACCACTGTCCTATTTTTTGCATATTAAAATTAACCCCCCCCCCCGGTCGGATCAACATTTAAACGAAAAGTATGGAAATTTTCACAAGGGGACTACGCAAAACTCAGAACGCTTGTGTCATCTTTTGACTGGAATACATGTTTTCACACGAATATTGATATTTACGCAAACAAATTTACCAATCAACTTATGGTATTTTGTGAACTATGTATACCGTCAAAGTCTATAACGATCCGCACTCAGGACCCCCCGTGGATTCATAATGAAATTCGTAAATTACTCCGCCAGAGACGAAGAGCATACAAAAGGGCCAGACGCTCAAACTATGAAAACCACTGGCAAGCTTACAGGACTATTCGCAATCACGCTAACCATATCATAAAAACTGCCAAACAATCACATTATGAAAAGCTTGCCTCAAAACTTCCTCGTCAGATTTTTGGAAAACTATCAAACATTTTACTAGTGCTACGCCCGCTTCTAAACACATCCCCCCTCTCATCCACGACGGCATCGTATACGAATCTAACATTGACAAGGCAAATCTTTTGAATAACTTTTTCCAATCTCAGAGCCTTCTGAATGTTTCTAACAGACCTCTTCCTATTGTCTCTGATGTCCCATTCTTGCAAGATTTTGATATTTCCCATCAAGATGTTATAGATTCAATTAAGGTACTAAAAACTGGAAAGGCAACAGGACCTGACTCTGTTTATAGCTTTGTACTAAGGGAAATAGCCACCGAAATTTCACAGCCCCTTCGAGATCTTTTTAATTACTCTCTTCGTTCTGGTAAAGTACCCAACTAGTGGAAACTGGCTCATGTCTGTGCGATTTTTAAGAAATCAGAACCCCAAGCTGTTGGTAAGTATCGTCCAATATCCCTCTTGAGTGTTATTAGTAAGGTCCTAGAAAGGATTTTGCATAAATACATGTTTAACTTCTTCCGTCAAAATGACTTCTTAACCCCATTTCAGTCAGGGTTTGTTCCAAATGACTCCACTGTAAATCAGCTTGTATCTATCTATCACTCCTTCTGTCTTGCACTAGACGAGGGTAAAGAAGTAAGGGCAGTTTTCTGTGATATCTCAAAAGCCTTTGATCGTGTATTTCATGAAGGTCTACTTTTCAAGTTTCGTGAAAGTGGTATTTCCGGTTCCCTCTTATTATGGCTTACTGATTATCTCAGTGAAGGAAAACAGAGGGTTGTCCTATCTGGTACTATGTCAGATACGGTTTCAACATCTGCTGGAGTACCACAGGGTTCAATTCTTGGACCCCTACTTTTTATTGTCTTTATAAATGATATCGTACGGGAAATAAAATCACCCATACGTCTTTTCGCAGATGATACTACCTTGTATATTATTGTCGATGACCCTTTGTCTGCAGCTCAGCAAATAATGATGACACGAACAAAATCCATTTGTGGGCAGAAAGGTGGCTTGTAAACCGAATCATTTTTAATATCTCGAAAGACAAACAGAAAAGCACATCCACCTATTTATATGGATAATGTTCAAATAGCGGAAGTTACTACTCATAAACATCTCGGCGTGACACTCGCCAATAACTGCTCATGGCATGGGCATATCAACTCCGTCAAAACCAAGGCATGGCAACGGATTTACATCATGCGATCATTTAAATTCGTCCTTCATCGCAAATCGCTAGAAGTCCTACCTATACAAAACATTTCTTCGGCCACTGTTGGAATACGCAGACGTAGTTTGGGATAATTTAACGCAAGCTGAAGCAGAGGACCTAGAAAAGGTTCAGCATGAGGCAGGGCGAATAATTTCCGGAGCAACGCGACTTGTCTCCATTTCAAATCTTTATATAGAAACAGGACTGGAATCTCTGAAGGAGAGAAGACGTAAACACAAAATCACTCTTTTTCACAAGATGTTTCATTCTCTTACTCCAGCCTATCTCACTACACTTATTCCATCACGAGTTGGTGATACAAGCTCGTACAATCTTCGGAATTCTGTGAACCTTCGTAATATTCCTTGTAAAACTCAGGTGTTATTCAATTCGTTTCTTCCAACCACAATATCCTTATGGAATGCACTTCCGGAAACTGTTCGTTCTTCGACATCCCTGCCCTCCTTTAAATACAATCTTAACAAGAATAAAAAACTGTTCCAAATTTCTATTATGAAGGCGATCGCTAATGGAGTGTCATACATGCAAGGCTGCGGATGCATTGTAGTAATCTTAATGAACATTTGTTCTCAAAAACATTATCAATAGTCCAAATTGTCAATGTGGTGAAATCGAGGACACCTATCATTTCTTTCTCACCTGTCCCCTTTATCGTGCACAAAGGCATCATCTACTCGAACATTTGTTTACTATTGTGCCTATGTCACTTCAAGTACTACTGTTCGGTTCAAAAATGCCACAGACTTGAACAACTCAACAATATTCAATCACGTTCAACACTACATTCGCCAAACTAAACGCTTTTGATCTACTTAGGATAATAAGAACAAACTAGATTCTACAACTGAACTGACCTGTACATGCCCTGTCCCGTCTTCCCGCTTCTTGACGCTTCTCTCTCTCTTTCTTCTATCCAACTACCAACGCATTTTCCTAATTCCTTCATTTGTCATTCACCTTTCATCTTATTTAATAAATTATAACGGTACCGAAAATATTAACATCATAACAACATTTACACCATAACAAGCAGCTTTAAAGTGTGACAGAAACGAGTCACAGTATAAGCTTATAAGCTTCCTTCTCAATTCTGTCGTGAATATTTTGTTATGTGCATATATCACTTGCTCACTTTGCCTGTATTACTATGTTAGAAAACCTTTTATTATTGATTATGCTCTAACCTTGTGTATTCCTCAAAATGTACTTTATGAAATAAATATTGTTTAAACCAATTGATGTATTTTATTCTCAGGTCCGTTTAGTTCATCGGAAATGGCAATGGCATTTGAATTTTTTTTATATACAAGACGGTGCTATGTAGTAATTACTGTGTTACAATTACCATGAACGGTTTTAATTGTATTACCTTAAAAACGGACAAACATTGGAAACAGTCTTTTTGCATGTAAGGTGAACAAAATGCACCATACAAGAGATCTAAATTGTTTAATACAATGACAAAAAATGTTCTATTTTACTAATAGGTTTCCCTTTAGCATATATTTTTAGAAACTGGCTTTACATGTGTTAATCGTTTAAACATTCTATCTATTTTCGTACTGCAATGTATAAAAGACACCTTTCGAAAGCTGAAATCTTTCGGTATATTCACTTAAAAAACGCTCGTTAGGTTTTTTTTCAGAGCTTTCCAAAATGCGCTATTCTAAATAGCAAAAGCACTCTAGATTTTGAATCAAACTATGTTCATGCATTTGGTAAAGGAGACCAAATTCATTTTATTTACTGTATTGAGCCGAACAAAGCAGGCTAGCGAGCGTATCAGAACTAATTGTTTTTTCAACTTCGCTTCGAACAGGAGCAGGCAAAGACGAAACATGTCTTTGTACATAATTATTCATTCACAATGATCATCCTGAATAATTATAACATTGTTTTTCTTTCTATATTTTAAGCAAATACACATTGTATATAAAGGTTCTTTCGGGTGTTGTCAGAGACACATACTAGCATGTTTGTGCGTTGTTTGGTGCGACATTGCGATATACATGTTTGTTGTTTTTCGTAAAAGACAACTGTGAAAAAAGGAGCATTCTTTCCCTTTTCTGAAAAAGATGCCTTAAATTCGTCGACAGAAACGTCATCTAAATGAAAACTAATGAAGATCGAATCAATATAATGCGAGTTATTCAAAAGCCCTGAGCAGTGAACCCTATCGCAGCAGACAATCACCGTGTTAAATCTAACGAAGTGCATTTTTTTTTATAATTCGTTGAATAAAAATGGTCTTAATTAATGTCTGAACAGAATGTATTCCTGCTTGTATGTGCTTTGCATGCAATTTGCATACGAACTTCTATTAGTTCACAAAATAGTGGTACGTTATAAGAATTTAATTCCAGCGGGAATGAATTCTGTCTTATTAATGTTTATGTATAATAAGTTATTATACATAAATATTGCAATGGAACAAATGTTTTGCACAAATCAGTTTGGGAGTAATAAAACATAAAAATACCATACCTTCACAGACACTTAGGTATGTGTTATCTAAAATGCGGTTGCCCCTTGTCAGGTTCTTTGGTACATGCATCATACACTACACGTTGATCAAACTTCAATTAGGAAACAAGCGCAATACAGATAAAACAGATTTTTATAAATATATATTAGCCGGAACAATTAGGAACAAAAACATAACATAAATTATCAAATCGGCTCATGATTTAATTGCATTAAATGTATCGACATGACGAGCGTTTCAATGCAGATTATATAAAGATAGGTACGCACATATATGTATTAGTGATGTTATTACAACTATTACATTCATTATCCTCCCCTAATTCTTTTCCCCAAGGTCTGTACTACGCGTCCTTAAAGTCTTGTTTCTCTGAAAGTCAGAATATGATGTCACAAACCACGTGGTACTGCCAGTCTGTTGAAACATGAGCCACAAAATGATTACCAGCATTGATTTATTATGACAGAATTCAACTTAACAACTCAACAAACTATTCCTGGTGCCTTTATAATGTTTTCTTTTTCCAGACGTTTGACATTGCACAGCCATTAATAAGTCTCTAGATGCTTTAAGAATGTGGCTAAGCTACTTCCTTGGAGCCAAGCGTCGTGTATATTATCGGTGGCTTTTTCTAACTGTAGGAAACACATCTTTCTGGAATGACAAATTAATTATATGTGTTTGTTAATATTTCGTTAGAACATGTTTTTTAGATTTAATATATACCTTAAAATGTCTTAATAATCGAACAGTATAGATCTATCTAATAGTATGTTGATGCGCGTGTAGATTGTCTGTGTAAGTACCTTATCTCATTATGTGTCAAGAGGGGCCTAATATATCCCTCTAAGCATTTTTATATTTCGAATGTTGACTTCTGGTTTTGTCCGTATAAGGTGCATTGTATTGTTTGTAGTATTTTGGGACAAATATATATACCATTGTTAAATGGGTCATTCAGAGACCAAACATTGGAATTTTACTCATAGTACTTCCTTCCAAACGTAATTGTTATTTGGACTATATGTCTTAAACCATGTGAATTTATTATATTTGTAAGACACCTGGTTGAAGCCAAACCAAGGCCACTCAAACTTAATTTATGTTTCATATACGAATTTAAACGCTTGTATTGTTTCACTATTTCCCAAAAGGTTAGGTACATCTGTCGAACTAATCATCATTTTTGTAAACTCAGAGCAATCCGAGAGAGTAAATGTCAAACCGTGAGCAAAGTTCGTCTTCGTCGCAAACAATCACTGTAATAAAGAGACAAAAATATTGTTTCATTTTAGAAAATGCACTCAATCCTTGTCAATGAATCTATGCATTATGTGGGTTTTTTTTCGGGGGGGGGGGGGGGAAATCATCACTTATTAAAGTGACACTCTTATTCAAAATCAATACATACACATGAATAACAAACATCAATATTTCACTACTTACTGAATAATGCATTTATGGAAAGTATGAATTTCTGCTAACAGGAGGGTAACTGTGTATTAAATAGCCGAATGCGCAAAAATACTAAATGATTGGTGAATGCTAAAAAAGTTTTATCTGCTATCGTCTCATAAGGTAGAAATACCGTTTTTTATGCTGATTTCTTTCAAATTAAACTCGGTACCCTTCATACAAACCATTGTTTTCGACATGCATTCATCCTTTTTGGAATATTAAAACAATACTATTATTAATTGTGGTAAATCTTACTTGGGAGTGAGAGTGCATCTTTAACAAAGTAAAACCGAAATGATTTTCCACTGACATTAGCTTTCTAGATGTTAACTTCCATTCTATATGAACATCTTTTGAAAGACAAAACATTCATGATAATTTATTGACAGCAAATCAGTGGAAATAAATTGATGTATTGTTTTGAATAAATGTCATTAAAGAAAAAAAATCATTATGTACAAATGTCCTCGATTTCGGAGGACCAATTTATAAAAGCTGTGTACCTTCACAGTTTTGTAGACAATTCACAATGTTTTCGTAAATTTCTTTAATAAGTTCGCACTCTTAGTTACCTATTTACTTATCTTAATTTGTTAATTTGCATCCATCATGCACTGGAACACGAATCGTCAATACTAGTATTACCATAATAAATGTCTAGAATAACTTTGAAAAGTCCATTGTAAGCAGTAAGACTCGTGCAAATGTATTTTCTTAGACTTCTTTTAATTCTTTGTCTTTTTTATATACTTGGATACCTTTTACATTGGAAATACCATAAATATTAAGAAACTTTATTTTCTCTAAGTAGTCAAGAATGTGATAAGTATTACTTCCGCGACGGTATAACACGGGTCACGTTCTTGCAACTTGAAAAAGTGAGTAGGAATCTTGTGTTACTAGTCACTTGTAATAACACGGTTTTTACCTTAATCATGGCAACAATCTGTATCCTTGGTCTTTGCCGGCTTTTGACTGAAGCAAAAACTTTATTAATCTTTGATCTTTTTCAACAAAATCCTAGTACAATGAAATTTTAATTTAAGGCTGTGACACACGGACACTCGGATAAGTTATCTGGTCTTAAAAGAGAAACAGCGGAGAAAAAATACATACGCAATGAAGACATTTGAAATTGTCTTGGCATATTAGAGCTTGGAGTTTACCTATACCTTTATTATTATTTGGTGTATTGATAAGTTTCCTCAAGTTAATGCATACTTTGATAAGATTTACCTTTTGCGTTTTATCTTTATTAAGGATTGTTGGGATAAGATTGAGGTTTGTGCACATAAACTGGTTTAAACCCCCAGTAAATTTACATTTTACTGACCGTTCCAAGGCGGTACCTAACAATTGTTGATAAACATACCTATTTTTATATATAATATGTATGCACTGTGCTGTTTGTGGAGTTTGGTGCTGTTCTTCTATGTTTCTTATTTGTGATTTTGTGTTCTATGTCTTTGGCGTTTGCCCAGTGCCACTAAACCGGGTTTATGTTTAAACTTTTTGCTACTGAGCTTGTTTCTGTAGCTTTTTTTTTTATAAATATTGGTTTCTTAAAATAGGACGGTGCTTTTGAAACAAATATGACAATGTAGTCTGATTTGGAAATGTTTGTGTTTTAACATGCCTAGTAGTTTGACATTATTTGGGCACAGAAAATACCGGTGATGCATCAACCTGGAAAAAGAGGGGATAATTTTTATGTCCAGTTTGATCGCATGGTGCTTTTATGGTGCTTTGTGAAAGAAGACAGTATTGCAGCTTTGACGGATATGTCGCTTGTGCATTATTTAGTGAGGCAGATTAAACTCAAAATGCTGAATATGAAAATGTCACCGCTAATAAAAATCTATGGTGTTTATCATTTGCCGAAAGAGATAAAAATTCTGATTCACGCCATTTTAAATTCACAGTGCCTCTTATGACTAAATAATTAAATAAAAAAAATAGAAGTGCGTTTAAAACTATTCTAAAGTCTCAGATAATGTTTAATTAAAGGTTTACACGACGCTCTACTGAACAAAAAATGATGGAAAATACCAAGGAAATCCCTAACTCAATCATCACCTTACTATATGCTTATGAGATATATAATGAACAGAGCATAGCGCTTTGCAAAAAGTACCTAAGTTGTTTCCGGATTCTTTTAGACTAGAGAAATACTGAACAATTTAATAAAAGTCACTTAAAGAAAACAAAGCTTCTTTTTATATAAAACATATCGATGCTGTTAAGTGAAAAACCGTATGTGTCAATACTTGTTGTCTTATTTACCTCATGTTTTTCAGTTGAATATAATTTAGCCTACAATCAAAATATTTAATGAAATAAACAGTGTAAGTATGGTTACTTTGTTAAAAAATAACTTCTTAGTTACAAAATGGAAATTATTAGTATATTAAGCAACGTAGAATTATTGGCATAAAGAAAGTCACGTGATATGCGAATTTCGTAATGCCATTGTGTGCGCTCAATTTAGATTATACTTTTTTGCATTTGGTAATTGCCATAAATGTATTGTTTTTATACTCCAAAAATGTCAAAAAAGGTTAAGAGAAGTCATTTCGATTGAGTAATACATACCAAAAATGTTTACTTTACTAAAACATGCTGGAACTTTAATAATTTCATATCTTCTTTTATAAAACAACAGTATTTTATCCGTTTATTGTTATTTATATGTATTTGTGTCAGAACGACAGACTGCGACTCAATTATAAAATGCATAATAATATTCTAATTGTAAATTTTTCACCAGTTTCTTGTTGTTATTATTTTTATCATAATACTATGGTGAGTCACCTATTTCATTTTTGTTTATCATTTTAAAATATGAATACATGTTGCTATACGTTTCTTTTGTATTGCTTTCGAAAGAATATCAATGAGCCATCAAAGTTTCAGACAACGATAGTTAGAAAAATTACTTCACGGAAAATCTCAAGCTTTATCAATTAAGTTGGAAAACGGTAATAACTGATTTGGAATGTGTGTTGGCATTTAAATATTATGGAGAAAAGTCTTGAAATACTTAAAATACAGATTAATTTCGCTACCACATTCAAGTAGCCTAAACTGATTTATTTTCCTAATCCGCCTTCCTTGCTCTGTTAAAGGAATTAAGCTATCTAAGAATAACTCATGACAAATAGGTTTACCAAGTCTTAACATTCTTCACCAAGTTGTTCAAAAAGTGAAATATTTGATACGAACGTAGTTTCAGTAGGAAATATCATCATATTAACCTTAAACGTTGACCTATTGACCAGACATTAATAAGGGGCCATCTATTTAACGTTTCCAAAATCTTCCAATTTTGAAGACTTGACGCTTAGGTGTTCAAAAGTCATTGATCGGAAACGAAAGTGTGACGCCGACCACGACGGCGGACAAAGTAATTCATACGTCTCAGATATTCGTCGCACATACACTCTTTCACGTGTATTTATGCTACTCTCAGATGCGTTTTTTTCAGATGATATCAAGGTAGCATATTCTTTTTTTACTGTAATATTAGGATCGTTTTTGATTTCACAAAGACATGGAAATAGAATCATTTGAAAGAAAGGTAAACGTTAAAGCAGTTAAAATAGAATTGTTAATATTTATTATATACATACGTATTTTATTTCAATATCAGTTTTTAAAAAGATGTTGTTCTTTTGAAAATAGGCATTGTACATCATCTAAGCGAAAAAGTGAATAATCTTGAAAACTGGGCACATTTAAAAAAACGTATCAACCGTTGTTAAATATAGGAAAAGAAAAAAAATGTTGTCATTATTTTCCTATAACTAGCTTCATTTATATTGAGAATTGGAAATCATTGATACATGACGCTCTGCACAAAAAAAAAACTTTAGTCATATAAATCGAGTTTTGAAAAACATGGTCGGTGTCTGTTCTGTCAACTTCAAGCCTGTTTTGGTTGCGTATTCATTTCTTAGTTGCCGGTTTAACTTAATGCTTAATACACATGTTACTATTAATAGTATCATTTTAGTTAAGACATTCGTTCCCGCAATAATAATAATTGTCTCCGCCCGTGAGACGTCAGGACGATTATGGAACAACTGCCTGCCGAAGAAGAGAGAAATGTTGATTATTCCAGCGAAATGGCAAGGGTTCTTTAAGCCGAGATTCTTATGAAACTGCTTAGGCTTGATCGACCCTAGCTGTGCTCACCTGAAATGAACATCACCATCAACCGATGTAAAACAGGAAATATTCGAAGAATGGAAAAATTGTAGGCTTATTCTGAAAACGCGTACGAAAATGTTTGATTTCCAGTCACTCGTTATTTTTTGCAGCTAATGTCATTTAAAACGATTTTGTTATATCTCATTTTAAGACATTTTCGAATTCATGCTAATTATATTGCATATCGTTCATTAATCATGTTTTTAAAACAATTTGAAATCATTGACAAATGACAAAAATATGTATTATGCAGGATAAAACATGGTTGACCGTGGCTTTTGGTTGATAATTGCCCAAGTGAAAATAAAAGCCATTTAAACATGCTGACTTATAAGCACCCTGTTATCAGTTTTAGGCAGATCGCAAGCATGCAAAGCACATTACAAAAAAGGTTGATCTGAAGCTTGTTCATATTTTCAGCTGGGTTAACAATATACAAACATGGTTAGCATTTACTAACTATGCAAAAAATCTCGTAAACTTATTAATGACCTTCTTCCTTTTCTCTTTCATGTTTTCGTCCAAACAGCGTTTATCATTGAACGACAATTAACAAAAATGCAAATGCTTTAGTAAAATTATTTAGTGCATGATAGTCTCTATGGGCAAACCGTTGTGTAACTTGTCGTCTTGACATTCTATTATTGTTTTTCAACGAATTATATATTATGGAAAGAATCATTTATAGTTCAAATCTTAAATTAAAATCCGGCTGGGATTATTGATACACGTGCGTAGTGGCTTCTTTTCCAAACTTCCGATATATATTTTGAACGTTGATAACTTATTCTTAAAGAATTTGTGAGGATCCTTTTTTAAGATGAACAAATCAAATCTAATACAACGTACCAATGTGAGTCATTAGCCAGTCATTAGCAGAATATCTGCATAAAGACAGCACCTTTGGGATAGGCAGATTGCAGACATTACTTTCATCCCATTAGAAAATATATTGCCTAATTTCTGTCGGAATGTCCTTATCAAAATGTAACTGTACCGATACCATCAGGCAAAACATCATATATATGGTGCCCAAGAGAAAGCTTTAGATTTAAATGATATCCTGCGCCATAGCTTGGTTTATTGTAAAAAGGGAATATCTTAATGTCAAAATGCCTAAAGTATTCCTAATTCGAAATGAGATATACGTAATTTGCTCAGAATAATTATTTTCCCAGGTTATTGGGGAAAGAAATGTAAAGTAAAACTAAAAATCTTTAATGGAATCGAAATCCCTGCTGACACTCCTTTCAGACAAAACATCTTAATGTTTGTTAATCATCACGTGTCGAAGAAAGCAGATTTTCTGGCTTTTGAAATAATTCCATTATGATACCAATACTTATAGGCCGACGAGCGATATGATTTATGATTGATGCAATGAATAATTTCACGCCAACAAAATGCATGATTTATTCGATATGAAGATTGTAAAAGGGAACGTGTTGCACATGTATGGATTATTTATTTTTGTTTGTTTGGTCCGCTGTATTATCGAAATTGTTGACGATGACATTTGTAAAAAGAAGTATCTCTTGACCAGACGGTTCTTTGTGGTATGGACTGTTTGTGACGTAATACCGTAATACGTTAATTTACGTTATATTTAAGATATAATTAAGATTTAATTGAATGTATATGTGTTTACATATTGTATGTTTAGTAATGTAGGGCATATTTGATTGTCATTTGAATATGGAGGTGGTTGACAGCCGACCTGGTACAAATATACAAAATGGTCATGTTAATTACAAAAACGTGTATTCCTTGGGTTGTAAAGCTGTCATATTTATAAAACAAAGTAGTATAAGAGAGATGATTTTGGATGTAAAAACAGAAGGGTTATACCTTAAATATCATGCTGTATTTAGAACTTATTATTATACTTAGAAAGAAAGTGGAACAATAAAGAACTGACATTTGAACGGTTGTTGTTTAATAGCTTAAAGACTTCCAACAAGTTAAGTGAACAGTAGCATTACGTGACATGTTGCAGTTACTATTGATAATGAACAGTCTGGTACTTGCTTAAGTTCATTTGCGCAAAACATCGAACACAGTTCTCTCTCGTAAAATAAAATGCTTCACAGTTTGTGGTTAATAGTTACTCAAAATGTGACAATAAATGCTCTATTTTAACAAAAGGGTACTATGGGGAACCGGTACCAAAGTAAAGTATACGGAAGATAAGGTATATATAGATGTCAGAGTGCCGAAAGCATTTAATCTCTAAATAGTACTCTTAATTCGATATGAGACCATAATTTATCCAAAACGATCATATCTCCAGGAAATCGAGAATAAAAATGTATAAAATATATACATTTATAAAAGCATGATGAATCTCAAATGACACTACATCATTCCATATAATTGTTCTTGTTTGTTTAATAATCATCCCTATTTTCAAAACAATTTCTTTCCCTCTGTCATGAGATTTTATCGCCGTTAATATAATTGCATTTTGATACCAATACCTAGAGGAAGACGGATTTGTGATTGATAGCTATATAAAAATGATGATATGATGATATGAAGGTAAAAATTATAAAGGAAAACAATTTGCACCAACGTCAATGGGTGTTTTTATTTATTTCCTGGCTCTTCTAGAGCATCGGAAATGAAAATTGCATTCATTAAAAAAGAAATAAATACAGTTATCGTGACGATGCTATGTAGTAGTGAATGGGTTTAAGTAACCATTGCGTATGATTCACTTGGGACTTGTTTACGTTTCATAGAGACAAACATCATAAACATAAAAAGAAGGAGTAATTTGAAGTCTTTAAAGATGCAGGTCAAATTGGAACCACTATAATGCCTGTTCAGTGTAATTGATTGAGGTTTGTATTTGTATTTGGTGAAACAATGAAAACATATTGTATGGTAGTACTTTACTTATCGCAAGTACTGTATAACACATATTCGACACGAAACATCCAAAACCAACAATATGTCAATTTGGTTGCACGTTTAGAAGTGTCGAGAATGCCGTCTTGACATAGCATAGCACTTGGATCAACAAACATGTCATCAATATGATATTCACAAAGTCTATAACAAAAACCGAAGCTCTTTTTATTTTCAGGTGCTATTTAAGACACCACAGCGGCGAACAAACTAATTACAAGGTAACATATTTATGTTCAGATGCATGTTTTATAATATATGAGAAATACATACTTATTCAATTGTCTTTCCAGAAAACCCTTTCCCTATAAATACATACAACAAAGAAAATACACAAGATGTATATCTCAGAAAAATATCACTTATACGTAAAAACTGCTGTTGTTTAAGGTTGCGGAATGGCAAACATTAAAAAAGCGCTCGAATTTACCTTATGGAAGCTGTTAAATAAGGCTATTGGATTTCTATATAAACCATTTATCGCATAATCCTTTTTTGACCCATCGTCCTAACCCACAGTCCGCATTCCGTTAACAAAACACACTCGTCTGAGGTCAATCTAATACCGGTGTATCTGACGAAGTCATCAGCATACAAATGACCAAATCTGGTCCGCAAGTCCAACGATTGTGGTAAAATATTGTGATTGTTTGTTCTTTGCAAAAAGCACATTTGGAATTAATTTTTAGACAAATGGTTTGAACAGAAAGCCCGAATGTCCGATGTTCAATATTATAGATTGTTTTATTTGCCTTAGGTACAAATCAGTACAATCCAAGCATCGATTTGATGCCAACGATGCGGACACATCCGGGTTAAACTTTATATACCAAGTTGCATGACCAAATGTGTTTTGAAAATGACGATGTAACCGTGCTTCAATGGATGCGTTTTGTAAGTAACAGTGAGGATATTCATTGGCGAGAATGTACTCATCTCAAGTACTGTATGTACGCTCTCAACACGCAACATCCCAACACTCTAACAATCCCTATCAATAACCTTCAAGTTTCGAGAATAGTTGTAGATGCCGAAATTAACAACCAGTCAAACCTTAATATAAAATATCGCTGAGTAAACAAAAAACAATGATTTTCATTTTCGTGTTTTCTTAACAAATGTGCAGGACACTATTTAAAGTGACACTCTTATTCAAAATCAATACATATATATATGTATAACAAACTTTAATTTTGAGAGATAAACCTTAAACTATTTACTAAATAATGCATTTATGGAAAATATTAAATACTGATAACAAGTTTGTAGCCTTGTATTTAATAGATGAAAACGCAAAAATATTAAATGAATGGTGCATGCTAAAATATTTACTTTGATCTTCTATCGCCTCATATGGTAGAAATATAGTGTTTTCTGCACCTTTCTGTAATTTAATGCAGTATCCTTCATGAGAACCATTGTTTTCGACATTTATTAACACCTTTTTTGGTAAATTAAATCAATTGTGTTAAATATGGTAAATCTTTTTCTTTTTGGAACTGCTAAAGTATAACAATCCGTTTATTAGATCATAAAAGCAACAATGCCACAGGTAGTAAAGTAATACATAGACAAAGATTTAAAAAATATATATACACTCAAAGTATCTATTGAATGTACTTAAGGTTTTTTATAAAGTCATTCAGGAATCGATAATTGACATTTTTTTATTCGTAGGTATGTTTCTAAAGCAATCAGATCGTAATATAAATAAGCCAATATGTTTATGGACTTCATTCTCCGGTCGCATATGAAGTATGTTTTATAAATACAGTAACATATTTGACTTAAAACAATATTAACACAGTTGTATTCTTTTTGGTGTATCTTATGTCCTATTACAATATATTTGATGTCATTAAATATTTTCTTTATACAACATTTTTTAAATAAGGCATTTATCGTCGACCAAAAATTGGATAATGAAGAACAATGGATAAAAAAATGTTGATAATCTTCAACTTCCTTGCAACACATACACAGGAGACTGTCTCTCAATTTCCATGTAAATAAATTTAAGTTAGTCGCCACTAAATTATTTAACAATTTAATTTTAAATTGTTTAACTTTGTTGTCAACGATAGATTCATCAACTATATAATACCATGATTTCCACTCGATACTTTCTTGTACACGTTTATTCCAGTATCTATGGATATACGGTTTTTCGAAAATTTGCCGGACAAAGAGCTGATATATTTCCTTGTTTGTCATTCCGTTAATTAGTTTGTTCCCAAACCTTATTAAAAGTTTTGAATTGACATTAGTATTTATTGATTCGTTTGATATCACAGATAGTTTCCTTTGGATCGGAATGGCTTTTTTAACTATATTTTTTCCGCTATCCAATTAGTTTTGTTTTTAAGTTTATTTAGAATCAGATTGGTGTCTATAGTGCCAGTATTTGAAAGTATGTCGTTTACGAATATTATGGTAAATATGGTAAATCTTATTTGGGAGTAATAGTGCATCTTATTTGTCTATGTAGAAAATCAGTTCACTAAATATTGAACAGGGTATACAATATATAAACGCAGAGATACGCACATTGACACACACAAATGCTGTTATTAGTTGTTGCGGAACGTCAAACATTACAAAACAAAAGTACTAGGACACGAAAAGAGGTGCGTAAATTAGTCAAATTAGCTTTCAAAATAAGCTTTTTATTTCATTATTCTTCTTTGATATATCAGAAGGTAATTGAGTACTCGAGATATCAAACAATGTTTTTAAACATGCAAATAGCAAAGTCTGTTTCGCTAATCCAACGTGACGTGGCATGTTCTTTCTTTGAAAATGACACATTTTAAGGTGTAGTTTAGACACTAAGTTTAAAGAATTTCGGAGCGCATTTTTGTATTTCTTTTGGTCTCTTAGAGTGATATCAAGACTGGAAATATCTGCAATATGCATGTCCAAATGTCAATTGAACATGCCTCTGTAATCCTGCTGCAACTGAAACATTTAATACCATTTCACAAAAGCAATCGACTCACGCAGGCTTAATATTTCTATTTCTATTCCAATAAAATATCGATTGATGTATTTAATACGTCTTGTCAATTGTCCTTATAATTAGAATATGCAGTCTTTATGCGTAATGAATAAGCTAAACGGATTCAATCATGAATGTGTTAATTTTTGTTCTAAAAAGGCACAAACAAACCCATATAAATACGATGAGATGAATATTCAGTATATTCTGTTTTTAGTTTCGACATTCAAAAACGCAAATGGATTATGTTGTATGAAAATATTATAAAGCCAAAGAACGATTTGAAATTTCTTTATAAATATTTCATTTTCTGTTTTTGTCTAAATAAATATATATTTCATTCTTCTCCGCATTCATGATAAAAACAATGTCATATAAACAGCGGTAATAAGCAATAGGTCATGCGCAAACTAATTGTTTTGCAACATTAACACAGCATAAGTGATTGCCGTTAAATGTCAAATACTGATAAAAGAAAACACCAGAGAGTATAACGAGAAGATGCTGATTGGTTTACTAGATTAATGACCTAGAAAATTAATGTGCATAATCGATCTACCTTTTATGCTTTAGCCATCTGCAAATGGTGTATTCATTAAACCAATTTCCCTATAATGGAATATGCATATTTTCTCGTCGTTCGTGTTATTGATTCGTAAAAAAAGAGATTAATATTCCAACTGGTATGAAAAGAAAACAAAGATAAATAGATGTTTCTTTCAACGTGCCGTATAAGAAACCAAAAAATACATTAAACCTGACTTTAAATAGTCTAATTATTGACGTTCATAGACAGTTTAGTTTACTTCTGCTGTCTAATGCATTTAAACTAATATTGAAAAATAGACGTAGACAAAAAGTATAGATTCCCAATTTGCATGCGTTCATGCAGTTTGAAAGCCCCGAAATTCCCAATGAAATGCTAGCGTGCTTAACAAATATGCAACATTTCGCTAGAGCTTACATAAAGCAGGGGATGCGAAATATCGGAATTAATTTTACAATGAAACGAAGCAGGGAGAGGTCATTGCCTGAATTCTCTTTAAATTGCAAGAATGGTTAGGACAAGACACTTTCACAGCTTTTCGATCATATCATACGCATGTCATGTCACTGTTGATCATTTGGTCATTTATTACCAGCATCACTAAAGTAATAAATATGATGCAATTCAAAAAGAAGAAGAACATAGGCGAAACTCATATAATCACTGATTAATACAAATACTTGGACATGCAGTAATTATTTGACCGGCAACAAAGCGGCAAGTAAACAGCTGCTCAGTTTTTTTTTATATATATTAAACCACGGGTTCTTAGAGTGACTACATTCACTGACGCAATAATATAATATAAGTACGAAACTGCCAAAAAATATGTATATACTTATTGTACTTTTTATTAAATTTTAAACAACAAGAACAGTTCCAAAGTTAAAACACTTCCAGCACGTACCTAGTTGTTATCTCAAAATTTCATGTTGTTATTTATAACTGATCAATAGTGTGAATGATTTCAATGATGTTTGACCCTAATATTAACTTAAGTTGCATATTGAATGCCTTCCCAGATTTTGAATTAAAAATGTTCAAGTTTTAAAAAATAAGTGGACGTATAAGAAAAAAGTAATATAGCAAGAAACAGATGACAAAGAATACACGCCATATGTTATTATTTGCGGTATCACTTTCAATCATGTTAAGAATGAGATATAAAGCATGAGCGATCTATCTGTCAAAGGATCACTTTAATAATGTCTTCAAATTGTAAAGCACCATACATGCAAATTGTACACTTTATACATATTTATGCACCCTTTACCTGTATGTTATTTGTACATAAATATATCTGAGATGTATATGAATCACCGGTTTTCCGCGTTGCCATATATGCTTAAATACCATAGAAATTATGATCAGTTATCAATGTTAAAACATAAACCACTTTCAAATCAAATTGTTTGTAAACTTCATATTTTTGTATGTCCACGTACTAGGGAGTTTAAAGAAACCTGAAATGATCTTATTAATCAATTCCATTGTTGCTAGAAATATGTTCCCGATTCATTCGAGAGTCAAAACAAAACAAACAACAGAACATTCAATGCTTGGGCCAAGGACCGAGTTAGTGACAAGTAAACCCATATTCCTACACCACTTTACAAATGATTTTTTCCCAGGGGCCAAGACTGTGCCCGCTAAGCCTGGTGTCCCGTGAGGATAAATCCATTGCAGTATTTATATTATTTCCATGCATCAGACACAAAATATCCTAAAGCTGAAAATCTAAATCCAACGAATCCGTGATACGTTTGGTAACGAGATCCAGAATAAGAACCCATAATTCCTGGGTCTGTGAAAAATCACGCATTTGCTCGTTATAATTACCCACCGAGCTAGTGGTCAGTTTTTGTACTTTATCGCTGAGGGACGAATACAAATATCGTGTAGGTAACATTGCGACAATTAGAGCGAGCGGTCGACTTAGAAAGGTCAATATGCTCGAGGTTAAGGTCTCATCTTGCACAGGGGTCAGGTGTCCGTACGTTAGGTAAAACCTAGCCGTGGGTGGTAGGGCTTGTTGTATTCCTGCGAAACGAGAAGTACGACAGTTACAGTGACGGTGACGGCAATGAAGCCCAGCAGCAGGAGTTGGTCAATAACAAGGGCCAGCTGTTGCCATTCCTGGCGTAACAGATCCCGCCGGTCCTGGAAAAATGAAAAATGGAAATGGTACAAACCTGAATATGAGGCTTACGGAATTGGATCCGTCTCATCCCCGATTTTCAGCGAATACACTGGACTAAATATCATTTCATTAACCAGCGTACCAATTTTCAGAACGTGGGAAGTCGGAATACCGAATACTGCGAAATCTTTTCGAACAAAGTTGTAATTCGGAAGTCATATTTCGTTATTTTGGTAAGTTTGCAAATTAAACACATGCATACATGCTTGAGTCTTTATTATTTGGTTGCTGTTTGCCATTTTACAATAATCCGCTTGAGCACAAGCTTCTACTGTCCCTACCCCAATACTCACTAGGGCGGGTCCCGGTGGCTTCCCCTCGGGCAATAATTCCTTCCATTGGGGGCAATTATCAACCAAAACATGGTCAACCATGTTTTATTCTATAAGTAATAAATTTAGCGCAATATCAACGTGTTCCATTCTGCTAGCATCATCTGATATCTCCATATTTTCATTAACTGTAATGTAATACTTTATCAACTGTATCCAATCAATTTTCTTGTAATAATTTCAGGAAAAGAAAACATAAAAGTACAATGTATATTAAACAAAGTCTTGACTAAGAATAAAAAGAAGTCTAATGGAAATACATCCGCACAAATCCGAGTCCAAATGCTTTCAGTGGACATAAGTTATTACAGACTTTCATCATGGGTATAACGGTATTTAATGTTTCGTGTTCCAAAACATGAATTATTCAAATAAACAAATTTCGAATAAGTTTATATTACATTTAAAGTACGAGATTATAAACGACTACTTAAAATAACGCGAATCCATCAACCTGATAAGGTGCACAGCTGTCTGAAGAAATATTTCCCCCAAAATGCGAAGATTTGTGCAACACGTTTTATCCTTTACATTTTCTATGAACAATAATACATCGATCTAATTCCGCTGATAAAAGATTAATTATTTATCCTTTAACGTTTTGTTTATCAGTAGATTACTCGTATAAAAATTGAATTGAACATATTGTAACCTCATGCTAGTGGGAAATCATTTTGTATCGACATGCTTTTTATTTTGAAGATTTGCCAAGACAAAGAACTAATGTATCGATAAAATAACAATGTTTCAAGCGCTTTTTTGAAAACAGATCGATCTTTTGCATTTATCTCAGCAAGTGCTTCCTCTTTAATAAGCTAAAAATAAAACAAAGTTACTGTCGTTCCAGAAATATGTGTTTCTTAACACACGGAAATGCCAAAGATAATTTAAACGACGCATTGTTTTTATAAACTAGCTTAGACTCATTAATGAAGCATCTACATATTCTTTTTATGTTTGTGAAACTGCTTGGATTGTGCTGTCATATTTGTGCTTTTCCCATAAGCATAGGAATTAAGACCTTTAAAGCAATTTATTTTCTATCTTTTCAACGAACTGTCTGATGGGACGAGTAACAACAATGAATTATCACCACGGATTTGAAACGACTTTCCAGACTGAATTATTGTTGCCATTCCGACTGCAAAAGTGCAATTTCAGTGAATACTTCTCTCAATATAAGCTGCATGCTACTGCTCGTTATGACGATACTTTTTTCATAAAGTTCGTATAAATTAAGGGGATTTGATAATGAATGTTTCGGCCTATTATTGGTTTGTTTAGCACGTGTCTTGTTGGTTAATAATCGATCGACGTGTAATTTGTCTCGTTTAATATTTAGCTAGAATGTCATTTCAAAATAATAAAATATCCATAAAATGAGGCAATCTATGGTGCTGTCTCATCGTAAATGTAAGAGAAATACTACTATTCATGTTTCAAAAGAACTTGCGATTGGCAAACGTTTTGTTAGTTTAACACATCTAAGTGAGTATTTAACAATTACTTTTTTATGAAAAATGGCTAAAACTCGTGTAGTGCGATGGTGCACTCCGTTCGAAACGAAACGGAAAAACATAAATATTTTATACGCTCGCTCGCTCGTTCCATTAAATCGGCCGAAGTGTGGCTGAGTCAATTCTCTTAACTAATCTCAACTCACTTACCAAATATATAAGCGTAGTTTGATTCAAAGTCCCATGTGTTTTTACTCGTTTTAACACACTTATATGGAATATATTCTAAGGTAAAAAGTGTACAGCATTTTATAAACTGAACATGAAGAAAACAATAAGCGTTGAGACTTTGCCTTAGATACTTTGCAATACGAAAAAAAGATTACTGTTCACACAATTCACGCGTATGGCAAGCATGTTCATCCAAATTGTGATACAAATGGTAGAATATTGCATTTTGGTCATTTTTTTAAAAATATTTGTTAATGAATTGAAGCACTTTTTTCACATTTCACACACGAGAATTGTTTTTAAACTTTTGGCGCTATTAAACGTAAACAGTTCCCCGACAATTCATTAGCAATTGTACATGTAGCTTCAGTATTTCTTACTTTCAAATGACGTTGCCCTTTGTGATGCTCTCGACGGACCGGGAAATAATTGAATACACTTTACGTTGGTGCAAAATTTTCTCTTCCACAATCTTTATACTTAATGTATCATCACTTTTTTCTGGAGTGAAATGATTCATTACCATCAATCACAAATCCAATCTCTTTGTTTGCCTTTAGGTATTGGTATAAAAATTGAATTATTTTAACAGTCAGAAACCTCCTGTCAGCAGGAAGGTATTTGCTTCAACACGGGATGGCCTACAATCAATACGATCTATTGTATGGAAAGATGTAGTGTCAACAGGGCTTTTCGTTTCAAGATTTATATATTTATACATTTCTATGAAAAATGAACAGTGTGTTCTGGGAACATTATGGTCAAATATTCAGAATAAGTGGTTGCACGCTTTCGGCACTTTAACATTTATATTTGCATTTTCATCAATTTACCTATGTTCGCCAGAGGATGTCATTTAAATCTGCTGCCTTGGCACAGAATAGTTAATGTTTTGCTTCAAGATATAGTTTAAGTTACATTTTGACTACGACGTAGTGACTGAAATGAGGCATTTTTCTGATTAGGATGCTTAGACCCAAATATCTACCTGACCCGGCATTCTCGTTATCAAAAAATGCTGCTAATAACACAAAGTGCTACAGCTGTCCAAGATTTGTTTTATCTTTTTTTAAGATACTCATACTAACACGTTCTCAAGTATTCAAGATGTTTATCCAATAAGATTTGTCTATCATTTCGGAAAACATTTACAGCTTCAGTCACATAAACTTCCAATTATCCATACAATTGGGTAATAGTATATATGAATTGAAGAATGTTACTGCTAATTAGTTAATAACTTTATTTTATCTCGATTGTGAAGACAGTTGCAATATGACAAGAATAACGCTCTAGATCGTTTCCTAGTTGCAAATCAGCACTGGCGTCCTTCTTAAGAGGCGACAAAAGGAAACCTTGTTGGGTACAAACACACAATCTCATTGGTGAGATTCGGTGGACACCTATACCTATAGCACACTATTTAATAAATTTATTATAAGTGCAACCTTTATAACATGTACAGTATAATTTCGTCAAAACGAAGTACATCATAAATACAAAATATAAATGGCCTGTCAAAGCTAAGCATGTGTCCTAAATTTATTTGGCAGTGAAAACTATATTTTATTAATAACTTTCTGTGCAAAAAATAGTTTTCGTAGACCTTGAGGAAACAGATTGTAAAAAGCCCTTGTAGTTGTTTAAATGAGTTAACGATTGCTGTTTTTTATTTTGTATATCATTGAAATGTTACTGTCATCCAATATCAGATGTTCGGAATAAAAGCCACTTAACACGTATTAAGCATCCTAGCACGGTCTTCCTTTTAGTGTTAGATTATGAATACTTTTTTTAATTTATGCATTTCTAAGGAATCATTTTGGACTAGGATTTTTTATGCTTGATTTATGCCGTGAATGTAATCATGATGACCACAATGATATTTAGATTTTAACGACCTTTTTTATCCTGAAGATAACATTGTAATTATAGGATCTTATTTTCAACTTTCGTCCAGCGAAACAAAGACGTGCTTAAATAACAAATAATTTATGAGCTGATTTTCATATTCATCAATTTTTATAATCTGCCGACCTTAATTTCTTTACAATGAAATAACATCTAACAGGTTGTATTTATAGTTTATTCGCCGACCTGGAATTTTATGAAAATAAAACAGAAAGTCGACATCCCTAATAAAGATCGCATTTTGTAAGTTTTTTCCCCTGCAATACGCCGGTGAATTGAAAATGTTTTTGCCATATTGGAAATGGTATCCCGGAAAACGTTTTATAATCATGAACTGTAGGGTTAATTGAGAATAATGGAACGAGGTGCAATCCCGTTGCGACTGCGCAACATTTGGATAGAAATTGACCGGTTCGAAGGCGCGAAAATGAGCGTGGGCTTTCTCTGATTGAGGTCGAACATTATATCTAAATAACTTATCATTTCATTATATTTGATCATACAATCGTATGAAAATCGTCGTCACCCGTCGAGTCTATTTGAAATGAAAATGTATGTAGTCGGAAATCAGGAAAAGATCTATACTAACCGGAGGGAAAGACATTTCAGTGGATTACGCAAAACGAGAAAATAACATTTCGTAAAAAAACGTAGCCGCGCATAGGTGCCGTCGTAGCCGTGTAACTGTTCACTTGTTTGACTTATAAATATTGATTAAAATGACCATGCTTGAAAAATGTACAAACATGGAAAGGGCCATGGGCGGCTGTTTTCTATATATGTTTTTTTCCGCATTTTTATAAAGGTGATTTTTACTGTGCTTATAAATATAATAATTACAACGATTTATGAAAAAAAAATGTTATACATATTATGTCGACTGAATTCGTATTCAAAGGTAAAATATTAAACAGCTATAATATAGCATTTTGCGGTAGTTTTTTTTTCATGATAATGATAAAACAGGAAATGTCTAAAATCTGAAAATCTTATCGGATATTTAAAGCATGCGGACTTGCTGTAACTGGCGCATACTGTTAGATAAACAGAGATTGAGTTAATGAATGTTTACGAATATCTCACGCGTTCCACACTCATCAGCCAAATCAATATTGAATTAAAAAAATATAAATAATTTACACTTTTACTTTTGCAAATACAAAAAGATAAATAAAAAGCACAGAACGTTTGAGTCCTTGAAACAAATTTGACTGTCAAAGAATTGACGAACAGGCTTGTTCAATTTGTGCATTGTTTTTATAATATATTACAGCCGATTTTCTAATACATTTTGGGCGGAATTCATATAACTTGACTACCATATAAAAGCCTGTTAAAACAGACCGTTGTTGGGAATTTTTTATACATCATTAATTTTCTAAACATTTATTTTCACTAAAAGATTTCCTAAAGTCATTTATAATTAATTTGTGTGTCAATATCAGAGAAGGAAGTAATATTAAATGCTTAAAATACATCATTTTGGACTTGTCCCCCCTGCCAACAATTTAGACCATTTAAATTTCGGGCCTAAGGAATAGGCAAACGTCAAAAGGTTGTACCTCTGACTTACGCCCTCTCTAACGTCAAATTCTGGATCTGCCTCTTGTTTTTAATTGGCAAGAAAATAATATGTTACTTTTCATGGTTATATGTTACAAGAGCCTGAATAATTCATGCGTTTACCTATTTTTCATTACTGTTCTACGTCAACTTTTGATAAAGACAAAATGGCACTTCTAAATGACAAGTAAGGTAAGACTTGCTGTAACTGACACATACTGTTAAATAAGTAAATGACAAGTAAGGTCATATTTCATATATCTAGGTGTCATTTTTCTAAATAGAATTATCCTCGAGTAAAAATTCAATAGGGATCATTATTTTTGAAAAAGTGGTTTTATTTTGTGTGCGGGATAAATATCTTTACAAGGATCATAATTCCACAGAGTCATTATTGTTTTACACAAAGTGACACGCAATATACACATGGTTGAAGTTGGCAGACACCGCAAATAAGCTTTTCAAAACTATATGCATATGACTAAACGTTTTCTGCCCAAAATAATATGTTTATGCGTTCCAATTCTAGATATGTCAATAAAAAATTGGCAACATTTCTTTCTAAACGTGCTTGAATACACTAATGCAACTTTTCCCCTATTTCAATCTTATGCAATATAAGAAATAAATTCTTGCTGGCGTTAAATTATTCCATTTAATCAATCACGCGCCGTATTGTTATAATGATTAGCTCATTTATTTGTATCAATATTAAAAAAAAAATCAAGCGCAAAAACTCTTGCGTATTCGGGAGGTTTACCCTGCGATTACTTGAAGGAATATGATAATTAAATATTCATATCTTTATTGTCAGTGGTGATTTTAGATTAAAAAATCAAATATACTGGAGAGCGATGATACATCTTTGTTTGTTTTTCAATATCGAATTATTCTTTAGACCTTACGGCACCAACAAGATAATTTTAAGTCTATACTATTTTATCCGAAGTTGTGACAATACGACATCGAGGGTTAAAACATATTACATGCTCAGGAATAAGGAATCTGAAAATAAATAACGTTTCTCTACAAAGCGGCTCAATAAATTATGCTTCCGTGTACAATTCATTATTGGGGTATTCAATGTACGCTTATTTATAAACACTGTTTAGACAATTTGAAAAGTATTCTTGAATATCCGATGTGCAATAAATTTAATATTTCCCTGAGTTAAAATCAAAATAACAATTTAAACATCGCAATAAGACAAAGATGCGGAGACATCTGGGCTATGATTGAGCTTTCACGCTGCATGTTCAGAATCTCTCTTCAAATGGCTGTGTAATCGTGCTGCAATTAAAGCATTGTGTTAGACAAAGCAAAGCTATTTATATGTGCGAATCAAGTACTTTATCAGTATATTCACATATTCATCACAAAAACATCCAAAGATTGTAACAAGCCCTGCCAGTTAGCTGCAAGTTTAGAATAGTTGTGAATGCCGAAATAAACGATCAGTCAGACCAACACCCGTCTTGACATAACATAGCGCTTGGATCAACAAATATTCCGTCAAGATGGCATTCAATAATCCCATATAAACAAAAACCTTGGCTCTTTTTATTTTCAAAATTTGTTTTCCCGTCATAGCTTAAAACAAAATAATTACATGGTAGAAATGGTATGCCAAAAGAGATTGTTTTTAAAATATATTAGCAGTGGAAAAAACATATACATTCAAAATGATAACACCTAGAGGATAAAGAATATTTTGATCGATGTCTGTTTAGAGAGAGTAACTGCTGTTCTTTATTGTTGCGGAATGGCAAATCTTGAGAAAAAAAACAAAAGCACTAGAAGGACACGAACAGAAGCTCGTTAATTAGTGAACTTGATTTCTGAATAAATAATTAATTTCATAATCCTTTTCTTACTGATCGTCGGCATCCGCAGTACTCATTCCGCTTACAAGAAACACAGGGGGTAATCTTGTATCGGGTGTATGTGACCATGCACGTCTGATATGTTTATCCAACGTGGTGGTAATAAATTGTGCAAGTTCTGTTCTTGCAAAACACACTTAAAGGTGCATTTTTGAATTAGACATATGGTTTAAATAGTAATCTCGGATGTCCAAAGTGCAATGTATTTGATATTTCCTTAAATGTTAGCCAAAAGTACATTCCAAACATCATAAAATTGCCATCGATGCGTAAACATTTTATCTCGATTGTGATATTAAGACAGGAATTATCTGCAAAACACTTATCCAAATGTGCATTGAAATGCGTAAACTTTTTGCAATTAAAGCATTTTGTCAGATACAAATAAGAACATTTCTTACGCAGTCTTATGTATTTTACACAAAACTTCGCGATGTTATTTGGTACCCAGTTTTAGTACAATGATGCTTTTTATTATGAAACTCTATAATCACACAGTTTTAAACCTTTTATTTTATAAGGCAGACTGTGTGTGATGTTTTTGGTTTCTAACGATGACTGCATTTACCTTTTGCGTTTTATCTTTATTAAGAATTGTTGGGATAAGAGTGAGGTTTGTGCACATAAACTGGTTTAAACCCCGAGTAAATTTACATTTTACTGACTGTTCCAAGGCGGTACCTAACAGTTCTTGATAAACATACCAATTATTTATATATATATATATATATATATATATATATATATATATATATATATATATATATATATATATATATATATATATATATATATAGAGAGAGAGAGAGAGAGAGAGAGAGAGAGAGAGAGAGAGAGAGAGAGAGAGAGAGAGAGAGAGAGAGAGAATTTATGCACTGTGCTGTTTGTAGAGTTTTGTGCTGTTCTATGTTTCTTGTTTGTGAATTTGTGTTCTATATCTTTGGCGTTTGCCCATTGCCACTAAACCGGGTTTATGTTTAAACTTTCTGCAGTGCATTGTACTTCATACTCATATTCAGAAATATGTAATTCATTCCCATTATCATAAAATATAGGAATATCATAATGATGAGCACTAACTCAACCGCAAGCTGATGATTTTTACAGCATTAACAAAGTATTATTGATTGCCGTTAAATGTCAAACACATACAAAAGAAAACACTAGAGAGTATAAAGAGAAGACGCTAATTGGTTTATTAGATTTATGACCTAGAAAATTAATGTTCATAATCGATCTACGTCTAATGCTTTCACCATCAGCAAATAAACAATCATTGTCTGTGAATTAGACCAGTTTTCTTGTAATGAATTATGCATGTGTTCACCTTGTGCACGTTATTGGTTCAATAATGAATTTTATGTCAACACATAGTTTAGTTTAAGCTTATTATTTTAAAACGATAGTGAAATAAGCTACTGCAACTTATAATAATCACTCTTGTTGGCGCGATGTTGCGCGGGTGTGTGGTCTTGTGTTGTGAGGGGAACCGGAGTACCCGGATGGAACCCGATTGTCCGACTTGATAACCATAAATCAAACTCAGTTGCGCTCAGGTTGGTAATTGAACACAGGTCGACTAGGTCAGAAGCGAGTGCAATAACCGTTTTCTAACCGGACAACACATATAAAAGGAAAAACCAAAAGAGGAATAGAATTACATTGAAACAAATTTTTACATTACTCTTGTCACATAACTGGCATTCAGCTGAAATTCTGAATACCAACTTTAAAAATCAATCTTTATTAGATGATACCGGCCACATTGTTCCGCCAGCTAGTAATCATAACAGTAACCGCAAAATTGACAATATCAGTGCTACCAAATGAGATAACAGACATTATACCATCATTGTCTGTAAATAAAGTTTCAGGACCAGATGGCATAAGCAATCGAATCCTAAAAGAATGTTCTCACTCGTTAGCTCGCCCGTTGTGCTCCCTATTTAATATGTCTCTCTCAATCGATAGATTTCCAAAACCGTGGAAATATGCTTATGTGTGTGTAGTTTTCAAAAAGGGTGATTTCGTACTTCCTGTTTACTATCGTCCTATCCCCCTACTTAATACAATGGAAAAGGTGTTTGAAAGGGCAATATATAAACACTTCTTTAACCACCTTTGTGACATAAACTTTTTTACCCCATTCCAGCCAGGCTTTCGACCAGGCGATTTTACTGTTAATCAGCTTGCATACCTTTACAACACATTTTGTAAGGCCTTAGATGATGACCTTGAGGTAAGAGCAGTATTCTTTGATATCAGTAAGGCATTTGATAAAGTTTGGCACAAGGGCTTGATTGTGAAGCTACAAGAAACTGGTGTCGATTGCAACTTACTTTCGTGGTTTAGTGACTATCTTAGCAAACGTAGGCAACGTGTAGTTCTCCCTGGCTCCATATCTAGTTGGGTCTTTCTTAAGGCTGGTGTACCCCAAGGTTCTATTCTAGGTCCCCTCTTATTTTTGATATTTATAAAGGACATTGTTGTCAACATTGGAAGTAATGTTAGGCTATTTGCCGACGATACTAGTCTTTATATTCTCGTTGACGAGCCCTTAAGGGTCACTGAAATAATCCAGAGAGATATTGATAGCATCAGTACATGGGCTGATAAATGGCTAGTCACCTTTAATCCTGCAAAAACTAAGTCAATCCTGTTCACCAGAAAACGCCTACCGAGTATTTATCCAGATTTGTCTATGTATGGTCAACAATTCTCAGAAATCAATTCGCATAAACATCTTGGTTTGGTTTTTTCCAGTGACTGTACATGGCATGACGACTTTGAGTACACCAGAAGTAAAGCCCTTAAAAGAATATACATCATGCGAAGGCTTAAGTTCCGTCTGGACAGAAAATGTCTAGACACTATTTATGTTTCGTACATCCGTCCGATTCTTGAATATGCGGATATTGTATGGGATATTTGTACGGACTACGAAAAAAACGAAGTGCAAAAGATACAAAATGAAGCCGGTAGAATAGTTTGTGGGTCAACTAAGTTAATTTCGATTGATGTAATCAATCATACGGAGCTATGTTGGCCTACTCTATCAGAAAGACGCATTAATCACAAACTATGTCTCTTCTATAAAATGAAAAACGGCCTTGCCCCAGAATATCTATCATCCCTTGCACCTTTAAATGTCAGTACACAGAATTATCCACTACGGAATGCATCTAACACAAGAACGGTTATGTCACGCACAGACTCTTACTTTTCTTCATTCTTACCTTCATCTATACTTGCATGGAATGAACTTCCACAGAATATGCGGGATTGTCGTTCAATTGCATCCTTTAAATATGCACTTTGTAGTCGATTGCCAGTCTGCCCGCCTTACTATTATAACGGTAACCGCCGATTACAAGATTTCACACTCGACTGCGTACTAGTTGCAGTGGTCTTAACTTTCACCTTTATTGTAAAAATATTATCAGCACTCCTCTTTGCGAGTGTGGTAAAGTTGAAAGTAGTACTCACTATTTTATGCATTGTCCTTTATATACCGACTCTAAACAAACTTTCTTTCGTGATATGTCAATTATCACAGAAATTAACATTGGTTTCATTCTCTATGGCAATCCAACCCTAAACAACGAGAACAACTCCAAAATATTTGATACTGTTCATAAATTCATACAAGACTTAAAACGTTTCTGATCATTACCTGACTTACAGTGTTTCCCCAATATGGTATGTACCCAACTTCTATTCTTCCTTCATATCTGTCCACATCCTACTTATATATCCTTTATACTGTCACTTGTGCTTATTTTGTATCTATTATGTATTGTGTTTGAACTATTGAACACATATCTAAACTAACAAAAACCTTTTTCCTATTTTTTTAGCACTAGAAACAACTTTTCCCGCATAAGAGAATTTTTCTGGTAAATGAGTAATTTAGTTCCCATGGAGAAGAACTCTATAAGCTATGCTTTCGTTCCAATCCATTTCAATATTATAGACAACTTGTATGTGTGTATATTCTGTGTAGTTTGTTTGGATATGTTGAATAAAATATGTTTAAATCAACTGACATTCACGTTCATTCACGGTTTGTTATACTTCTGCACTCTGGTTGTACTAGCAAGGGCGTCATTTACTCAATATCAAACGACGTTCCAAACATATGCCGTAAAATGCCGATGACAAATTCATATTATTATAAAATTGTACGTCAAATACCTTTAAACTTACATTTAATGGCCCGGAATTCTACAATAAGTAATAGCGTGCTTCACGAAAATGCAAGATCTCGCAATAGCTTTCATACTGCAGAGACTAAGAAAAATCGGAAACACGGAACAAGAAGAGGTCATTGCCCGACTTCTCTTTTATGAGAAGAATGGTTAAGACAAAACATTCCTAACAAGTTTTCTATCATATCCGTATCCATGTCATGTCAGTTTTGATCGTCTGCTTATTTATTACCAGCAACCCTGAAGTAATAATTTTTACGCGAAGAAATTAAAAAGAAGGATTTCTCAGGCGAAACTCATATAATCTCTGATTAACACATATTTTCGGACATGCATTAGATTGCCGACCAGTATTAGAGTGGTGAAAAACATTCCAGGTTTATTTCATTTTTATTAAACTACGGGTGCTCTGAGAGTTGATAACGCTTTATTACAATAGAAGACAAGAACAATATGTTTATTATGATAATTTACTATTAGATTTTGAACAACAAAACAACGATTTGCAAGGTTACACCATTTTGGGAACTTAGAAGCAAATCTAATCGTTGAATATATATTTTATATAAACTATATATTTAGTTTAATTTCACAACTCTACAAAAGTAACAAATTGACACTTTATTGGACGTTCCTGATTTCTTACTGTGTTATCAGCTCTAATGGTTGAACGAAAATCGAATAACACATAAGGTGTACAAATATGAAAAACAGGGAAATGGTAAACAGCGTTCAGAAAGGGACAAACTTTAAGGCTTGCCCTTTTATTCAGAATTGAATAGCTGCATTTTATTTTACAAAGTATGAGCGGGGCACAACTTGTCGATATTGTAGCAATGACGGTGTATATGTACGTATAATTCTTGCAGGCAGACAAAGAACAAAATAAAAGCGCCGAAGGACAAACGCCAACGTTACGGATAATTGTTTTGTCAAACAATTAGCCTCACACAATATGTATAAAAATCAGGGTTTAGGGCCATGCTACACATGAGCGTATTGTCTCTGGCAATGAAAATCTCGTTTGAATGTCTTTCAAAGTATAGCAAAGGTTGAAGTTTTTACACAACGAAGACACCGACACCAGAAACGAAACTAAGGCTATCACAATATCTCGTGTGTTTTTCTTCAAGAAACAAACGATCTGAAAATGAACATGAACTGGAACTTCTTGTGAAACTTACTTGCATGGGTGTTTTCCAATGCATCGCAGAATCTTAAACGAGGTACATAAAACAGTAAATTATGTATTTGAAAGGTATATAAAACGCATTTGAGGTAACATGAAACGCAACTTCAGGTGACATAAAATCGCTTGAAACAGTTTACGGGTCGCCTGTAAGGAATGGCTGACATAAAGGTATGACGTCGTCCGTCGTTATGATCGTCGTCATCGTTTGCAATAAAAATCTTTGGAGCGACTTAGTGTCAAGTATTCAAACTTGGTAGACACATGAGCCATGGTAAATAAATGACCTCTAATTGTTTTGGTCGATATGCAAATGTTGCACGTTATTGTTTTCTTTACTTAATAAAATAAGGGGGTTTCGGATACGTCTTGGTGTAGATTATTCAAACTTGGTTTATGTTGAAACTTTTGGCTACATAGCTTGTTTCTGTAGTTTCCACATTAAGTATTGGTCATTTGTAAATATCCCATGATGATTGTGAGGTCAATATATTGAAATGTCATGGTGACTTTTACAATAAACATTATGAGTGCTCCGAACAGACGAAACATCCGATTCGGTGAATTCTATTTTTTCTTTAATCGGAAATTGTCGTCCATTTTTCATCGAAAACAACACAGAACGTATATGGACGGTTAACACTGTTAGAACTCTTTACATTTAACTACACTGAAAGTAGTTTGCGTAGTAAGTTCAAATTATCCGTTAAACTGTATGACTTTACTCTTGGGAATCTTAATCATTTATGCAATAGTTTACTTCACTGCCAATTAATTTAAGCATTCTTATACAGCATACTCGAAACAAACACCACAAATAATAAATACTAGTATTTAAATTTTACAAACTACTTTTTCTAATGTACCGACATTCTTTAGAGGTTGTTTTCAATGGGGAATGGCCGAGGTGTTCCCAATGAAAAAAGCTTAATTCCTTTCGCAGAGCAATGGGGTTGGGTACTTTGAGCCTATAAAGATTTTCTTTTATAGTGTTTAAATGCACAAATACTTCAAGAAAATTGCAAATCAGTTTTTGCCATGTTATTACCTAATGACTATAATTGAGACTTTCTGATTATTATCTTAATATTAATAACTATTATCTGAAACCTTGATGGCACAATGATATTGTTTCGAAAAAAAAATAGACAAGAAAGAACATTAGTAAGCGTATGGTAAATGTTATTCACATTTCAAGAATTAGTGTAGTATTTGTACCTATATACATTATACGAGGTATGTTCGGAAAGTTCCCGGATTGAACGCATTCCTTTTGAAAGGCTCATTGTATTATAATGAAATTAAGTACGGATTTACTACATCTTTTATTCCATTTCACTCTAAAATTTCTATTCCATACATATAACAGTAAAAAGGTTACAATAAATTTAAAACATGTACCAACGATATGGCGGAGCAACCCGACGTTAAAATTTATAACGTCAACGTCAATTCAGTTTACTCTTTCTCGTAATAGCGGCCATGTGCTTGCACGCAACGTTCATGTCTCCTGACCCATGATGTGTAAACAGTTTGAAACCATCGTTTATCAAATTAAGACATAATTGTCTGCACGTGACAACGTAGGCTCTCGAGATCGTCGAATCGGATTCCGCGAAGCTGGGCTTTGACGGCCGGGAAAAGCGCAAAATCAAGTGGCGCAAGGTCTGGGCTGTAGGGGGCGTGCTCCAACCTGCCGATCCCGAGAACATCCAGCTCCAACTCTGTGTACCGGGCCCTGTGCGCTGGGGCATTGTCCTGAAACCACGTTTCATCCGTTGTGATTATTTTTTGAAGAAATCTGTCCCCTTCACGTCGATAGGACCTCAAAATGTTCAATGATTTATTCACCCTATCAATCACCTGATTGTCATCAAACAACCTTGGTATCCAACGTGCGCACACATTTGTCATCTTAAACTCTTCAGTAATTAACTTATACGCTGTTGCTAACCCAATGTCACATTCCTCGGCCACTTCCCGTGTAGACACTCGACGGTCCCTATCAAGCATGGACTTTACCATTTCGCGCTTTTTCGCCACAAGTGCCGGCCTCCCACATCTCTCGTCGTCGGATGTTGACTCGCGCCCCTCCTTAAAGCGCCTGTGCCACTCAAAAACAGCTGTGCGACTCAAAGTTTGGTCTCCAAACGATTTCTTTAACGATTTATCAATGTTTTCGACGGTGAAACATCTAAACTCTGGAGAAACTGTATCACGACACGCTGTTTTTCAATAATTTCGCGTTGCATGTTTGCTTTGAGCACCTGTTTTAGAGTTTGTTTTGCGAGGCGGTGTCTGTTCAAATGACGTCATGCGTATTTTACTAATGACGTCATGTTGTGGTTCGACGTCAAGATGACGTTTCCCGCGTTTTTTAACGTTACAAAATGCGGTTAATGTAAACAATATAGGAAAATATATGGCTTGCTCCACAACAGCAAATATTATGTTGCTATGGATACAATATTTTAAGAATGTATTGACTTAGGCGAATGTCCGCTTATTATCAAAATGAATATATATGTGTCTCAACTTGGCCGAAGTTTCAAAGCTCTACGTTGAAAAATAACAAAGTTATTAGTACAGTCCGGGAACTGTCCGAACATATCTCGTATATACAAATTTGCATGCACATTGATGAGAAATTTGACGCACCCAATTACAATTGAAAACAATAATATTAGAATAAAAGTGGTGAAAAACTGTAACCGTATAGATAATTATTTTATGTGAAATTATATAGCATACCGTTTTTCATTTTATGATTGAGTTGCAATATTCCGTACATTAACACATAAATAACAGAAAACTAAATGAGATAAAATACTGAAATTTATGAAAATGATATGAAATGAAAATAGAAGGAGAAACAATTACATTTACATTTGAAATAATAAATTGCTTTATGTTTTAAGGTATACTATTTATCATAAACACGTAAGCGTCTTTATATGGTCCCATTAGCTGTAATCACCGAGTGTGTTGCAAGTAATAGTCTTGGGGTAATCATGCAATAATTATGTGAAAAACGTCACATAATCTTTATGAAAACAGACTAATAAATGCTCCAAAACATGAATAATTAAAATAAACAAATTTCGATTTAGTAGATGTTATTGTTACATTAAGAGTACGAAATTATTAACGACTTCGTAAAATAACATGAATCTATCAAACTGTAATGGTGCACAGCTGTCTGATGAATTATTTGTGCAACACATATTTCCTTTTACATTTTTTATGCACACTACTACATCAATTCAAGTCCGCTGATATTAGATCAATGATTTATCTTATAACCTTTTGTCTATCAGTAGATTGCTCGCATAACAATGGAATGAATTGAATATCTTGTAACCTCATGTCAGTGAGAAATCATTCTGTGTCGACATGCTTTTTTACTTTTGAAGATTTGCCAAGACAAAAAACAATTTAATGCAACGATTCATTGACAAAGTTTCAAGTGATTTTTGTTATGATAAACTCGATCTATTACATTTATCTCAGCAAGTATTTCCTTTTTAACAAGCTATAGATAAAAAAGTAGTCATTTGTCGTTCCAGAAAAATATGTTTTTTAAGACACGAAAACGCCAAAGATAATTTAAACGACGCATTGTTTGTATAAACTAGCTTAGAAACATTAATGAAACATCTACATACATTTTTTATGTTTGTGCTAAGTCAACTGCTTAGTATGTGACGTCATATATTTGCTTTTCCCATAAGCATTGAATTTAAGTCCCTTAATTTTTTTTTATTTTCAACGAAAAGTCTGATGGGAAGGGTAACAATGATGAATTATCACCAGGGATTTGAAAAGACTTTCTATCTGAATTATCATTGCCATTCAGTCGGCAAAAGTGCAATTTAAGTAAATACTTCTCTCAATATAAGCTGCATGTTACTGCTCGTTATAACGACACTTTTTATAAAGTTCACATAAATTCAGGGGATTTGATCCTAAATATTATGATATCATTCATACTGTTTCGGCTTTATTATTGGTTTGTTTAGCATGTGTATTTCTCTGACTTGCACGTGTCTTTTTGATTAACGTTTGGTCGACGTGTGATTTGTCTCGTTTAATATTTGGTCAGAATGTCATTATAAAAGATAAAATATCCTTAAAATGAGGCATTTTATAGTGCTGTTTCATCCTGATTATTAGACAGAAAACTTTTCATGGTTCAAAGGAACTGGCTATTGCCAAACGTTGTGCTAGATAAACACCTGTAAAAACTCGTAAAAGGCGATGGTGTACTACGTTCGAAACAAAATGGAAAAAAATAATAATTTACATTTGATAGGCTCTCTCACTCTATTTTCTCGGCCGAAGTGTTGCTTAGTCAAGTCTGAATCCCAATCTCAACTCATTTACCAAATATACGAGCGTAGTTTGATTCAAAATCTATTGTGTTTTCACTCCTTTTAACACACTTATAATGGAATATATTCTAAAGAAAAAAGATTCAGCTTTTTTAAGACTGAACATGAAGAAAACAATTAGCGTTCATACTTTGCCTTTGATTCTTTGCAATACGAAAGAAAGAATAACTGTTCACACAATTCATACGTATGGTAAACAAGTTCATCCAAATTGTGAAACAAATGGTAGAATATTGCAATTTGGTCATTTTTAAATATTTGTTAATGAATTGAAGCCATTTCTACGCATTACACACAATATTATTATTTTCGAACTTTTGGTGCTATAAAACATAAACAGTTCCCAGACAACTCATTAGCAATTGAACATGTAACTTCAGTATTTCTTATTTTCAAATGACTTTGCCCTTTGCGATGCTCTAGACGGACAGGAAAATAACTGAATACACCACATTACGTTGGTGCAAATTTTTCTCTTTCACAATCTTTATACTAAATGTATCATCACTTTTGCTGGAGTGAAATGATTCATTACCATCAATCACAAATCCAATTTCTTTGTCTGCCTTTAGGTATTGGTATCAAAATGGAATTATTTTAACAGCCAAAACATCTCCTATCAGCAGGAAGTATTTGCATCGACACGGGATGGCCTACAAAAAACAAGAACTATTGTATGGAAAGATGTAGTGTCAGCAGTGATTTTCGTTTCAAGATTGATATAATTTTAACTTTATACATTTCTATGTAAAATGATCAGTGTGTTTTGAGAACATTATGTTCAAATATTCAGAATAAGTGGTTGCACACTTTCGTCACTTTGACATTTATATTTACATTTTCTTCAATATACCTATGTTCGCCAGAGGATATCATTTAAATCTAACGCTATCTCCTTGGCACCGCATATTTGATATTTGCATCAAGATATAGTTTAAGTTACATTTTGATTACGACGTAGGGACAGAAATGAGACAATTTTCTGATTAGGATACTTAGACACAAATATCTACCTGACCCAGTTTTATTTTCGTTATGCAGAAATGCTGCTTATGACACAAATTGTTACAGCTGTCTTAGATTTGTTTTATCTATTTTAAGAAATAAATACACGGTCTCAAGTATTTAAGATGTTTATTCAAAAAGTGTTGTCGATCATTTTGGAAAACATTTACACCTAGTCGCATAAACTTCCAATTATCCAAACAATTGAATAAAAGTATGGACAGTATTTTCAGTGTAAGAACGGTCAACCCAAACCTAGTACGATCATGGCAAAGCAAATTTGAAATTACAGTGATGTGAACATAATTCTGACTTCTGACAATATAAATTAAACATACAAACGAATGCTTTGAACTTGCGTTTTATTGTACGTCGTAATATTAACTTGTAAGCGGCAAAGTAAAGTCATTATCATGAAAAATCTTGAGTGTTTTCGTTGAATAGTTCCATACAGGCAGCTTCGTCTTAGGATTGCTGGTTGTCTATTTGAGATTTCAAGTGCAAAACTTCGTCTTCCAATGCCGTGTTATTTTTCTTAAGCTGATTGTTTTCCGCAGTCAGCTGTGATAGATTCAATGTCAAGCGTGTTACTTCTTCCTGCAATAGTTGACTATCGTCCGTATTTAAGTTGTGCAAATGAGTTTGCTTATGCCGATAGTTCTCTCTGGTCAAACTAAATACCTTTTGTTGTAGTGCGCCACATTTCTTACGATACTCGGTCGTTGCTAGTTTGTTTTGCAGATTTTTTTTCGATATTGTCAAGTATCGAGACGATGTCTTTGAACGTAGACTCGTGCTTGTTATCACCCATACATAGTCTCGCTACGAAGCCGGTTATTTGTAAATTGTGAGCGAGTTCACTGTCAGTTTTTTCCGATTTATATTATGGAATGCGATTTACTAGTGAATTATTTTTTTCATATTATAAGGGCTGAAAATTTGGTACTTTTCATCCACAATCACAAACAATTATGTCCAGTCAAGCATCGACACAGCAAACAACGCCTTGTGAAAACACCAGTGAAAACGAGCAAAAAAGCGAATCTTGTTCTCAGCAACCCATGGATGATATCAATGAAAATGAAAAAAATGATAGAAATGGCAGAAGATTATTTGCGAGATGTTGAAATCGAGTCAATGCAAGATGATAACCCAGACAACGCAGTTTGTAATATGAGAAATTGCTACGTTTGTGACGGTTACTGTTATGATAGCGATAATTTTGAAGACATTGAGACCGTAGACGAGACAGTTAAAATTGACGAATTTGAACCAAGCATTTTTGTGAACGAAAAAAAGAATTGACATTAGTTTTCAATTCGCTCAAACATTTATGATGTATGAAAGTCCTTTCCGAATGACAAGTTTCATACAATTGTTTTGATGTTTTAACTTTGAATAAATGAATTGAAATGTAATTTGATTGTTTATTAAATCTCGATTGAAAAATAGTAGCATAGTAACATAGTAGCAAGCACAGCAGTACCTAGCACTGTAGATTCCATGGTTCATGGCTTAAAACAATGCAATGAGTTGAACGAATATAGTTCATATAAAAAGCTTATCTTTTATTCTCATGTCATACTTGTCAAAATCTTCTGACCAAGTAATTACATTACACATTATGGGATTAGAGAGAATCATCAGATGTTTGAGGAAGCTACGCAAAAGGTCTTTGCGTGACAGAACACCGAAAGAACTTGACAGTGTGGAAAGTCACACGTGTCCGAGACTGTATCCGTGTCCAATATGTTTCAACAAGGGGGAGGCTGAGAAAGCAGAACAGAAAGCTCCAAGTCATTTGTGTCCCGAACTGTACCCCTGTTTGGTGTGTTTGTTACAAGACTCAAGTGATGACAAAACGTGCTGTAACAGACTTAGCAAAGACCAGGCACTTCGCCAGTTCTTCGCCAGGCGTGGGAGACAATTTGTGCCAAAACAGTGTTAACAATAAATTGAGTGATGAATAGACAATGAATAGTAACAAAATAAAATGTATGAACTGTTCGTGTTTTATTGTGTTTATCTATAGTAATCTATTTGGAATCACTTAAGCTTTAAGAACAACTATGCTTGTTCATAGTTATCAAACGAGTAATGGTCATATAGTCATATATATGTGCAAATCGCTATGCATAACTCCTACACAGAATGTATCGTAAAATGCTACAAAGTACGATACTTAAGCAAAATAAAATATGAAATAAAGTAAAACAATCGCAGACTAATGTTACGATTTTCGGTACAAGCTATACTGAGCTGATTATTATTAGGGAAAGTGTTGTCTGCCGTATTCACTTTGATACGGTTGAACCCATGTAAACAATACTCCTTGTGTGTAAAATTTTCGGATATTTTCTGTGTTTGAAGGTACGACTTTGGTAGTTATAGTTTCTATAATGTTTTCGCGATTGAATCAAGCCGGGTTTATGCATATACAAGAGATATAAATGATTTTACGAGGTTTTAAACATTTCCAATTTCAGAAAATATTTCTACTTTCGATTTCGTTTTTCTGAAAATGAACAAACATTTTATTTTTTCGTAATGTTTAATTTCATAAAACGATACATAATACATAATTAAGATAATTTCAATTATTTTTAATGAGTGTATTTTCTTTATGTTCGTAAAAGTTAAAAAAATAAATAAATAATGCAATTCATGGAATGATATGACGTGATATGTATGGCGTCATATTGCAGAGTTCAGAGACTGTGCGCTGGTCGGCCATCTTGATTTTTTTTTGTTAAGGTCGTATTTCCAGCTTTCCTGCGGTAATTATGACATGCATGTTTAAAAGTTTTATGCGAAATTGTGTCTAAATATATGATGTATCATATTACCAGCAAGTTTTGTCGATGTATCTATTAAATTACATAAAAACTTCTGTCAAAAGAAATGGTCCCAGCTCGTTTTAGAATGTTTCGAACATTCTCGAAGCCGATTTTAAAAACTTTAATTTTCGGCTTGATATGTTGAAAAACAAAGTAAGCAGTGTTAATTCATATCTTTTGTCTTGTTTATGTCACATTTTGAGAGATTTTAACCAAACTGGCAGAAATAAGAATTGGCAAATCATGCAAGATTGATAAATATCTTCTTCTATTTCTTTGTTTGAAAAATATGTTGAAAATTATTTTTTAAACCAGAGACGGCAGTTCAGATGCAGTCGTCCTGTGTGTAAGAAACCTGGTGATCAAAATGGTTGAAGGCAGTACCCAAGAAAGTACATTTACAAGTAAGTAAAAAACACTCAAAGTTCATTCCATGAATTGAACTTTCATATCATAATTTATCGATGTAATCCGAAACATGCCGAATAACGATCACGTGAACGGGTACCTGCACTTCGGATTGTTATATTCATTCGAGAGAACTGTCAACTACAAACATTTGAAGACCATGTCGTTTCTACGCGTAAGAATTCCCCAGAAATTAAAACATATACGTAATTACATTTTTTTCTTTATTCTAATTCAACTTTCTAAATGTAAGCCATTGCTATTGCTAGAATCTCGCAAAACCCATATCGGATTTTCCCGATTTCATCTATTTATATAGCTGATGACGTCACTGAAAGGTACTTCTTAACAATGTGCATATTCGCGGTCACGTTACCTCCATGTTTGGTATTGTTATCTACTGAAAATGTCATATACACCGATTGAATGTACATACGTCACAAAACAAAATGGCCGACACCTATGTCAACAAATAGGTCAGGTGTCGGACATATACTATAGAAATACTTTTTATGGCCACATAATTTGAAAGATAATTAAATCCCCAACATATATGTATTAAAAATTATACTTTTATATGAACTTCGATTTAACAGTAAGCAACGGAAGCCTTAGTACACCGATAGATGATACACACAGGCAACATTGAACTGCTATTAGATAAATTTTCAATTTGTGTTTGACATCTACCAATGCCATAAATGCACAATTTCGTTCCTGTTGTGTATGATTATTGATAAGAAAAATGTTGGAAACATTATACCCCCGCATGTAAACAGTTTATCTGTTTCTGTTTGTATGTACGAAGTACTTTGTTTTTAGGATTATTTCAACATAGATGATGTGAATGAAATGCACTTGGCAATGCTTTTAAGAGAATGATTTTTTTAAACTAACAAGCAATATGTGCAGTTTTGTTGATAAAATGTTTTGTTTCAGAATTATGAGGAGTAACCTAGCCTATATTACCTGAAGCTCACTCAATATGCAGTGTGTTCTGCTCTGTCAATAGCAAGTAAGTAATTTCACCAAATTTCACCAGGAACAAATCTCAAAGTTGCAATGAATAGTAAAGTTAACTCAGCTTGGTACTTTGATATATTTTAACACTGAACCAACATGATTTGATTTTGCTCTTTACATGAGTACTCATTTCACATTATGGTATCAAAATTACAGATTTGTAACATTCAAATTGTGCTTCCTTATGTGTTGCTAGAATGCTGTTTTTCAGATTGTGGATAAATCGCATTTGCTTTGTTTTGTTGTTGTTGATGCTTTTTCAGAGCTGTCTGCAGTAACCATGGCCAAGCTCAAGCTGCATGCAGTGTTATTTTCTCTGGTGGTCAAAGAAAATGGAAAGTATTGTAAGATTTCTAGTTTTTTAACTCTGTTAATATTCTCAAGTTTCTTATAAGATGTTACTACCATCAAAAATAAACTGTTCATTCTAAATGTTTATCATCTTGAAATTTTGTTTAACATATTTTGTAAAAGAGAATTAGTGAGGTGAAGCTTATATTGTTAAGTTTTATTGTATCTCATCTGGCAGGGAAAACAAGACCAGTAACTGTTAAGATTCATGTTTTTGGTGGTAAACAAATTGAACAAGTATTGTTCTTATTTTACTCATTGAGGTGTTCATTTTTCAACAGAAATGTTTTGTTTTTTAGCTCTGTATGGCTGGTCTGACCTCAGTGGAAGTTGTTCGTTTAAATGGTTTCGGGACATTGAAGTAAAACAATACAAGGTAAAATACAAAGTGCTTATTTATTTTTGAACTTGTTCATCCAGTATTATATGGTAAAAAGTTTTTGAACTTGTTATAATGATGTACAATAATCACTGAGTTGCGGCTTCTTTGAACAAACATCTGTTCACTTTATGTCCACAGTTTTTTGAGAAACAAACAGGGCATCTGTTTTCCCAGTTTGTAGATTTTCTCGTTTTGCAGAATGTCCCACCAAGAGTGAAGGGCTGCCTGTTTGCTTCAGATTCCCAGTCCTCCTCGCTGATGATTTCTGAAGTCCTTATGCAGTCACCCCAGTCTTCAACCTCGGTTTGTTCAGGTGATGCTGTTTTTGAACTACAGTTCATAGTCATGTCATTGAAATTGTTCAGCTGCTCAAGTTCTGACTGCAACTCCGTTTTGAGAACAGCAAGTCTAGCCTCAAGAATGGCAATTCTTTTAATTTTGCAGTTAATTCTCTCCATTTTGCTGAACATAAATTGCTGTAGGTTTACAAGTTTTTTAATGATATTAAATATGCATTACTATATATATGCACAAATATAATGCATTCTCTTAATATTCAGATCTTGATTTCACAGGTGTTAAACATCACAAATGAATGGTATTTCAATCTACTTTTTTGTCAAAGCATATGACATTATTTGTTCATGACATTTAAAAATAGTCATAATTCTTCTAGTACACAATCGCAAATAAATAATTCTTTCAGTTGTCAAACCAAATGCTAAGTGTCAAATCGATTCATGACATTTGTCATTTGTCATACATTTCACTCTATTATTTGTCAAACCAAAAGACGAATGTCAAATTATTTACACGTGCTAAGCAGTTTATCATAAATTTTACTCATTTTATTTGTCAGACCAAAAGATGAATGTCAAATTATTGGAAGATGCTAAGCATTTATCATACATTTTACTCTTTAATTTGTTAAACCAAATGATAAATGACAAATCGACTCACAAATTTAAGCAAACAAAGTGACGATGTACAAATATTTTAGGGTGACAAGCTTTTTGGTTACCTCGCCCAAACAAAAAATTTATAGACTAACCTTCAAATTTTCAATTTGGCTGGGCGAGCTAGCCAAAACCTCGTCACCCCGAAATATTTGTACATCGTCACTTTGTGGTGCTTAATTTTGTGATTCAACTAAATCGTTCTAAAATCAAAATAAAAAAAAGTTTCATAAGGGTATTCAGCGTGAAAAAACTACATCGCTTAAACGCAAATGCGCTTTGGTAGGTATATAGCCAAAAAAGCGAATGCGCTATGGTATAAATCCAAAGTCAAAAATTTTGAAAATTTTGAAAAGTTGTCACACAAATCATGATTTTAAGCAATTTTTTAGTGTACTGTTCTGTCATTTGTAAATCAAAACTGAGAGATTGCTAAATCTGTTCTGAAATTAAGCATTTATCATTTTTGTAAAAAAATCCAATGTTATTAATGACACCAAAACTTACCAGAGTAAACACATAGATTTGCTATGAAACACTGTTCCATTTCATTTTTTCAGATGAGATGCCAAACATAGGGGATCCGACAGAAGACAGCAGACAGAATTCGTCGATCTATTTGAAATGTCATTGTTTATTTGAAAAAAAGTTACCTGTCCACACCTGTTCGTTTTAAAAACTGTTTGTATTATATGTTCTTTGTACCGTTGCTTTTTGTTTTATCGGTAAATCTCCAACACTTGTATTTCGTGTCTAACATGATCATTGAAATTTTAACATACAGTAAATAATTTCAAAAAAATCAAAATCAAATGGAGAAATACTGATTTATCTGTTTGCTTTTATGTTTGTGCTGTCTTGCTTACCCCAGTAACGCGGGTCTTGTTTGCAATTGTGAGTACTGTTGTTTGTTTTTTTGGCCATTCAAAGTATTGTTCACTAAAGATAAACCATTTTTTTCATAAAATTGGTTACATTTTGGTCTTGATTTTTTTAACTGAAACCACAGTCAAACGGTTTTTCACCATATTTTTTATGAGAAACAGCCAGACTTGGTCATGGCTGAGACCGAGGAACTTTTGTGATTGAACAAAATATTAGCAGTGATGCTGCTTGTAATTCATAAATTTATTAAGCTTTGGTCTTGTCATATTGATTACGATATTGGTTGGAGCATAACTTGGTAAATGGTAAACATTTTGATAAGTGTGCACATGTTACAAAACGAGCCGAGAAGTTTGATCTTCGACGGAGCTTGTTCTCCCGGCTTGGTAACAAGAGCAAAATGTGCACTGCATTTTAAAATGTTAATTTTTGCGAAAAGTTTAACTTGAATGAAAATTGAAATCAATATTGCAAGATCAAGCACTTTTTAAAAAACCTGTTAGTCAAAAGTGTTAGAATGTAGATACGTAGTGAAATACCAGTGAAATGTACTAGGTTCATTGCATTCTTAGTTTGGTTTCGAAGTGCAAAACTTCATTCATCACAAACATTCCTCTTGAACGACCGAACATTGATATGTGGCAATGTTTTCGATCAGCAAAATGATTTGGCAAAAGTAATTTAAAGGCTAGCATGAGTATGGAGGTGTTGTTAGATCAGCTTTATAGTATTGGTGTAAGGTGGTGTACAGTGCCAATACTAGGAACCGCTCATGTTCACCATGTCACGCTACAGGCAATAAAAGATAGGGAGTGGCAACCTCTTTGTATCGCCGTGGTCCGACACTCCACACAGTCTTTACAATGAGAGGGGAAACATGGGCAATCGGATGCTTCTTCCTAAGTGTGCCTTGTCCAGTAACTGCCTTTGGCGTTGCCTCAGTTTTTCAAAATTTGTGAACAAATAAAACTAGGTTAGGACCACATAATAGGGTTACGATGAAAATTAGGTTTCCCTTTTATTGTTTGAAGATAACAGCCACTGGCGTTATACTTCAAAAAATGGCTCGCAATACATCACACGAACATTCAACATTTTGTCAGCAGCATTTTTCATTTTTAAAAAAAATACTCAGATGTACAAAAATAATGCCAAAACATGAACAGCAAATTCACAAATTCTGCTGTGTTGAAATTTAAAAATCAAACATGAGATTGTATGAAAAGCCTGTCAAACATGTTAAATCTGACGATCATAAGCCATATGTACAAAAATAATGCAACTCTGAATTGTAATTTCATGCTCTCAACAAAAAATATGCATCGAAAAATGTGAAAATCTAGAAGTTGACGAGGGATCTCAAGATTTCAAAAAACGAACTATAGACTTTATTTCACACAATATTTCATGAAAAAAAAAAATAATGTTCAAAATCTAGAAGTTAACGAGGGATCTCAAGATTTCATAAAAAATTATAGGCTCCATTTATTCAAAATTATAGGCTTAAAACTCCTTCAAAAAATAACATATTTTAATAATGCGGACTCACGTCCATGTAGCACGAAGATAATGTTCTTGCTTCAAAATACTGAAACTAGCTCCGACATGAAATTTTCATATTCAATCTTTTTTTCCAAACAATTGAGATATCACAATCATAAGCCATATGTACAAAAATAATGCGGCACAAAGTCCATGAAACCTGAAAAATTGATAATTTACTGAAACTGGCGTTCACACAAGATTTCACAAAAAAGTTAAAATCTTCATGATGTCAACAATCATACATCACAAGAGCTCTGAATGACAATTTTATGGAATGAACATTCGAATATTTTGAAAATCTAGAAATTAACGTGGGATCTCAAGATTTCAAAAAAAAAAACTTTAGGCTTCATTCTTCAAAAATTATAGGCTTCATAAAACTCACTCAAACACTCAGATTTCAAAACCTTCAACATTTGTACTCTGAAACTAGTGTTCAAACCAGTTTTCATGAAAAAAATATATCATATCTTCCTAATGTTGAAAAACTAGAAGTTAACGAGGGATCTCAAGATTTCATAAAAAAATTATAGGCACAATTTATCAAAAAATTATAAGCTCATGCAAATCTCTCAAAAAATTACAAATTTCACAATCATAAGCAATATGTACAAAAAAATGCAGCTAAGTCCATGAAACATGAAAAATTGATATCTTACTGAAACTGGCGTTCACACAAGATCTCATGAAAAAATATAATCTTCATAATGTTGAAAATCTAGAAGTTAACGAGAGATCTCAAGATTTAAAAAAAAAATATAGGCTATATTTATTCAAAAAATTATAGGCTCATGCAAATCTCTCAAAAAATACAGATCTCACAATCATAAGCCATATGCACAAAAAAGCGGCATCAAGTCTATGAGACTTGAAAAATTGATATCTTACTTAAACTGGCGTTCACACAAGATTTCATGAAAAAAAATAAGATCTTCATAATGTTCAAATTAAACAAATCGACATTTTCAGCAAATCTCACAGATCTCACAATCTTAAGCCATATGCACAAAAAAATGCACCAAGTCCATGAAACATGAAAACTTGATATCTTTACTGAAACTGGCGTTCACACAAGATTTCATGAAAAAAATAATATCTTCAAAATGTTCAAATTCAACAAATCAACATTTGCAGCACATCTCACAGATCTCACAATCATAAGCTATATGCACAAAAAACACCAAGTCCAAGAAACATGAAAAATTGATAACTTACTGAAACTGGCGTTCACATAAGATTTCATGAAAAAATTAATATCTTCAAAATGTTCAAATTCCACCAAGTCCATGAAACTGAAAATGATATTTTGCTGAAACTGATTTCACATTATCTTCATAGAAAAACTACTTCATTCACAGATTTCAAAATCTCGAGCCATTTGTACAAAAATAATGCGGAATCAAGTGATAATTCTGGAACTACTTCATATGAGCGTATAAATAAAAGGGGTTAAAAATAGTCCTAACAATTTATGCACACTTATAATGCGATGTTACATTATAGGTGTAACAAATTGTAGAAGGTCGCCTGGGAGGCCTCTAATGGGTGCTGATTTTGCGTAGTGTATAACACTAGGTAAATAGGTTTCTGGCTCAGAGTTACCGTTTTCCGATCTCGCTCTTACTAAAACAATCGCTTCTTTGCTCATAAGGTGCGATACAAAAATGGAAATGCTTTCTGAGATCATAGTCAGCATTTCCTACCTGCAAGTAAAGCAAGCAAACTTGCCTCTATGTGATTAAGAGGTGTGTTTGAAAGTGAACTCTGTAGCCTTCTCTTAGCTTAAAAGAGAAATAAGTCTACAGAGTTTTCAAGCCTTACTTATGTTTGAGAGTACTTGAAGTTGATCGCAGAAATCCCTTCTTTGATCGGACTATGCGGCTGAGGCACTCGATTCTTGCCCCAGTACAGGCCTTCTTGTATCTGAGATCACTAGTTCGGCGTTTTGCCTACAACGAGTCAGCAGTACCACGTTTGTTACACCCGAGTAGCCCAGCACTCTACATTATAGGTGTAACAAATTGTAGAATGTCGCCTCGGCGGCCTCTAATGGGTGCTGATTTTGCGTAGTGAATGACACTAGGAAAATAGGTTTCTGGCTCAGAGTTACCATTTTCCGATCTTGCTGGTGCGGTGGGTAACCTGACCAATGCCAGTCACAAGTCTGGATGAAAAACAGGGAATGACCACATTACATAACAAAAATACTTCTCACATTGAATGTTTGACATTATAACAATTGTAAACTTTGCTTGTGTTTGATTTCATGAAAACAATTGTGTATAATTATGTATATTGATATGGTATGTACGCTATGCATGCTTGTACTTTGTTATCTGCTTACATTTTGAATAAAACTTAAACTGAAATTAAAAGCATTAGTTGCGTTATTTGTCACTTCTTATATCTTGAGAAATGATCAGTTGTTATTCAAACGGGAGTGATCACTTCACGTTAACGAAAAAGCAATTTTTGATTTCATCTCATGTTCTCAAAAATAAATAAATTTAAAAAATGGTATGATTTTTTTTTTCAAAATTGTAATCCTTTGCATATTGGTAGAAACAAAATAGTTCAGTGTTATTATTGCATTATAATTGTAAGCTGTTATAACTCGAGTATCATTCATTTATTCATTTATTCAGTTGATGTCAACCATGTCAGACGCAACTTTTAACTTGGGAAAACAGTTGGCAGATCGTATGCAACACAGTGAAACTCAATTGTTGCACATGAAGACTATCGTAATTAACAACAGCAGACACGTATCTGGCGTCTTGAGAAAACTTTCGCCACTAATTCGTAAAATTGTAAAATCACTTCACAAAATAGTTTCATAAAAAAAAACTCCTAGCAAGATGAGCCAACCAGACATTAGATCTGGAGATGTGTTACAACTGGCAAGGAAAATGAAACGTGACTTAAAAAACTACAGAATTGAGTTGAACACAATATCAGAACGTTGTGACAGGGAGAAGGCTATTGACATTTTATCCGAAATCCAATCGGTATCCAAGATATTTCGAAAAGTATCAACGCTCGGAGATCTTCTTTGCAATCATCTTAGCAGAGAGACAAACATCCAAAAGGAGTTGCAACTACAAAACGATGAAAAAAAACATTTGTCAATTTTGAGTTATGGACAAAAAGTGTATTGTGTTTACGCCTTGTGGCCATTTGACTTGTCATGCATGTTCAACCAAAACTAGTAAATGCTATTTTTGCTGAACTGTTGTTATTGGAAAATATCAAATTTATGAATAAATCGTAAACAATTATTTGTATTTTTGCTTTCTAAATATTTCATTTTCCGGTAAGGTGAGCTGTGCTAATCACTCATAGCAATTAAGTGATTTTTACGTATACACAAACAAACACACATTATGAATATTTATTATTTATTTTTCATGTCTGTGATATCAGCACGGACCTCAAAGAAGAAGATATGTGTCTAGTATATAAAGCAAATAGCTCATTTATTCATCATTCACTGTATGTTGAAGATAAAGTATACATACCTCGAAGCTCTAAAAATATCAAATGAAAGCGTCAAACTGTTGTTATTGGAAAATATCAAATTTATGAATAAATCGTAAACAATTATTTGTATTTTTGCTTCCTGTTTATTTCATTTACATGGAAATGTGAACTGTGTTAATCACTCAAACACTACCCTTTTTGATTCACACAGTTATGCTGTAGACAACCGCAATACGCTAGTAAGCTCAAATTTCTAACATTGGTTAGCAAAGTTGACGAATGCAAGATCGAGAAATAATGTATACGCTTTTTTGAGCACTGCAAACTATATACAGTGGTGACTGTACTATTCACATTTCACTTACTATTGCAAAACGATATACTGACATCGTTGGGTTTGCTGGACTACAGTACAATGATTATTTCAAAAGGTTCTGTTGGGAATGTCAATTGTGTTGTGCTGGAGTCTTTACCGTAGAACCTTGTGAACGACATGAGCTTTTGGACGTTTTCCCTCCACCTGGCTACTGCCAAAACTGTTTTAAATATGTGTGGTACTGTAATGATTGTAAGGCGGATGGAACGCCACCAAAAATGCGAATGAGAAACTATTGTTTGTCATGCTTCTTCCACCGATATGACAATCTTGCAATCTTGGCCGGCTAACCAAACGTGGTTGAAATCAGCAAGATATTTCAATTTCGTTCAAACTTGTCATGATCAACGAATTTGTTTCATTTCATTTCGACTGAAGCAAATAATGCACGAATTAGTATTTTCTTTATAAATGACAAATTGACATTTACACGCTACAACATACATGCGAGAAATGTCAAATCAAAAGCATGATGTTGATGGATTTGCTGGTTTATCGCACAATTATTATGAAAAACATTCTGTTGGGAATGTCAACTATGCTGTACTGCATGCAAACGTATTTCTACTCCGCCTGAATTCCTGATGAAAAACAATTTCTTTGAAATGTTACTTCAACAATACAAATCTTGGCCTGCTCACCTGACGTGGATGAAGAAAGTTTTCGATTGATTGTATACACATGACAATTATCTTGTTTCACAAAATAAAAAATAAAAACTTGAAATAAATTACTTTGTTTTTGTATCTGACACCAAGACGCTCATTTTTTTCTGATGATTTGTGATGTTGTTTTGACCTTGTGTACGAGCTAGGGTTAGCGATTTTAATTTTCATTTTCAATTTTCATTTTCAATTTCAAATTTACAATACCCTCGTGGGACTAAACACACTCACCGCCAATATCGGGTTGCAATTTTTACACAGAGTGGCACGCAACATACACATGCTAGAAATTGTCAGACACCGCAATTTAGTTTTTTAAAACTAGATGTATATGTCTTAACGTTTTCTGCCCCAAATGTTATTTATTAATACGTTCCAATTTTTGATAATAAAAATTATGACAATTGAAAATTGGCAACATTATTCTCACTCTGAACGTGCTTGAACACACTACTGCAACTTTTCCCTTTCCCCATCTTATGCAAAATAAGACACAAATTCTTGCTGGCATGAACTAATTTAATTTAATTTATCACGCGCCGTACAGTTTTAATGATTAGCAATACACTCGTACACAAAATTATAAAATTAAAGCGCGAGTTGCGTTATCGGGAGGTTTTCCATTCGAATACTTGAAAGAATCGTCGTGGATGGGGCCGGAGAACAATAATATATCTTTGTTTGCTTTTCAATATCAAATTATTTTTTAAACCTTATGACACCACAAAAAATATTTGTACTTTAATAGTATTTTATCCAAAGTTGAAATAATACGACATCGAAGGTTAAGACATATTAATGCTCCTGAATGAGGAACTACAAAATAAATATTTTTTCTGTACAAAGAAGCTCAATAAGTTATGCTTCCAAATATAATTCATAATTGGAGTGTTCAAGGTACGCTTATTCATGAACACAACGTGCAATAAATTTGATATTTCCCTAAGATATAAAAAAACAACAATTTAAACATCATAACTATTACAAAGACGAGAAGACATCTGGGCTATGATTGAGCTTTCACGCTGCATGTTCAGAATCTTTCTTCAAATGGCGGTGTAATCATGCTGCAATTGAATCATTGTGTCAGACAAAGCAAAGCTATTTATATGAGCGAATCAAGAACTATATCAGTTTATTCAAATGTTCATCACGAAAACATCCAAAGATTGTAACATGCCCTGTCAATTAGCTGCCAGTTCAGAATAGTTAAAAATGCAGAAATAAACGATCAGTTAGACCATCCACCAGCTTAATATAACATAACGTTTGGATCAACAAACATTTCGTCAAAAATGGCATTCAAATATCCCATCACAAAAACCGTGGCTCTTTTTTATTTTCAGATTTTTTTCCCATCATAGCTTTAAACAAAATAATAACATGGTAGAAATGATATGCCAAAAGAGCTTGTTTTCAGAATAAAATGGCAGTAGAAACAATATTTACATTCATTCAAATTGTTAAGTCGTAGAGGATAAAGATTATGTTAATCGATGTCTGTTCAGGGAGACTAACTGCTGTTATTTATTGCGAAATGGCAAATCTTGAGAAAAAAAAACAAAAGCACTAGAATGACACGAAAAGAAGCTCGTTAAATAGTTTACTTGATTTCTGAATAGATAATGAGTTTCATAATCCTTGTCTGACCAATCGACGGCATCCGCAACAAGAGACAAAGAGGGTAAACCATGAACGTCTGGTCCGTTAATCCAACGTGGTGGTAATAGGTAGTGCATGTTCTGTCATTACAAAATACATATTTGAAGGTGCATTTGTAAATTAATGTAAACATATAGTTTCAATAGTAATCTCATTCTAATAAAATCTAATATTCCAAACATAAAATGCCATCGATGCATAAACAGTTGGTGTCTGATTGTGATATAAAGACGGAAAACATCTGTAAGATGCATGTCCAAATGTGCATTGAAAATGACTTTGTAATCTTGCTGCAACTGAATTATTTTTTAAGATAATAACAAGAGAATATTTTACGCAGTCTCAAGTATTTCACAAAAAAAACATTCGCGATTTTTATTTGGTACGTCCTATCAGGTGTCCATATAATTTAAAATTCCAGTTTTAAAACTTTCGAATGTCACATATTGAATTATCTATACGGATGCCTCGAATGTTTGTTGTTGTTCTGGAAAGACCCATGGAAAGCCATACGTTATAAGTTAATAAATAACATTTTCTTTTTTGTTCATCGTTTCGCCACTTACATAACAAGTTAATGCAAATGTTCTGTCCTGTTTATGCTTTCGTCACACAAATAACAAGGTGTATACGTTGTACAATTTTTTTTTCAAGCCAATGCACGTTCGCATTTTCATACTTGAAATACTTCATACTCTATTTGTATTTTCAGAAATGTGAACTTCATTCCTATCCACAAAAATATAGGAAGATTATAATGTAAACAGCGGTGATAAGCTCAAATGCATGCTCAAACTGGTAGCTTTTGCAGCATTAACATAACATGCTATTGATTGCCGTAAAATGTTAAATACTGACAAAAGAAAACACTAGAGAGTATAAAAAGAAGCCGCTAATTAGTTAACTAGATTTATAACATAGCAAATTAATGTTCATAATCGATCTACGTTTTATGCTTTAACCATCTGAAAATAAACAATTATGGTATGTCAGTGAGACCAATTTTCTTGTAATGAATTATGCATGTTTTTTCCCTGTGCACGTTATTGGTTCGAAAATGAGTTTTAAGCCAACACATATGTTAGAAAAACAAAGATGAATAGAGGTTTCTTTAAGTGTAAGAAAGAAAATTGTACATAACCCAAGACTTGCACAAAGGTAATAGTGACGTTCATGAATGGTTCATTTTACTTTTGCACTCTGATTGTACTAGCACGTGCGTCATTTACTCAATGACAAACGACGTTCCAAGCATCTGCCGTTGATTTTCACAAACGCAATATGCCGGTAACAAATTAATACCCTTAATTATACGTCAAAAGCGTTTTAACTCACTTTAAATATCTCGTGATTCGAAGAGGTTGTGTTAGCGTGTCTCTAGAATATGAAAGATCTCGCAATAGCTTTCATATTGCAAAGCCTATTACAAATTGGAAACACGGAACAAGGAGAGGTCATTGCCCGATTTCTCTTTAAATGACAATAACATCAAGAGACAAAACATCACAAACTAGTTTTCGATCATATTCATATCCATGTCTTGTCATTATTGATCCTCTGTTCATTTATTACCAGCATATCCGAAGTAATAATTTTTACGCGAAGAAATTAAAAAGAAGAATTACTCAGGCGAAACTTAGATAATCTCTGATTAACACATATTTTCGGACATGCATTTGATTGCTGACCGATAATGGAGTTGTGAAGAACCTACCAGGTTTACTACGGGTGCTCTGAGAGACCATAGGCAATGAAGAATCATTACGATAAAATACCAGAACCATGTGTTTGTAATGATCATGTACTATTAGATTTTGACCAAAAAAGATTTACAAGGTTACTACATTTTGGGAACATAAACGCAAATTTCATAGTTGAATATATATTTATTATATAAACACTATATTTAGTTTAATTTTCAACACAATAAAGGTGAAAATATGATAAGAGATGAAAGTGACTATTCAATACTTCATGTGAAGTTTTGGAGATCTTACTGTCTCATTAGCTTCATTGGTTAAAATGATAATCGAGAGAAAGTAAAAGGTGTCCGAATATGAAGCAGTATAACAGTGAAATGGTGAACAACGTTCAGAATGGGATAAACTTTTAAGCTTGTTCATTTATTTAGAATTGAATACTGCATTTTACTTTACAAAGTATGAGCGGGCACGGATTTGTCGATAGTTTATTTATGTCGGTGTATATGTACGTATAGTTCTCTCGAGCAGACATAGAACAAAACAATAGCGCCGCAGAACAAACGCAAAAAGTTAACGAATATTTTTCAAACCAGGAGCCTCACTTAACAAGTATAAGCCTCAGGGTCAAGTGCCATGTAACACATGCGTGCATTGTATCTGGCAATTGACATACCCTTTGAATGTCCTACAAAGGTTAAAGAAACAAAACTAAACTATCACAATATTTCGTTTGTGTTTCTCTTCATAAAACAGACAATCTAAAAAATGAACGTGAACTGAAATGTCACTGGTGAAACTTACTTTTATTTTTCTTCCTCCAATTCATCGCATAATCTTAAACAATATACATGTACCAGTTAATCATGCATTTGAAAGTTATATAAATCGCATTTGGGTTACATGAAATGCATCTTCAGGTGACATAAAATCGCTTGAAACCGTTTATGGGTTGCCTGTAAGGAATGGCGACTTGTAAAGTATTCACACTTAGTAGACACATTAGCCATGATAAGTGGATACCCCTAAATGTTTTTGTCTCACGTTATCATTATCTTTACTTCATAAAATAAGGGCGTTTCGGATTCGTCTTGGTGTAGATTATTTAGACTTGGTTTATGTTGAAACTTTTGGCTACTGAGCTTGTTTGTGTAGTTTTCACATCAGTATTGGACATAGTCAGTTAATCACCCATGATGATTGTGAGGTCAATATATTGAAATGTAATGGTGACTTTTACAATAAACATTATGAGTGCTCCGAACAGGCGAAACATCCGATTCGGTGAATTCTAGTATTTCTTCAATCGGAAATCGTCGTCATTATTTCATCGAAACAACTTCGGATGTACATGGACGGTTAACACTGTCAGAAATCTTTACATTTTACTACACTGAAAGTATATCGCGTAGTAATTTCAATTTATCAGTTAAACTTCATGACTTCACACTTGGGAATCTTAATCATATGCGATAGTTTACTTCACTGCCATTTAATTTAATTTAAACATTATAATACAGCATACTCGAAAAAACACACTACAATTAATAAAAACTATTATTTTAAATTTTACAAACTACTTCTTCTGATGTACCGACATTCTTTAGGGGTTGTTTTCAATGGGGAATGGCCGAGGTGTTCCCAATGAAAAAGCTTAATTCCTTTAGCAGAGCAATGAAGGCGGGTTCTAAAAAATAATCTGTTTAAATAACTTGAACATTGTAAAACTGTAGGCTAACTCATTTGTACTTTAAGCATATAAAGATTTCCGTTCATAGTGTTGAAATACACAAATACTTCAAGAAAATTTCAAATCTGTTTCTGCCATTTTCTTACCTAATGATTATAATTGAGACTTTCTGCTTATTATCTTAATATTAAATAACTATCATTGTCTGAAACCTTGATGGCACAATGATATTGTTTCGAAAGAACTACACAAGAAAAAAACAATAGTAAGCGTATGGTAAATTTTAATCACATTTCAAAACTTATTGTAGTTTTTGTACCTATATACATTATATATACAAATGTGCATGCAAATTGATGAAAAAATGATGCACCCAATTACAGATAAAAACAATGATATTAGGAAAAAAAACGGTGAAAACCGATAACCGTATAGATAATTAGTATATGAAAAATTATATAGCATACCGTTTTTCATTTTATAATTGAGTTGGAGTATAACATCCCTCAGCACGCACACTTAAAATAACATTAAATGTGATAAAATACTGTTAATTTATGAAAATGATATGAAAATAAAATAGCAAGAAACATATGACAAAAGATACTAGCCATATATTATTATCTGTGGTGACATTTTTATCCATGTTTAGAATGAGAACTTTAACTACCAGACTCATTAACTAATGCACGAGGGATCTATCTGTCGCAGAAACACTTTAATACTTTCTTCAGCTTGAAAAGCAGCATGCATGGAACACGAACAACACACCACCTATCCGAACATATTTATGCACCTTATACATGTATGTAGTGTGTAGTGGGATGTGTATGTATCACCGGTTTTCCGCGTTGCCATCTATGTCTAAAACTTTAAATAATGTAAATCAGGTATCAAAAAAACGTAAACACTTTCAAATCAAATTGCAGCTTCATTTTAGTTTCAACACGGCTGTCTTCTTTGCAGACTTGCAGACAAGAAAACGTAACGACAAACGATATGTATGCATAAGGTTCTCCGATATTTCTCTAGTTATGTCAGACAGCTTATCCGTGTTCAACATTCAAGTATTTGAAAGTCCACGTACTAAGGAGATATTAAAAGAAACCTATGATTTCATTATTTAATTCCATTGTTGCTGGAGTGGTGTTCCCGGTTCATTCGAAAGTCACACAACGACAAAGAGCAAAATACAACTATTTAATGCTTGGGCTCGGGACTGAGAATCCGACCAGTTAACCAAACTTTCTACACCATATTTTAGTTGAAAAAATATTTTGCCAGGGACCAAGGCTGTGCTTACAAAGCCTTGTTTCCCATGGGTATAAAATAATTGCAATATTTATATAAATTCCGTGTATCATACACAATTTATATACTCAAGCAGAAACCATAAATCCAACGAATCTGTGACGCGTTTGGTTACGAGATCCAGAATAAGAATCCGTTATACCTGTGAAAAAGCCCGCCTTTGCACATGCTTTATTTCTGGGTCTGTAAAACATCCCGCATTAGCTAGTTATAATGACCGACCAAGTATTTAGTTTTTGTACCATATCGCTGATCGACAAGGACATCTATCGTGTAGGGAACAGTGCAAAAATAAGAATGAGCGATCGACTACGTAAAGTCAACATGCTCGAGGATTAGGTCCCATCTTGCACAGGGGTCAGGTTTCAAATAACCCGGGTGTTCGGTCCAACCTAGTCGCAGGTGTCAGGGCTTGTTGTACTCCTGCGGAACGAGAACTACGAGCGTAACAGTGACGGTAACGGCAATGAATCCCAGCAGCAGGAGCCGGTCAATAACGAGGGCCAGCTGCTGCCATTCCTGACGTAACAGATCCCGCCGGTCCTGGAAAATGAACGGTGGGTATTGTAAAAACCTGCATATGAGGCGAAACGGATTGGACCCGTCTCATATCACATTTTACCTGAATACACACTATAAATTATGTCATAAACCAGCGTACCAATTTTCCGAACGTATTGGAGAGTCTGAATACTGCGAAGTATTTAGAACAATGTTGCGATTCGAAAGTTACATCTTTCGTTATTTTTAGGAAGTTTTAGTAAAGGAATGTATTGATGCTTAAGGCTTTATTATGTTTTGATGCTTGCTATAATACAATATTTAATTGCGATGTGGGAACAACACATATTTTTTATTTTACTGGCAAAGTTAAATGAGTACCTGTTCTGCTAATCTAATCTCATTTTTTTCAATCGTCTGATAAACCTTCCTGAGCACACGAACTAGCTGCTCTTCATAACCACCCGATGGCGCACCGATCCCACTCTCCCCCATTCCCATTCCCATAGTAACGCCCCCAGGCATGAAGCGACCGGAAATGCCGCCATTTTGGGAGGGTTTCTCTTGTTCAAGGTCCGGAGGACGCTCGTAAGAGGAACGCTCGTTGTATAGACAGTGCTCGTGTGAGGGGATCCGGGTCTGCAAGAGGATTTAATAAATACAAATTCATTAGTGTAACTAATAGACTTCTATTGTTTGAGTACATGCTTTCGTTTGAGTACAAATTATCATCGTAGAAAACATTTTTGTACATATTTATTATCTCGGATTTTTATCGCTAGAACACCAGAGACAGCAAGCGGTAGTATTGCTAATCACTTGAATGTCCATTTAAAGAGCGAGCAAGTTTTACAAACTAAAGAGCATTCCAGAACTGGTCCAGGAGGCTCCGGATGGTCAAGCTTGATACACTGACTTCGAGCTACATAACATAATATTGTTCCTACCCCAATACTCACCAAGCCGGGTCCCGGTGGCTCTGGAAGGTCTAGTTTGATACATAAAAGCCGAGCAACTATCCCAAAGAACACCCGTTTCACCGTTGGTGGTATCTCGATACCCCGGGCGCCCTTGTGGTGAATGTTGAGCGTCAACACCGTCATCGCCGTAGCCGAGGAAACGATCGCGATAGTTATCCCGTAGTATAGACCTGATGAAAGAGAAACAGTTATATTAACCTTTGAAATAATAAAAGATGAACTGTTTAAATCGTATGGTAGTCCATGCATCATAATAATCAAGTAAGCACTTTTCCGTTTGCTTTAATCGGTGATTGTGTTGTCTTGTGACCCTATAAATGTATCACAAAGTACAAGTATGGGGTGAAGAAGTCATGCTTGATCGAAGAATCCTTCTTGAAGCAAAGTAATGAATATGGCGTAATATAAAGGTATTCCATTCTGCAAGCATCGTCTGGCATCTCCATATTTTCATTAACTGTAATTTAATATTTTATAATCTGTATCCCATTTTTTTGTTATTATTTCGGGAAAATGAGAAAAGACCGACATAAAAGTTAAATGTATTTAAACAAAGTTTTGGCTAAGAATAAAAAGAAGTCTAAGAAAAAAACATTCGCACACAGAGAGTCAAATTGCTTTCAGAGGACTAAAGTTATTGCAGACTTGCATAATGGGTATAATGGTATTTAATGTGTCGTGTTACAGAACATAATCAAATACACAAAGTTTGATAAGTTAATGGCAATTTAGGAGCGCGAAATTATTAACGACTTTGTAAAATAACGCGAATTATTATCCATATATATGTAAAAGAACACAGCTGTCTGATGAATTATTTCCCCCAAAACGCAAAGATTTGTGCAACATGTTTTTTACTTTTTACATTTTTTGTATGCAAAATTATGCATCAATTCATTTTAGCTGATATAAAATCAATTATTCATCCACTCGCTTTTTCGTAGATCGCTCATATAAAAATGAAATGATTTGAACCTCTTGTAACCTCACGTCTGTGGGAAATCAGTTTGTTTCGACATGCTTTTTTATTTTTGAAGATTTGCCAAGACAAAAAAGCATTTTATGCAACGATTAATTGACAAGGATTCAAGTGTGTTTTTGTAATGAAAATACATAGTTCTATTGCATTTATCTTAGCAATTATTTCCTCTTTTACAAGCTAGAAACAAAAGAATATATATTCGTCGTTCCAGAACTATATGTTTTCTAACACAAGAAAACGCCATAGATAATTTACACGACGCCTGGTTTGTAGAAACTAGCTTAGACACATTATTATCTTTTGGCGCTATCAAACGCAAACTGGTCACAGACTGTTAATTAACTATTGTATCAGTATTTCAAATTTCAATTTTCAAATGCCATATATAGAATGACCAGTAAATAAATAAATACACCAATTCAGGTTGGTACAACATTTTCTCTTGCACAATATTTATACTTAATTTATCATCATTTTCGCTGGAGTGATGTGAATCATCACAATCAATTACAAATCCAATCTCTTTGTCTGCCTTTAGGTATTGATATCAAAATGGAATAATTTTAACATTCAGAAAATCTCCTGTCAGTAGGAAGGTATTTGCTTCGATACGGGATGGTTTACAAAAAAGAAAGATTTATTGTATTGAAAGATGTAGTGTCAGCAGGGATTTACGTTTCAAGATTGATATATTTTAACTTTTATATTATACATTTCTATGGAAAATGATAAGCGAGTTCTGGGAAAAATATGGTCTCATATTGAATTCAGAATAAGTGGTTGCACACTAACCTTAACATTTATATATATACATTTCCTTCAATTTACCTATGTTCGCCAGAGGATTTCATTTAAATCTGCTTGGCACAGCATGTTTGATGTTTTGCATAAACATATAGTTTAAGTTGCATTTTGATTACGACGAAGTGACAGAAATAAGGCATATTCTTTTGTTTCTAATTGAGATGCTTGGACAGAAATTTCTACCTGTCCCAGCATAATATTCCGTATGCATATTTGCTAGGTTACCATATTAGCGCAGTGGTTAGTGCACTCGCTTCTCACCTAGGCAACCAGGGTTTGAATCCCGGCCTGTGCGAATGAAAGTTTGGTTTGTGTTTACCAAGCCGGGCAAGAGGGCATTCTCCGGGTACTCTGGTTTCTCCCACAACACAAGACCACAATCTCATCTTATAAAACGCAAATGATTTATATAATGTTGTATTAACTCGTTTCACAATCGTTGTAAAATAAATAAGTTTTAATTAATCAATATACAGATATGCTGCTTATGACACAATATGTTACAGCTGTCTAAGATTTGTCTTGTTTATTTTTAGAAAAAAATACTCATACGTTCTCAAGTATTCGAGCTTTTCATTTGAAACGTTTCGTCGATTATTTCGGAAAACATTTACGCCTCAGTCACATAAACTACCATTTATCCATACATTCTATGACAAAGAATGTATAACACAGCAGTCTCGGTTGGATATATAATGACTGAAATGACTTTGCTTGTAACTTGTGCAAACATGTAAAGGGCCATGAGGAGCTGTTTCCCATGTATGTTTTCCCCACAAATTTTGATTTGTTTTATCGAAGTGATACTAATTGCTTTAACTATAATGATAACTTTTTGTAAAAAATGAATATACACACGAGTTTTCTATCGACAAAATTCATTTCTATAGGTTGGATATTAAACACCGATAGGCATTTCGGGGTAGTTTTTTCATAAAATTTATAAGACAAGAATTGTCTAAAATCTAAAAAATCTAAGCGGATATTTAAACTATGTGGACTTGCTGAAACTACCGCATACTGTTGGATAAACAGACATTGATTTACTTTATATCTACGAATATCTCACGCGTTCGACACTTATCAGCCAAATTAATGTTTAGTTATTTAAAAAAAAAAATAGTTTGCACTTTTTAGTTCGCAGATAAAAACAAAAAATAAAAAGCACAAAATGTTTGAGTAATGAAACAATTTGTACATGTCCAAGAATTGACGAACATACATTGTACAATTTGTTCATGTTTTATGTTAAATAACAGGAAATTTTCCAGTATATTTAGGGCGGAATCTTAATAGCTTGAGTACCATATAAGCGCCTGTAAAAACAGAACATGTTATTATACAATGATGAAAATAATTTATATATCATTGATTTTCTAAACATATATATTCAATAGTCAATTCCATAAAGTTGTCGAAAATTAATTTTTATGTCAATATCGGAGAAAAAAGTAATAATAAATGCTCATATTGCACCATTTCGGACTTGAAATTACACCCCTGCCAACAATTTAAACCATTTGAATGTCGGGTCAAAGAGATGGGCGAATGTCAAAAGGTTATGCCTCTAACTTACGCCCCTTTTTAAGTAAATTATTTAATCTTCCCCTGTTATTCACACACACACACACTCACACACACACACACGCCCACATGTACGCACGCACGCACACACACACACTCCCTCATGAAGAGTATTTCAGCATTAACAGTATTCGTAATTGCTGTTGAATGTCATTGAGTAAAGACAACATGGCACTGCAAAAAGAAAGGTGAGTTCATATTTCATATGTCTAGAGCCATGTTCTTTTTTAAATAGAATTATGATCCCTGAGACAAAATTCAACATATCATGGAGTCATTAATCATTTTACACCATGACGCATAGAGTAGACACGCAAGATAAACATGCTAGAAGTTGACAGACACCGACTTTAATATATTAATGCGTTCCAATTCTGGATATAACAATAAGAGATTGAAAACATATTTCTTTCTCTAAAAGTGCTTGTACACACATATGCAACTTTTCCTCTATTGACATCTTATGCAAAATAAGAAATTGTTGCTTGCGTAAAATTATTCCATTAAATCAATCACGCGTCGAACCGTTATAATTATCAGCAATACTCGTATATCTGTATCAGTTTTAATTAAATTCAAGAGCGAGAAAAGCTTGCATTATTGGGAGGTTTTCCGCGCGATTACTTGAAGGAAAATAATAATATGGTGATTTCAGATTAAAAAATCAAATATACCGGAGAAAGATGATATATCTTTGTTTGTTCTTCAAAATTAAATACATGTACTTCTTTACACCTAACGGCAAGAAAAAATAGTTAACAGTATATAAGTAATAATACGACATAGCAGGTTAAGCTCCAGAATGAGGAACCAAAATATAAAGAACTTCTTTGTACATAGAAGCTCAATAAATTATGCTTCCATATTTCATTCATAATTTGAGTGATCAAGGTACACAAATTCATGCACCCAGCAATATTTCATTTTCATCATACGTTGTAGACAAATAGTGGTTCGGAGAGCATTCTTGAATGTCCGACGTGCAATAAATTTAATATTTCCTCAAGATATAAGCAAAATAACAATTTAAACATCATAATAATATCAGAGATGCGAATACATCTGGGCTTTGATTGAGCTTTCAAGCTGCATGTCCAGAATCTCTCTTAAAATGGCGGTGTAATCATGCTGCAATTGAAGCATTGTGTAAAACGAAACAAAATAATATATATGTGCCAATTAAACACTATATCAGGATATTCACATATTCATCACGAAAACATCCAAAAATCGTTACAAGGCCTGTCAATTAGCTGCAAGTTTAGAAGAGTTGTGAATGCCTATAAAAACGTTCTGTAAAACCACCTGCCGTCTTGATATAGCATAGCACTTGGATGAACAAATATTTCGACACTAAGGCATTCAAATGTCCCATAACAAAAACCGTGGCTCTCTTTTTATTTTATTTTTTATCAGAGCTGAAAACAGAATAATGACATGATAGGAATTGTGTGCCAAAGCAGCTTGTTTTCGTAATATATTAGCAGTAGAAATTCATTCAAATTGATAACACGTAGAGGATACAGAATATGTTGATCGATGTTTATCTGAGAGTGACTAACTGCTGTTTTTTTGTTGCTGAATTGCAAACCTCAAAACCCAAAAGCACTAGAAAGACACAAAAAAGCACCTTTATTAGGTTACTTGATTTCTGAATAAACTATGCATTTCATAATTCCTTCTTTGACCAATCGTCGGCATCTGCACTACTCTTTCCGTTTACCAGAGACAGAGGGAAATTGAGTATCGGGTGTATCGGGCAATGTCTTTAAACATGCAAGTACGAAAGTCTGGTTCGTTAATCCAATATGGTGGTGCTTGTTCATTCCTTGCAAAATACGCATTCGAAGTTGCTTTTGAGACATAGAGTTAAAATAGTGATCCTGAATGTCCAAAATGCAAACTATATCCTTAAGGTTAAGCCCAAAGTGCATTCCAAAATCATTATAATGCCATCGATCCGTTAACAGTTGATCTCTAATTGTTATATCAAGACAGGAAATATCTGCACGATTCTAGTCCAAATGTGAATTAAAAGTGATTGTGTAATTGTGATGCAAGAGAAGCATTTTGAAAGATAATAATAAAAAATATCAAAAGCAGTCTAAAGTATTTCACACAAAATATTCGCGATATTTATTTTGTATGTCCTTTCAAGTATCCATATAATTTGGAATTCCAGTTCAACAAACTTTTGAATTTCACATTTTAAATTATCTATTTGGGTCCAATCTCGAAGGTATTTTTCCAATAAAAAGCCTCATGCTTCTTAGAAGTATAATAAATAGCATCTTCTCTTCAGTTCATCCTTTCGTCACGCACATTACAAATCAAAACAAATGTTCTGTTCTGTTTTTCCTTTCGTCACACATATAAGAAAGTGAATACGCTGTATTAATTGATTGTCAAGCAAAATTAGCACGTTCTAATTTAATATTTGAAATACATTGTTCTTCACACTCAGTCTCATATTCTATTTTCATATATATGTGATTAATTTCCATCCTCGTAAATATAGGAAAATCATACTGGGGAGCACTAATTCAATCTCAAACTAATGATTTTTACAGCATAAACACAGTATTATTGATTGCTGTTAAATGTCAAACACATACAAAAGAAAACACGAGAGAGTTTCAAGAGATACTTTCGGCTAATTGGTTTACTAGATTTATGACATAGAGAATTAATGTTCATAATCGATCTACGTTTAATGCTTAAACCATCTGCAAATAAACAATTATGGTCTGCATGTTTTCTCCTTGAGCAAGTTATTGGTTCAATAATGAGTTTTATGCTAACACATATGAAAGCAAAGCAGAGATAAATATAAGTTACATGACATGTACCGTACGAGAAACACTTTTCGCAGTAACTTATCATTTAACATAATTGATATTCACGATCAAACACGTTTATTATACTTTTGCACCCTGATTGTACAAGCCCAATGGCAAATGACGTTCCAAATATCTGCCGTTGATTTTGCACAAAGAGAAAATGCCGAAAACAAATTAATATTCTTATTTTTACGTCAGGTACGTTTGAACTCACATTTTATGGCCCGGAATTCTAAAAAAGTGCTAGCGTGTTACACGAATATGCAAGAGCACGCAAGCGCTGACATGCATTCTGTAGATTGTACTAAAAATCGGAATTAATTATACTTCAAATCGGAACAAGGAGAGGTCATTGCCCGACTTCTCTTTAATGACAAGAATAATAATATCTGTCATGTGTTTCCGTTCCGGATAAAAGATCCGACCCGAAGGCACCTTCGTTACAAGGTAACGCGACTTGCCGAGTTACCGACAACGCAGCGTGCCCGAGGGTCGATTTATTCTATCCGGAATGGACACACATGAAAGATATTTTTCTAGCGTACCTTAAATCAATTTGTTTTGTGAATGAAATACATAAAAAGCGCATTTTTGTTCATTTCACCAAAAAGCGCGTGCGATGATGTTTACTGACGTCATTGCGCGTTGTAATTTGTATTCACTGCATACGTCAATAAGTTCCTACGACATCACGTTTTTAAGGGTTATTTTGTTTTGTTTTGAAGATATATTTTTGTCAAGTTAATGTTTATGGAACTTATCTATTGAAATCGCACATTTATGGTTACATAAAGTGTATAATAAAATAAATAAAAAGTATTACGTCACAGCGCGTGACTCATCTGGCATAGGGGGTGCCAGATGGAATTTTCCAGCACGGCTGAATTCACCGGATATGCCTTTCCGGTGAGCTAAAATGAATAAGATGAGACAACCTCAACAGTTTTTCGATCATATCCTTATCCATGTCTTGTCACTATTGATACTCTGTTCATTTATTACCAGCATCCCGGAAGTAATAATTTTACACGAAGAAATTAAAAAGAAGGATTACTCAGGCGAAACTCATATAATCTCTGATTAACACATATTTTCGGACATGCATTTGATTGTCGGCCGGTAATTGAGTGGTGAAGATCATTCAAGGTTTATTTTGTTTTTATTGAACTACGGCCGCCCTGAGAGTTGATAACGTATTATTACAATTGCAGACCAGAACGATATGTTTATAATGATCATGTACTTTTAGATTTTGATCAAAATAAGATTTGCAAGGTAACACAAATTTGGGAACTTAAAAACAAATGTTAGCGTTGAATATATATATTATTTAACCTATAAATATAGCTTAATCTACAACACTATGAAGGTGAAAATATAATAAGAGATAAATGTAACAAATCGACACTTCCGGGTTTCCTACTGTCTCATCAGCTCTGCGGCCAATTGTATAAACATATTTACCCAGGGTAATATTTAACCGGCGGTTTTTTTTCTGGTAAATTGGCGGTAAGCACTTGTATAATCATAGGTTAAGATTTTACCGCGGTAATATCTACCCTCCTCCAAGAGATGGGTAAGTTGATTTACCCTCTCAGTTACCGGAATCAAGATGACCGACTAGACATAAACAAACGCTCGATTCACACCTCATTTTGTCGATTTTAAAGAAAAATTGAAACTTCATGAATAGAAAACTGTTCCATTACATCCATATCAATAAAAGACAGGAATACAGAGGAAAGAAATCACCAATAACCAATGTGTGAAGAAATGTATGCTTTAAAAATATTCCAAGGAACCAATTTCATAAACATAAACAGTGACACAAGAAATCTCAGTTTAAGAATGTATTTACCTTGTTTCGCGTTAAAATAATTCCAACATCTTTCTAAATTCAATGCAATGGTTGGAGACCAACACTTGAATGCAGGTCTCGACCTTATTGTGAACAAATGCATCCCACTTCGGACATATTTTGAGTATTTTGCACATAAATATTTAAAATTAATTTTAACCGCCTGTAATCATTGAACAACAAATGACAGCTATGACGTCATTTTCTATAAAGGAGCCTCAGTCTATTTCTACAGTTTTCTTTTGTATAGAGGCACCCAATGGGGTGATTGCTAACCAAATACTGTACAGAGCCTTGATAATATAAAAGTATACTGAATATTTGATAAAAACAACAGCTGTGGTAAGACCTAAGGACTCAAACAAAAACAACATACCCAAGTATGATCTTTTGTGTTCGTTAAAATTTATATATACTGTTACATATACAGAACAGTTCTGTGTTTAACATGTCACGTTTAGGTTCAATTGTACACAACCATTTCATAATTGTGATAACGAATATAAATAATCATTTCAGGCTTTTTATCAGCGAAAGCCACCGGAGCTAGTGTGATGTTAGAACATATTACAGGCACCAGATTAAAGACACCAAGAGCAGTGAGGAAATAATAAGGTGTTGCTTTTTCTTCTGTAAATTATCAGTAAACAAAGTAGTATACTGGCATTTGAGCGAAAGCAAAATATTTATAACTGGTGTGTTTATTGTGAAAGCCATCATCTCTTACCGACGCTCTTGTTAACTTACCTTTCAAATTTATAGAATTACTATGGCCCTTAGGGAACGCTCCCCCCCAAAGAAAATGATTCAATATCATTTGGTCATTATTAATAAACTTAACTGATATATATTCAATGTCTCATGTAGATTAAACATCTGATGAATTTGTTAAATGGTTGGATGCAGCATCTTATAAATGGAATTCTTGGAACAAATATATGAAATACTGAAACAATGGTACATATTATATTAAAGATATAAATCTATTGATCACTTAAAGGGAATCAGTGCATCATTTCTATGACAAGTGGAAACTGACTATAAATTCCTTAAGTGTCAGCGTGAGAAAAACGGACGATGCCATTATATTTTTTTCAAAGATATTGTTTTTTTTGGAATTTCGTTTAAGCAAGTATGTTTTCTTGTCAGTTTATTTTTGTTTTTAAATTATTCAGATATATTGTGCCATCATTACTTGCATCTCATTGCAATAATGTTCGCATTTTCCTGCGGTATGCGTTGACCGTTTTGTATGAAGTAAAGAGTAACACCTCAAGAATGAACCTACCCCTTGAAGGTTTGCATGATTTTATTGATCAGCCACAGAAGTGGCTTATAAATATTCTGTACTATATTGTTTGGTAACTTGTTTGACCGATTTAATTAAGTTTGTCATTAAATCTGCCTTTTAAAAGAAATACAAAGAATTTTATAAAAATGAAATGTGGAAGATTTTATTATAAAAATGATACCTCCAAGCTGTTAAGAAAATGACGTCACTCTATAGCATTATGGGACAGTTTGGTAAAATTTACCTGGTTAAACTTTCACCCTAACCTGGTAAATTTACCGCCTTTGTAATCACTTTTATACAAACGCATTTACCGGCTTTGTAATATTACCACGGAATTTACCGGTGGTTTTACTTACCGAGGTAATTATTTACCATTGTTTATACAATTGGCTGGTTAAAATGAAAACCGAGAAAAGTATAAAGTGTCCGAATATGAAACAGTTTAACAGAGAAACGGTGAACAGCGATGAAAACGGGATTAACTGGAAGGCCTGTCCTTTTTTCAATATTGAATAGCTGCATTTTACTTAACATGAGTATGAGAGGGACAAGATTCGTCGAAGTGTCCGAATATGAAACATATTGACTGGGAAATGGTGAACAGCGTTTAGAACGGGATACGCAAACAGGCTTGTTCTTAAATTAAATATTGAGAATATGCAGTTTTCTTTACAAGGTTTGAGCGGGGCGCGGATTTGTCGATATTTTATTAATGACGGTGTTTATGTTAGTATAATTCTCGTGTTCAGACATATAATAAAATAAGAGGGCCGCAGAGCGAACGCCAAAACTCATGAAATATTTGTTTTGTCAAACAAGGAACCTCACTTAACACTTAAAAGGTCAGGTTTAAGGCCAATGTTACACATGTCTCGCGTAGATTATCTGGCAACATGTTCACCGTTTTAAAACCTTGCAAATGTTGAAGATTTAGCACAACTATGCCGGCGACGACACTTAGGCTTTCACAATAGCTCGTGTTTCGTCTTCAAGAAACAGAAAACCCAAAGAATAAATGTATCAACCGGAAATGGACTCACCTATGAGCGGTACGACGTCCGATGTCGGCGGGAGACTCTCTGAGACTATCATGAGGAAGACGACGATGGACAGGAGTGTTGTAATTCCCATTGAAACCTTCTCACCACTCTCTGGGGGCATGTAGAAACCTACATGGTTACAGAACGAATTAGAAGACATTTATTATTATTATTATTATTATTATTATTATTATTATTATTATTATTATCATTATTATTATTATTATTATTATTATTATTATTATTATTATTATTATTTTCATCATTATTATAATAATAACAATAATTGACATAAAGATTTTGATTTAAAGATAACGTTTATTTGCGAGTTTTCTTAACCTTTACTCACTGTCCTCATTAAAACATATACACGTGCAATATACCTTAAAAGTAAAACGGTATTACAAACTTCATAATATCATACATTAAAACTTTTACCAAATGTGGATATCCTAGGCTTTATTGACAATTAAAAAAGCGAGCGTCTCAAAAGACAATCCAGCAACATTCATATTACAACTATACGTATAACAGCATAATGCAACAGCAAAAATAATGGCACAACTAACGTTTTATCGTTTAACTAAACTTTAAGAAAATTAATGTCATCATCATTACCCAACAACGCCACCAGGGTGATCAGGATACACGGCATAACCATGTTAAACAGGTAGAAAAGCGGTCGCCGCTTTATCACAATGTCATACTTCATAAAAGGCACATCATCCGGGCAACACGAGAATTTCTCCAGCTGCCTCCGGGGTGTATACTCAAGGAGACTCCATTCAGAGCTATGAACGTAGTTTGAGACATCACCCTCAGTGGAATGACTGAGAATGTTCAGTTGGTCTATCCCGAACGACCACGACGCGAATGACATTGTACAGTTTTGAACGTCGTATGGGAAATATTTGACGTCAATTGAGCAAGAACTACGGAAGATTGACATGGAAAGCCACGTCACGTTACCGGAGTAGTGAATTATCACGTTGGAGCTTATAGATGTCACGGTAGAACTGGAATCGGCGCTGAAATCGTAAATGGTGAGAAAAAAATCATTTGATTGTTTTAATTTAACAATTGATAACCTGTTTAAACCCCAACTGAACATTTGTTTTAATGTGGCAGTTTAAATGAGATCATCCTACTGAATACCGACTCATCACCGAATCCCTCAGTGATTGAGACGTATTTCTCACTGATCAGGCCAAGTACTGCTGTGTACTCTGTTCAAATGAATTTAGTTATGAATACACAATGCCCTTCGATAAGAGGCATGCATTTTAACAAAGTGTGATATGTCAGGGTTTAATGGCAAAGAAGTACTGGGGACCGCTTCTCACGCGACAGGTCAACGATTCATTCTTACAGAAATGCCCTTTTCAACGCCTTTCATATCGGAGATAGACTAGTTATATAATGAAAACTAAACGGACAAGCCCATAAGTCAAATATTAAATATTCACTCTTACTCCCAAATAAGATTTACCACATTTAATACAATTGTTTTAATTTACCAAAAGGATTAATAAATGTCGAAAACAATGATTCTTATAAAGGATACTGCGTTTAATTTGAAAGAAAGGTGCAGAAACCACGGTATTTCTACCTTATGAGACGATAGTAGATCACAGTAAATCTTTTAGCATTCACCAATCATTTATTTTTTTGCATTTTGAGCTACTAAATACACGGTTATAAACTTGTTATCAGTAATTAATATTTTCCTTAAAAACATTATTTAGTAAGTAGTTAAATGTTTATCACTCAAAATTTATGTTTGTTATACATGTGTATGTATTCATTTGAATAACAGTGTCACTTTAAAAAAGACAGTGCTTTGAGCCACAAGGCATAATGTTATAATCATTGTCTTATATAGATCACCTGTTAAGCTTAACACTGCCATTCACAGTCTGTGTAATCTACTTACTTGTTATATAAAACAACATCTGGTTTCCAAATATCCGTGTAAGGTACCCCTATGACTGTAATGTTGCCGTATTTTTGTGGTTCCCAGCGTAGTTTCGGATCCAGCCAGTTTTGATTGAGCCAGCAGTTTGTTGTGATGATCTGATTCTTCTCGTCCTGACATAGAGAAAGCAACCCCTTTAACTACCAAGTGCAAAGAATGGAATACGTTAGCGTCATTTAAGTTCGTGTAAGAAAATTAAAATCTGGTGTACTGTATTTTAAAGGGAAGCGTTCAGAAAACAGTTGTCAAGAAGTACTTTTTTCCATTTTTCAATTTCAAAATCAAGTATCTTAAGTCGTTTAAAGTGTTAAAACTAAGTAATTGAAAATGGAGTTCGCCTGTTCAACACACAATACGTATATTTCAATATCGGCCTACACTAACAACCACGCTTTATTTTTGAAAAAGGATGCGTTGCCACCGCGGGAGCCAACGCGGTGGTGCGCGTCATAGCCGCCTCCATCTGTGGCTATCGGGTAGGACTTCCGAAAAACATGCACGCGGCGTATTGCCGCGATGCGGCTAACCGCTATATGCAGGTATTTTAACAGGTAAAGGTGGTACAAGTAGTAGATTGTACATGTAAATTGAACGATTGCGAGGGTGAACAAATTCATCCCCCAAACTTGAAAATTATGTCGCTGGAATATTGAGTGTTTCCTAAAGTACTTTCAATAAGTTAATTGACTCAATATAGTATTTATTATTCACAATCACACGTTAAACGAGGGCATTTGAACTTTATAATTTTTCGAACAAGGCGGCATTAGCGTCTGGATACTTACACAGTTGCAAAGCATAATTTTCAGTGATCAAACTACGTTTTGAGTACGAACCAAGATTTGTAGATTACGGGTCGAGTTTGTATGAGTTTAATAAAACTTACTAGAATTATATGTATAGGACGGGAACAAAGAATTTTTCAAAAGCCTTCAGTCTGCCAGTAATTTCCATTTGTTAATAATTTTGACTACCATTTCAACGATTTATTTAAAACAGAAACCAATGTATTTCTGAGTCGGATGCAATCATGACGTTAATTCGCCGAACAATGTAAAACTCAACTAATAAAACCAGGAGACTGAAAACCGAAACCTTTTAAGGATTTGACAGATTTCGATCTTGAACATGAGAAATACGCAACATATGGTAAGAGCATTTGCTCATTTACAGGATACTGAACTATTATTCTTATCAATGTTAATCTGCGCAAAACTTTTTCCTTTATAGCATCGCGGAAATGTATTTGATATTTATTGTTTTTCAATGATATTACGAGTAAGACAAAACGTCATAGATAGAAAAAGAATGACATCTGTTTCCTCAGGCGTAATCTCTTCATCTGAAGCCCACGACGCCGACAATGAGTGACAATTGACAGCCGACGTCCACGGCTCTACAGCTGGGACGGCTTTTGTCCGTGTGTCATGGGGGCCAATAGAGGCGGACTGATACTATCAGTTAACAAGAGTTATTAAAATCTTAAATAAAAAAAGGTCGGTCAGGCGCTGTGTCCTGCAACTCCTGGCTACAATATCACGATCAAACTTAAGTCAAATCTCAATATTAGTCTCAATTCATTTTATCATAAAGCATCAAAAGTTATTAAAGACAACTTATGTATTAACACATTTTAAAAGCATATTTCACCAACGAATATGTTGATAAAAGCCTTTGGTCACGATTTGAAGGAAACGTATTCTACAGCCAATAATGTATTTGAGTAAAATTAAATGTTTTTTAATAATTGCTCAAGTAAACATTTTTGCTCTAGAATAGGGTTTTCTTTGAAATTTTGACAACATCTTTTTATTAACACGCTCTATGATAAAATACGTTTTCAACAAGTATAAAAAGCATAAAAAGCATGCAATATGTTAAGTCATATTACGAAAAGAGCATAACAGAATAGAACGGACAGTTAATACGACTTATACAAGTGAACATCGTCGTAATACATATAGTTATATATACACATGTCACGAATCTAAACTTAGATATACTATATAATAGAATTAAGTGGGGGGAAAATAGTTTATGTAAATTGAATACAAGACGAGTGTTAGATTAACACTGGCAGTGAGGGAAATTAACATACTTTGTTTTTATGTCAGTTTATCATGCTTGCTCAATTCACCAATAAACTCATAGTGATGTACCTGTTTACACATTGAATTAAAGAGACTGTACACCAGATTGGCACCAAAAAAGTTTTTTTCTGTTACGAATCTCAAGACAATTATCTAATAGAATGTGTTACGCTTTGATATCATAATTGTAAAAAAGTACCTGCTTGCTCGTTTAGTGCGCTTATGACCATTCCAATCTAGGATCAGATGTTAGACGTTAGCATCCAATCTAGAAAACTCCAGACGCTACTGATGTGACCCAACGAGGATTAAGTCAGAGATCCTATTCATTTATCTTACAATGCAAAACTTGTTGCCAATAACAAGCCTTATTCCTAGTATTGTCTTGTTGTGTAATGCTTGTGTCTTAAGCAATTTTAATGAGTGAATAATTGCTTTACTCACGAGAACAACCTGAGTACAGTTTGTGTTATTTATACCGATTCCACGCTGTTCACTTGTGCAAAGAAATTCTCACACCTGTACAAGTAGTGCTCGGCTCCCTCTCCATTATCAAACATCATACACAATTAACGACCAAGGATAAGCCGAGGATATAACTTAAAACTGAGTTGATTTTTTGGCAAAGGATTCCATCTTTAAAATACAAGCAAATCCAAAATAATTCAACTGGTAAAAGTAGAAAACAGCATAATCTTTTACAGGCTAAGAAATATTTTCTTATCTTTTCTCTCATAAAGTTATTTAGAAATTACTGTCAGTTTCTTGTTTGTTTACATCAGTTTCTTGACAAACGTGAGAACCCCGCTGAAGTCACGTGATTCCTCACCCTGTTTACGTTCGACGCTAAAAAATGCGAAGTGTATTTTCAGCCGGAACGAACACGTATTTGCGTGGTGAATGTGCGATTTGCAGAATCATATTCCTGTTAATTAAGAATTACTACTGGTCGTTTTTCTTCGATTTATCTTCACAAAAAAGTATCTCAAAACACTTTTGTTTCACATACAAAATGAATTTGGTAAACGCAACTATGACATGAAATATGTAATAAAGTTACGTAAAGAGCATACGTAAACCCTCGTATACGTACGACGTCGATGATCTGTGCAAGGGCTACGCCGTAGGTAGTATTGACCGGCTTGCTCCAGTGTGTTGCGGGTCGTACCCGCTTGTCGTATGCCACAAATAGGTCCCGGACCAGCCGGTATTCGTTCTCATCTGCCATCACCAACATCGCTACAACAACAACAACAACAACATCATTAACCATTATATAAGTATATAGAATTTAAATACATATATTTTTAAGTTTATATTTTCACCAAATTATTTTGTATTATTTTACAGTATACAGAGAGTTCCCAACAACTAGATGTGAATGCCCAAGCCTCCTCAACGTTAAACCCCCCAACGATCAATCCACTTGTCATGCGAAATTTAACCAGTAAATAGGATCTATTTAATACGGCGCTTAATTGATGGGTTAAATCCAGTTTTTGGGGAGAACTCAATTTATTTCTGCGAATTTTATTACCTTTTATTGCAAGGCAGGCCATTAGCAACCAGTCCATTTCTCCGCCGCGTTAAACCAGTCTGCTAATTTCCTCGGTAGACATGTCATTTACGTCTCATGTCACGCATGCTTGCATTCTGAAATGACACACGGGTAATTTTGCAATTCAACACTAAAAGTACTTTCACGCATCGTTCTATAACAGAATACCAACGCTGATGTAATAAAAATACTAACACTTCTTTTATATTTTAAGAAGTCTAAAAGCTTTTTGACGGTGCCGCGCTTCTCAATTCCTTCGTGATATTTTTTGCAGCACAACTTAACATTTGCTGTTTTTCTCCATGCTCCTTTTTGGGGTTGACGCTAACAGTTTAATTGCACAAGGGATTTTTTTATCTAAGGAGTAAATATTCTCACCATTTACGAAAAACATTATTAAATGCGCAACATTCTACAAGTCTTCGTAAAACCCGTCACAAAGAAACACCTCCATAACACGCTTTTTTAAAAAAAAGTTCACACCATAATATCTAAATTAAATGTCAGACGTCTTCACGGTCTTTTAACTAGAAACCGTTCGAATCTTTTTCACACAATACAGTAATATGGGAACATCGAAAAACCTAGAGATTGCTTTTACACAATTATTTACTCCGTTGTCCAAACACGATTCTTTAAATAACATGGCTTAAAACAATACAAAACACCTAAAGTTAGCTTTTACACAATTATTTAGTCCGTTGTCCAAACACGATTCTTTAAATAACTTGGCTTAAAACAATACAAAACACTTAAGTTGGCTTTTACACAATTATTTAGTCCGTTGTCCAAACAAGATTCTTTAAATAGCATGGCTTAAAACAATACAAAACACCTAAAGTTGGCTTTTACACATTTATTTAGTCCGTTTGACCAAACAAGAATCGTTCATGTCCATCTGAATGTACACTTTATTTTGAAGACCATGTTTACACTGTAAACTCTTGCAAATAGTTATAGAATGTTAGCTAATGGAATCTCTAAGCCCAAGACCGCAAGTATATCGGAAAACGGAAAAGGACTTAAGTCGACATTGTATCCAGTCTGTCGAACATATAATAAGTATCAGTTCTGGAAATCGCATTATTTACTTAAAAGAAGCTTTATAATTATAATAAGCATTATACGAAGGGGATACGTAGGTGTTGGTGTTTCTACGGACTACTTGTGCCGCCCGCGCCTATTAGAACCATTATGGCATAATCCCAACGCACGCCTCGTGCAGTTTATTAGGAATTTAAAAGCATCAAAGGGAAAATGAATCCCACCATTTAATGAGTTTAAAAGAAAAGCCAATAATTTATTCAGCACAAAGTGGTTTTAAAACAACGATGAATGTCATCTTAACGTTACATAACCGAGAGACGAGAAGACAGATGGGTCAGCCACTACGACTAAACTACGGTTACATGGAGAGCGACAACTATAGTAACATGGGGGCCGACAAAACTACGGTAACATGAGGCCGACATAACTACGGTAACATAGGGGTCGACTAAACTACGGTAACATGGAGTCGACTAAACTACGATTACATGGGTTCTGACTAAACAACGGTAACATTGGGGCCGACATAACTACGGTAACATTTGGGCCGACTTAACTATGGTAACATGGGGCCGACTTAACTATGGTAACATGGGCCGACCTAACTACGGTAACATGGGGGCCGACATAACTACGGTAACATGGGGCCGACTTAACTAAGGTAACATGGGGCCGACTTAACTACGGTAACATGGGGGCCGACCAAACTACGATAACATGGGGCCGACTTAACCACGGTAACATTTGGGCCGACATAACTATGGTAACATGGGGCCGACTTAACTATGGTAACATGGGGCCGACATAACTAAGGTAACATGGGGCCGACATAACTAAGGTAACATGGGGCCGACTTAACTAAGGTAACATGGGGCCGACATAACTACGGTAACATGGGGGCCGACTTAACTACGATAACATGGGGCCGACTTAACTACGGTAACATGAGGGCCGACCAAGCTCTGCGGGTCACCTTGGTGCGGTTGCAATAAATCACGTCCAAGGAAGGCTTAATAGCCAGCTTAAAACTATAATCCTATCCGCTAATAATCGCTGCCTTTTGGTCACAAGCGCTATATGAGATTACACCTACACATGGCTCTATTACAGCTCATATTCCATGGCAGAAAATGTTATAAGACAACGGCTTTAATGCAAAAATAGTTACGGTTACTCGATGTTTATTATCATGTTTCTCGGAAGAAACATAAATATAGACTTAAATCATTATTTAATTAGATATTGTGTGAAAACAGAGGACAATTTATGTTTTTACGAAGAAAATACTTACTTTAATGAAAACAACACACCATTTAATAGAGACTTTTAGAATTATACATTTCTCTTTCGTGCACTGAATAATCATTTGTTTTCTAATTTACTGTCAATACATCTAGACATTTTGAAAGAATTAAAATTTAGTACTTCCTTTTTATTCCATTTAAAAGGAGGTCATGTTATTAAAGTCAACTTTGACCACCATCATGGACATCTTACACAGTTTTTTTGTTTTTCTTTATTTGTGTTTTTTTGCACACAAAAGGCTCTAGCAAATCAGAAACAAGGATATGATCGTTATATTATTATAGGTTAACTAATCAATCTATTGACTGATTATTGTTGGAATTTCTCTTGAGTGAAACGGGGGTTGCTACCCGGCTATTCACAACAGGCAGCTGGCAAAGTTTTTTGCGAAAAAGAGGGAATAACCTCTCAGATAATTTAATTCGAAAAAGGGATCGTACCATACTTGCGTTAAAAATATGTCCTAATATCCCTAACTTAAGCCACGTTATTTATGACAAAGAAAGACAATAACACCATCTACCACAACTGAAAGCATGGCCAATATGAAATGTCTGCGACAACCCGTAATTGTCCACGAAATGGCAATTATCTGATCCCAGAGATTGTAATTGTTTCGGTGCCCTTGTGTCCACAAAATAGAGACAAAACAAGAACACTCAATACTGTTCCAGATAGGGTCATGGCAATTTATATTCAATGTGTATTTAAATGAATGCAATGTCCTTCAATGCAGGAAAAATAAGCCGAGAAAACAAAGCAAACAGAAAACATATTTACAATGGAAACGCCTTGTATCATTTCTAAAAAAAGCACAATTACGTTAGAAAAATTAGGTATTAGGTCAAACAATATTCTACTAGAAATATATTGAATACTAAACTGCATTGATATAATGTTATAGTCAACACGCTACAAGTTTATTTTTTGAAATATTTAATTATTTCTATATATACAATATAAGATCAGACTAATGACAATGCTGGTATATGCGACGGATTGAGATGTCATTCAGTGCTATTTTCACACAAATAAGGTAATTTGCCTCCATGCGTACACAAACAGTAAAGCATGAATGCTATATTTCGCAGTCAATGGTCATCCACACTTCAAATGATACAATAAATATACAAAAAGAAAGCATGAGGAGGGTACATCTATGTTTCCGTAACAATCTTAATGTTTTCTTCAATTTAATTAATGCTTTCAATTTATACATCGATATGTTTTTATTTACAAAGATATTTTGAGAGGAGATAATTCTACAAACTGCACGTACTAAATAGAGATAAACTGAAAGTAAGATTTTATGGTGTGGCATCAGGAATCATGGAGAATAAGGAGGAACTAAATACATTAAAAAAGTACATAGGGCTAACGTAAACCGACAAATAGCAGGCCTTAATGTAAATAGCACATTTTCATCTGACAGAAGTGTCGGTGATCTTGGAGTTTGGCTTTATGGCGAATTGTCAGGCAATGCATTCGTTTGTCATAGCTATATGCGAGCTCGAAAGAAAAATCACAACACATTTTTTAACTGTTAGTTAAATTAGAAAAAAATGTATTGAAGCTACATCTAAATCATTTTGCTATATCGAAGTGTATGTTGCATAATCCGTTACCAAACGTACGATTGAGAGTCATACAGAATGCGGGTCAAAAAGGCCCACTTCCAGAAAGGCCCAGTAACAAAAAGGACCAGTACCAGAAAGGCCCAGTTTGATGTCTTATCTTTGATAACTTTCGTTCTCTTTGATAACTGTCGTTCTCTTAGATATATAGAAGTTAATATTTATAAAAATAGCATAATGTCTTAAATAATCTTTTAAATCATTTCAGGAATTCGGAATTGCACCATTTACAGTGGTGACAGAAAAAATCAAAAGGCGTTTCATTAACATTTTTTATTGACAGGCATAATAATACATTTTTCTCAAGGTTAATTTTAAAAGTAGGCCTCTCTGGACCGGGTCTTTCTGGTACTGGGCCTTTTTGACCCGACTCCGTCATACACCTATTTATTTAACAATATATTCGATAGTATATGAAGAAGCCAAAACATGATTCATACAATGAAAATCACTAAGACAATATTTAAAGACATAAAATACATAAATATCATTTTTATAAAGAGGTATTTAATGCAATTATTTCAATAAACTATAAATTTGCGAATATATTTCAATCAAGGCATACGACAGGCACTCTGAATAAACATCTTGTATGATAATGAACATTTAGACATAGTCTCCTTAAATCCTTCCATGGAAGCGATGTTTCTGACATAAAGAGCGATAATTTCGATTGCAACATATGAGAGAGCTTTAGTACCATATTTTGTATTCGACTGCACTTGAGACTTAGCCTTATTCAGTTTGTGTATACCACGTGATAAATTGCGTCACATAATGCTAAGTCGGAAGGCAATACTTTGCTCTGAATGAAGACTTTAAACATAGATAACTTTACTACGTCTTCACCCTTTTAGATAAAAAATAGCGCAGTCTACGCCGCTTACGCAGCCCCGCCTTCGGTCTTTTACCAGAATTTGATTGAGAATTTAGTTTCTTAAAACACTTCGACAAACCTTTTTACAATATGGCCGTCTGACGGAGCACCGTAAAATAATTATTTTGGAAACAGGTTTGTCGAAGCGCTTTTTTGAAATTAATTACCTTTTCAAACTCCGGTAATAAAAGGAAGGTGTGGCTCTTAAAGCGGCATAGACTTTGTTTTATTTAAAATGGTGTAGTAAAAGGAAAGTTATCTTTGATTTAAGTCTCCAATTAAAGCAAAATGTTGCCTTCCGACGTAGCATATATGACGTAATTTATCACGTGGTATATACACACACTGCTTATTGGTTGTTGATATCAATGTGTTTTCAACGAAGTGCAAACTATTTTGTGTTTGTGAATCAGAATGACTGTGCTCCTGTTAGCACTTGTCAACACCGATTATAGCCAAGCTGATATCGATTTTCAAATGACATTCCAACTCCAGGAAAAGTGCAGAGGAAGGTATCCGAATCAGGTTGTAACACAACACTAGTCATTTGCTGATACTATTTTTGAAATTGAGAGTTGCTTCATATCACGTAATAAAATGGTGGCCGAAATCAGTATTGCTCTGCTAGTAGTTATTAGGTGAGAATATAATGATATTTTTTCTGGTACTGGGCAATGTATATAAAATTATCAACGTATTTAACACTGGTCTTAATCCACCTTTAGCTTTACTCTCGAATGGTCTTAAGTTCCTTATTAAATGATTAAGCAAAGCGCTCTGTTGTTTTCATTAAATAATTCATGTAATATTTACTTCCATAAGACTATTTATACTTTAAGTTGAAAGTATCTCTATGATAATCAGAAACAAACATTGTTCTTTTATCAAATTTAAGTACGTATTTTGGCTAATTTATTAAGCCTTCTGAGCAGAAGAAGTTTCGAGAAATTTATGTCAGGAAAAGATTACTTCAATGTTGTTTATTAACACAAAGCAAGTATCGCTTTACAAAAGTACAGTAGTACTGTTTTAATAGTGGATAAATACGCAACTAATGATCGTAAATAAACAAGTGCAGTAGTACTGTTTTAATAGTGGATAAATACGCAACTAATGATCGTAAATAAACAAGTGCAGTAGTACTGTTTTAATAGTGGATAAATACGCAACTAATGATCGTAAATAAACAAGTGCAGTAGTACTGTTTTAATAGTGGATAAATACGCAACTAATGATCGTAAATAAACAAGTGCAGTAGTACTGTTTTAATAGTGGATAAATACGCAACTAATGATCGTAAATAAACAAGTGCAGTAGTACTGTTTTAATAGTGGATAAATACGCAACTAATGATCGTAAATAAACAAGTGCAGTAGTACTGTTTTAATAGTGGATAAATACGCAACTAATGATCGTAAATAAACAAGTGCAGTAGTACTGTTTTAATAGTGGATAAATACGCAACTAATGATCGTAAATAAACAAGTGCAGTAGTACTGTTTTAATAGTGGATAAATACGCAACTAATGATCGTAAATAAGCCAGAGAGTTGTCGGAGCTCAGCAGATATATATAACAACGCAGATTTTGTCGTGAAACTTATAGCAGATCTATACAGCAGAAGTATAAAGCCACTTGCAGACTTTTATATAAGTATGTATATCATTTGTCCATAAACATATACTACAGAAGCAATGTTGCGAAGACGCCATACAATTACCCTTATGACTTCAAGAAATGTTATATAAAATAATAATTTTATCAAGATTGATCCTGGTATGAATAATGTGTGCATTTGTTATGTTTAAAATGTTTTGATGTGACCGCGAATGATCATAATGACTTACTAATGTCCATTAGAACGTACAACATCTATCGATGTCCACTTTAACACTGTAAATACTCAGATGTTCAGTGCAAATAGTTATCCAAATGTCAGCTAATGGCATCCATAAGCGCAATACCACAGTTCTATTTGCGAAGCGGAAACACGAGTTCACGCGATCAGTATATCTGGTTCTTGAACATATATCAGTTCTGGATATCGTATTATTTACTTAGTAGAAGGCAATATTTATTTCCTTACAAAGTCTCTTGTGTATAGATCTATCACGTTCAAACATTCGTGTAGACTGTAATAGTAATAATGCAGCTTCCTCCAGTGTATGGTATATTCCTACTTTTTGTGCATCTGCGTAATCTAATTATCTTATATCTATATTTATGCCCCCCCCCCCCCCCCCCAAAAAAAAAAAGAAAAGAAAAAAAAGAAGAAATTCGTCCAAAAACGTTAATTTCAGTCTGGTGTATAATATTCATACTTTTTCTTTGGTATTGACATAAATAAGAACATAAAAGCCATTTTACGGGGGCGGGCACTTGGTGCGCCCCCTTTACACAAATTCGTAAATTAGCTAATGAAATATGAAACCGACCTTTTCATAGTTTTTTTATGTTGAAAAGGTATACTAGTATATGGAATATGGATAATCTGATGCTGATATTTTATGGCGTAATATCAGGAAGCAGATTTGTGCCTAGGCCTAAAATATACTTTAGAAAGAGCAGGTAGTACGTTTTATACTCACATTCACTATGGTTAGAAACTGCCGAATTATTAAAGGATTGACATTCATTTCTTTTATATTGCCATTAGGAAACTAGCTATCTACCCATGAAACGATCTTTGGACTCAAAAGGAGGCACTAATGTCTGTCTGAGTTTCAATATCTGCTGGAGTCCATGTTTTCACTACAATTACTCGGACATGAACTGCAAATACTCGAAGATCAAAAATAAGCTTTTATTGTTTTTGGAAATATATGATCGCGATCGTCCGATACTAATAGCGACCCAGAGTTAAGGAATCGTATGAGTATGGTACTGGTCTTTGTGTAAATAACATTATTTTCTTAACAGGAGGCTGTATTTTGCCATAATTGACCTAAATTGACCTTCACATAGTCTCTCTCTCTCTCTCTCTCTCTCTCTCTCTCTCTCTCTCTCTCTCTCTCTATATATATATATATATATATATATATATAAATGTAAATTCGACTATCGCAGTGGTAAATATTCAGATTTGTTGACCTTAAGTTGCATTCGCCTGTAGTCTATGTACTTTATCACACACAGACGCTGTTGACGTCATAACTTTTTTGCAGTGTACGGCACTGTTTTTGCTATAACTTACGTTATAAACAACGTAAAACGTTAAAACTCAACGGAAACGACGTAATGACATCGTGCGTGAGCGTGATATTTTAGCACAATTCTACTATTACAGAATATATACATAACATTTAATACTGGTAAACATTTTTAAAAATTGGCGTGCTCCGGATGGTTGTTTCCATGGCTGCAATAGAAGCCTCGTGTATGCGTGTATGCTTATAAACGACGCTTTATCCTAAGTGTTTTTTATAATATTACTTGGAACATTTATATTTGTAATGTGTAGCATTTTCATAACTAAACGATTGAAACCAAGAATATCGCACTACTTGTCCGCGAACTCTTCATACAGCCCTCGTATATGGAACGTACTTTTAAAATCAAAATACAGTAACCACGAAGAAAGAAATTCTGAAAGGGTAAAGGCTTAGCTTTAAAAATGGATTGATATAGAATCACCTTGTTCGGTCTATGCTGTGGTAATTCTAATGAAACTAAATGCCCATAAAATATCGAGTTTTGCGAAACATATGTTATTTATGGATAACACACATTACAAACTCATCATAAGTTGTAAGACTGTATACTGCAGAAAATAATGAGTTTCCATGAAATCTATTTTCGTATGTAAACATTGATCTTCGTCATTCAACATATGTCTTATTCAAGACAGATATCCTTTGAGCCATGTTATTTAAGACAAAACAAGACAATAAAACCATTTCCCGCAAAGTAATCCAAGCCAATAGGAAATGCCAACGACAACTAATGATAATTATCCAAGAAATATGGCAAATGGTTGATCCGAGCGATATCCATTGCTCTAGTCGTGTCCGGCAAATGAAGAACAAATAATGATTATATTTTTTTTCACTCGCACGAAGTGCATAACTCCATTATTATAGCAACCAGGCATTTGGGCCTTGTAATAAATTTTCATCTGTAGAATATCTGGTAACATGTTTAGAACGCTACAAACCTTTAACAAATTCTGAGTTATAGCCAAGGTCATAGTTTATTGTTTTGGCACAACGAAGCCGACGACGCTGCCGCCACGTAAAAAGACAAAAAGGCTGATTAAACAGCGGATTTTTTTTTAAATAAAATGATGCGAGCTAAAAAGAAAGCAGGATATCTAAAATATATTCGGACTCACCAAAAGCGGTTTATTTTATGCCACAAATGGTACGAAACACAGAGTGTGATTGTATGACGTGATAGAATGAATCAGTTGTGCGGATATATTTCCGTTCCGTTCCTTTACAATATCTGCGCCAAACTTATGTTTTCTCCAATCCGGTGGCCAATTTTATAATATGATTGTCTATAATAATAATAATAATAATAATAATAATAATAATAATAATAATAATAATAATTATAATACTAATAATAATGATAATAATAATAATAATAATAATAATAATAATAATAATAATAATAATAATAATAATAATGATGATGATGATGATAATAATAATAATAATAATAATAATAATAATAATAATAATAATAATTATAATAATAATAATAATAATAATAATAATAATAATAATAATAATAATAATAATAATAATGATAATAATAATAATAATAATAATAATAATAATAATAATAATAATAATAACATCTTTATTTAACAAAGGTTATATACTAAGTGTACAATCATTACAGACATACTACTTATTTCCAGCATGGCCTTCACACAAAAAGTATTACAAAAACACATGTATTAAGTTACATATTAAGCAACATACAAAATATACAATTACACTATCACTATCGTACATTTCTTCGACAAACACAACTCAGTTTAATATGATGATTATAAATTACAATAATTTCATACTGTAAATAATGTAGATATATTCAGTATGTCTACGATATACAGAGAACAGATTGTGTTCATCCAGGGGTATGTTTCAAAATGCCAGAAAATGTCAACTCTAAATGGTTGTGTTTGTTGGGCGATAAGAATTATTTGTCAGAAAAACGATGTCATATTAAGTTATTATATTACCATAAATATTCACAACAAATTACACTTTGTAAAGCACCGAACAAGGCATTATTCTAATTTAAGTCTAGACAATAGTAATAAATGAATGACTTACATCAAGCAAGCCATTAATAACAATCACATCAATTTGCAATTGATCCTATTACACTATTTCGTCATATATGGGTTGGCAAAAGTATACTTCAACGTTCTTATCTGGTGTAAGCCATCGTTTAAATTCTAATATTTCAGTGCCAATAGACTACAAAACGCCTATATATAAAGATAGATTGTTGACGTGGTAAACTATTTGCGATATGTTTTGAATTTATGATCTAACCTATGTGCATGCGATAACTTCAAGAGGTGTATAATCACTACAGAAAACCCAATTGCTAGAACCATTGTCAGTTTAGATATTAAGTAAGTATGCCATGATATACCGGGTTATCATCAGATGAAACTAAACACGGGTTGCGGTCGCCCACAGCTTAAAGGGGCTAGACACCAGATGGTCATTAAATCGGATCATTTTCACAAAACAAGCCTAGAATTGTCAACGCGAGCTAATATGAGGCCGGTAATACATAATTTTACATGATTTAAATACTAAAATTTGACGCTGTATCACCTGAATTTTCACGTTGAAAATAGCAAAATATTTCTTAGTTCAAGCACGGCAAACGTGATCAGTACAGATAATTCACCAGTCAATTGTAACCAGGGCCCACCCAGGTCCGAAATATAGCGGGGAATGGGCCTTACCTAGGGTCCCTGGGGTGCGGGGGCATTTGACGGGGATTTGACCATCAATTCGTTCCCGCAGGGCGGGGATTTTACCCGGGGTTGGCTGGACCGAAATTCAACCTCCCCGCTATTCCCCGGACCTGTGGTGGGGGGGGGGGGGGGCGTGGTTACAATTGACTGGTGCATAAATATATACCGACGCTATTTTTAAATTAACCGGGAGTAACATGGAACAGACAACCCCAGTAAATTTCAAATTGGATAAATACGCAAAAAAAAGCAAAAGGTGCATGTGTAGTAAGCATTATAATAAATCAATTCAATGCGCTGCACACAACGATATCAATTCTATGTAAGACAAATCATTTTGAATTTTGTTTTTGTTTATTGCTATGTATCATCTGACGTCTATTCCATTTCAATGATAAACAAGGATTACGATTGTTTAATGTAAAAAGGAACATGTAATACAGTCTACGCTATTGACGTGTTGCTGTCATTTGATATAAAGAAACGATTTCAATACATATTCTAATTCAGTGAACATTGGTGTTTTATGACAAGAGCGCTATACAATAGCTGCTAGATCGTATGTCTTTTGATATTTCCTTGTAGCTTAGCTTTTTGTAAGACGAATATTCCTTAAGACATTTTATTCATGAATTAGCTAGAAAAACTTTAAGATAAGTAAATTTCATTTTTTTTTTTCAATATTAAAATACGAACATGCTGATTTTCAATATTGAAATAAAAACGCTGGAAGGCATGGGAGTAATTCAGTGCCTACCATTCAAACAAGATCAAGGGGAATCATAACAAAAACAAAACATGATACAAATCCCAAAAATAGAACAAACAATACAAAAGTATCAAACTATTTTCATTGGTGAATGTTTGAGTAACGGGTTGTAGTGCGACACCTGGTTGTGAGGGCCCAACCTCACACTTAAAAATAATTGTCGATGGAGGCATGTGCCTGATCAAGACATATGCATAGTTTCAATGGAGCAAACTAAGCGCGATATTTATGCAAGCCTGTTTACTAAAGAATTAGGGTTTATTTGGTGTAAAAGATAACATGTCACGTCAATATATTATGAGTACCGAGAATTAACGTTACTGTAAACGCATAATAACTCATAACCGACAAAATGTATTTTATAATGTTAATAACTTATATTTAAAGCATTGTTTTCGTATAAGATGCTACAATATACTATCCTAAGGGCGGAGCCAGAATACACATTACTGATTAAGAACCCCAAAAATGGTGATATTTCTTGAACAGCTCGAGTAATACTGGATAGTTTTGAAGGACATTTTACAGTGAAAATGTTAAGTTCCAGATCCCTTAATCAGTGGGTTAATTAAGCTTAACATATGCTTAGTTTAAAAACAAATTCACGTACCAAACATACCCCTTTAAATCCACCAAAACGAAAGTGTACTGTTCCAATAAATCGCCCATTTTAGATATCTCGACTAACAAAAATGTTCCATATCATTCTAAATTCTATCAATCAAAGCAAGTTTAAAGTCGTATTTTGGGATGAAATAATTTCCATTTTGTTGAGAGGTAAAACATCGATAGTCCCCCGCTGGTAGAAATAGGGCGAAACCTGGTTTAATTTCAATATAAAAGATAATTATAATAATAATTTGTCAAAGCGAAAAAGTGGTTCCTTACCTGTAGCGAATATACATGAATATTGATAAACGACACAATATATTATATAATGTTAACACCTTATATATATATAGCATGGATTTAATATTTATAATACGCTACACTATTCGATTCTTACTGCGAACTACACATTAGCATTAATTTATTAACACAACTATTCGATACCGACCCAGTTCCTTTTTTCATATCTACCAGGGGACGATACTCCTTAGTGTCAATTAGAAGTTTCAGAAATCGTGTAGTAGTGTACATGTAAACAGTTATATTATTTTAGACCTTTCATAGCTACACAATTCCTTTCTGCATATCTACCAGGGGACGTTAGTCCTTAGTGTCAATAAGAAGATTCAGATAGCGTGTAGCAATGTACATGTTCAGGGTGATACGGTTTTAGACCTATCATAGATAAATTGTTATTAACCACACTATTACAGTGAAAGTTAACGGCCAAAGGCTATTAATATTTGGAAACCGCCTCACTCCGCCGCTGATTAAGAGGATTTATCCTACAGACGAAAGTCTGGTGGGCATTTTTTTGCAGTTTTAAAATGTGTGCGAATTTCAAGACAATGGACAAATAATACTGCCAATAAATTGCATTAGATTTTGAACTTGAAGAAAAAACCTGATATTTGCATACCATACAGGATTAGTACCCATAGATATTGTGGACATTTCGTAACAATCATTTCAAAATATGTTGGACATTTCGTACCCGTTGCGTTTATGTTTTACCTTAACCACTGTGATATTGTTCTTAACAAAAACTTCCCAACTGCTCTTAAATACATTGTGGTTGCATTTTCACTGAGCGTGTTGAATGTTTAAGCAATATTTTCGATCTTTGCATATGTTGACAAGATAATTCAATGGAACTTGGTACACCTTTTGCCAGAGACAAACTCACATAAAGAGCAATTACTCTGGAATAGATAATTATTGCAAATGCCTCGACCGACTGAAAACCCCCCACACAACGCAACAACAGCAGGCGAGCGTTTGCATTCGCTCTGTGGCATTTTTAATAGCTTAGTATGTTACTGGGTAAATGTAGTCCATGTTCTGCAATTATCCTTATTGTAATCATAATAATAATAATTGTTTCCGTCGAAACTGATGTAGAGAGCGTTTGTGCATTTTTCTTATTTGGTCGTTTTGTGCCAGACTCCTGGATATTCATATTATATCTTAAGTACCTGCTTACATCATCTAACATGGCCATAAAGCAAATCATTATCGCGAAATAATAACGAAGGCTTTGTTGTTATGTAGGCAATATTTCATTAAGTTAACCATTACCGTGTCTGTTCTGAAATATGTTTTTCTGTTCCAATACGTTGTCCTACAGTATCAAATGTTCTGTTTACGATAAATAATAGGACATTCTTTAGGTTAAAAGAACGTTTTTATCTCGGGTACTGTTTTACATAAATGACATTCTAAACGATTGTAGAATATGGTTATAAATCCTTTTATAAAAAGGCCATGGATTTTTATCATTTTTGGCGGCCATGTTGGACGCAATTTTGAATTTTCGTAGACTCCAGTACTTACATCTAAAATGACAGCTCCATATACTACAGAACCTTACGAAATGTTTAATATATAAAACTCTTTGTTATTTTACGTAGATCGGGTGAGTTCCCCAATCCGCACTCGACCCGTTTGCCCCACTGTGAGACCTAACACTAATGTTCGTCTTGAAAACGCTAAAGACTGATTAGATCTGAAAAAATATATTCTATTCATCGTTTACATTTTAAGGAATGAATTTTGATTTCCCAGTTAAAGCACTGCCTGATTAATCCATTTACAATATCTGATATTTGAAGCTCATTTATAGTTTGATGAGATTAAAGTGATATTTGATAACATTTCTTGATGCCTGCTCTGACGAAGCTTTTATCTTTAGTCTTGATCATATTGAAGACTTTAGAGAAACGCATGAGGTTCTAAGCTTATGGACCTATCTGAAGCAGTCATCAGTCTATTGTTAATGTTCTGTTCTGTTATGTAAGCTTGTTTAAATATCAGAGTTTAGCTCACTGAGCTAATGATTCTTGATATCATACACACGATAATATATAAAGTTTCTTGTGTCTCGTTGTGTGTCTCGTTGAGTGTCTAGTTGGATGTCTCGTTGTATGTCTCGTTTTGTGTCTCGTTCTGAGTCTCGTTGTGTATCTCGTTGTTTGTCTCGTGGTTTTACTCGTTATGTATCTGTGTATGTTTTGTTGAGTGTCTCGTCGTTTGTCTCTTTGTGTGTCTCTTTGTGTGTCTAGTTGAGTGTTCAAAGTCATGGTTTTGTCTATTAGCCCACCCTTTGTTTAAATCATCATATATCTCTTATTCAATAAATAACGGCTGAATGCTGATTTTCCAAACTAAATGTATAGCGTCCACTGGACAACCATCGTCGAATAGCCCCGATTTACTACTACACTATGCTTCCTTCTATTCCATGGGCGATTTGGCTAGAAACATCTCGTAATCACGATTAATCAATGACGCAGTTTCATTGATTCCGCTAGGTAACAGATGCTTTCCCGTTAAAAGATACTCTTGATACTCGGATTTGAACCGAGTCTGCCTTTTTAATACAATTATATTTAACAGCCATGGGAGCTACTGAAACTACAGGGTTATTAAATAATATCTTATTTTTACTTGCAATTTAGTTGGAATAATAATAATGATTCTTACATAATGGTATGTGATTATGGTGTTGCTCATTATTCAAGCATTATGTAACCATTGTTTATTTTAAAATCATTGATTACGTAGTTTGAGGTACCTTAAAGCTGCACTCCCACAAGTATACCATATTTAAACTTTTTTATTTTTTGTCTTGGAAAGAGCAAGTTTTTGCGTAAATATCTGTAAACCAATGATAAAAGATTGCTGACAAAAGATTTGATCGCAGATTTTCATGTTTCCGTTCGAAAATTAATGTTTTATGGCTAACGGTTTAAAGAAAATCCATAAAACATCAATTTTTGAACTTAAATATAAAAATCTGCTACCATATTTTTTGTCAGCAGTCTTATAGAACTGGTTTCCATGGAGTCGCAAAAATTGACTCGTTCTAGGACAATATTCAGTGAATATAATAAGAATCGATTATTATTCCACAGAACCACTATAAAACTGTGTTATACACATTAAACATGATGCTTTTCGGTATTGAATTATTCATTCCGTATAAGTACTTATGATATAATGAGGTCATTTAAGGTTACGTGATGCTAATAACATATGTGACCAAGAAGCAAAATTGCTTCCTGATACCACGCATCAAAATCTCACTTTCAGTTTATCCACATTAAGTACGTATCACAAATGACATTAAACCGCCATGAAATTGTCCACAAATACATTATCGGTATCCAGTTTTCTTGTTTGTTCTTCATTTATGGGACACTGTGGCACCAAAACAAGGATATCTCAGTGATCAGAAAATTGCCATTACGTGGGCAACTACGGGTTGTCATAGACGTTTCATATTGGCCGGGAATAATTTGGCAGAAGATTATTTTATTGCTCTCTCCTTCATATATAACATTCATGTTTAAGATAAGATATAGGAGTTTCCCTGGGAGAAGTCATATGGAAGTTCTAAAGATGCACTATTACTCCCAGATAAGGTTTGCCACAACTAATGCGCTTGTGTTAATATATAAAAAGAATTAATAGACGTCGAAAACAATGGTTCTTATGAAGGATACCGAGATAGTTTGAAAGAAAGGTGCAGAAAACATAGTAGTTTTACCTCATCAGACGATAGCAGATCACAGTACATATTTAAGCACTCACATTTCTTTTTGCGTTTTCAGCCGTTAAATACACGGTAACAATTCTGTTATCAGTGATTATTATTTTCCATTATTGCACTATTAAGTTGGTAAAGGATTATTGATAAAAAAATATGTATGTTATACATGTGTATGTATTGATGTTAAATGTAAGTGTCACTTAATTAGTATTCTGAAAACAGTTCATCTTTAAAATATTTATATAAGCTATATCGATACCACTATTTTAAAACTTAAACAATTTCTTAAATCTTCGGACATTCCGTAATCATCAAAGAATAGGTGCATGTCAGTGATGCATAATCCAGCCTTTATTATAGCATCTACGAACCGCTTCACTTTTATATTCATAAGTCGTTAAATGATGACCGATCCAAGCCGCGGTACTCCCACAACATATTGAATAAACTATTGGGATGCATGTTTAGTATGCTTGTATTGTTTGCACGTTTTTGCGTTTCTCGTTCCATGGCATTTTGGGCTTATGTCTCTAAACCGGGTGTATGCTTAAATATTTGAATAGTCTGTACTGGGATATGGATTATACAAAATACTATATCCTAATTAACAGTCAATTTGGAAACGTTTATTTTAATACGTCAATGCATCGATAATTTGCCGTAGTTTTTTTTACCGAATGGTATTTGGTCTCAAAATGCAAGAATTAACATTAATGACATAATTATTCATCAGCGACATGTGCCATGTTATTATGTTTATAACTCATTTTCATGGGATCACGTTGGCATAACATGACATGCTTTTCACATTTTCATCGCAGTGTTTTAGAATAAGATGCCATACTATTCTGTTTATATAATATTTACTTTAGCAATTTTTGGCATTAGACGACAAGTTATAATGTTTATTGGATGGTAGTATTTCAACATAAAATGCTTAAGGAGGCTTTTAATTTTCATATGAACCAGTCAGTAATTATGCATAATTACTGCAGACAAGTTGTATTGGTATGCAGCATGCTGTGATATGTGTTCAAATTTGTTGATGAAATATTTGTACATGTTCTGTGGAGAAGCTGAATTATTTTGATACACAAGTATTTGTCAAAACATATTTAACGTCTCAACCAGAGTACACTTATATAACTTTTAAAGTCAATCTTTCTGTCATCAAAAGCACAATTATTATATAATTTTCCACTTTTTTTAAAGTTTTTCGGACTAATTGACATTAAAATATCTTTCATCCAATAATACATCGACGACCCTAAAACTATAACCATTTCGAAACAATGAAATAAAATGCATTTATGGAATTTATTTTAGTTACTGCTAACAAACTGAAATTTCATTTTCATATTTAATCAACGATTTTTAATGTCAACGAAACCATATGTACAGTTGAATTTGTGCAAGTTCTTCCAGAGTTTGAACTATGCTTTGTCTGTTATTAAGCACGTATCTGATGTTTTATTCAACTTTTTCGTATGATATATACGGATAAGGGATTTGAGGCAATGCTATTTGTTGGAGCGGTATCATATTATTTTCCTAACATAATGTACGCAATTGATCGAGGCATAGACTATTACAAAAAGTATATAATATAGTGTCAATGCATTATCTATACCAACTTAGCGTCAGGTTTAAATAACCTATACGGCAGGAAAAAGGACTGTAGAAAAAATTGCATTATTTTTATAACAGTCAATGTCCTTGATTATTTTCACCAAATAAAATGATTTAAATGACATTGATTTTTTTTTTCATTGTGAGATCGTATTTTAATTGGCAAGTGTCGTTGAAATACAATTTTTCACGAGCCGCAAACTTCTAAGCTTGTTACTATAGTTTCCATTGCCAATTTGTTTTTTGGCTCTATAACATCACAAATGTTTGCTAAATTTGTTTCATTTAGATTTTCGTAAATGTTAATTTTTCATAAATAATGAGATATGATTAAGCTCACCATGAACTCAATTTCTCTACCCTAGCCAACAGCGATATCCTCCTTTGTATAGGAAAAACAACAACAAGTGATATGTTATCGGAAACATGCACGTGTCAGACAGTATTTGTCTTAATTGTCCCATGTATGCCAAGTTTTAGACGCATTATTTTTGGACAAAACTCTTAATGATATTTCCTAATATCTGGTCCTATCGAAATATCTGCTAGCATTAGTCACAGACAAAAGGCAGGCATAATGTAAAACGTTATCGCAAAATATAGACGAACGCTTTATTGTTTTGTAGTCAGGAATTCATTAAATTAGCCATTACAGTGTCTGTTTGGAAATCTGTTTCTTGTTCCGATCTTTTATCATACAATACCAATTGCTTTGTTTACGATAAAGATGCTAGTATGTGATGAAAACGAAATAATTGTCTGGGGACATATTTTACGTAAATGTCGTAATCAAGACTTTAGGGTCGGGTAATAAATCATTTTGTCAGAAAACATTTTGTCGTGTATGAGGAAATATCTTAAAACGCCATAGTTTAATGATCTTTGCATTGTATTGTCGTAAAATTTCATAGTTTGTTAAGTGCATTTAATCCCGAAACAATTGATGTATTCATCGTGTGACATGTACATTAATCTACCTACATGTGGGATCGTGCCTGCCTAAGTATATGTTAAAACTATTCAGTAATAGGCGCAATGGTTATTAAAAAGTATTGAGGCGTGATAAAAGTGACGACAGTTTAGATGTTCTCTGATACCATACCGTTAAATCTCATTTTAAAAAGAATATATTTTACATTTGCAAAAGCATTTACCCATTTTGCAATAACACCACTTAAATGAGTTACATTACCAGTTACACTTGTAAGTTATCGGTAATACACACTCTTTACGATATAGTCTAGTTAAGTTGTATTCCTTGGACAAATAATCTAAACATAAAAATGCTTTCTCAGTACCAAGCCATAAAATCTCGCTTCCAGTTTATCCATATTAAGTACGTATCATTTAGGATATAAAGCTGCTATAAAACTGTCCGAAATACATTTACATCATCCAGTGTTCTTGTTTGCTCATCATTAACGGGACGCTGTGGCACCAAAAGAATATATCTCTTAGATCTGGTAATTGCCATATCGTGGGTAATTATGGGTTGTCGCAGATATTTCATATAGGCCGGGTAAAAGTATGTAGAATATGGTTTTAATGCTTTGACTCCTCATAAATAACATGGTTTAAGGAAATGGCGAGTGGAGCAAATTTTACGCTAAATCATTTACTAAATATACACAATACTGAAGTAGGGACAACAATCTGATTAAATACTGAACTTTTTGCATATATAAAATATGTATGTACTTGTGTACAATCATGTACTATTTACTTTATAAATGCCAAAAGTATGTCAACAATAAGAATTTTATAATTTGCTTGTCCAGAGATTCACCTTAGTTCTTCTATTCATGAAACATGCGTGTACCTGTCGTCTCCATTGTATTATCAATAGAATGATCATATTTTACCTTCAAGGCACGTGTACAATTATTTTTCTCTGAAACGTTAAGTCAATCGGAGTGTTAATACAGATGACTATTAAATCTAGTTAGTGTTATGAACTTTGTAGTTTGTTTGAAAGTTTATACTTAAAGTTTACAAACATGTTGATTCAGAATAAATTGAATTTCGCTATTCACCATCCCTATTGAACTTTACATGTTGGTAGAATGACCCCTTCATTTCGACTCAGAGTATTTCGAATATGTTGTATAATACATTAAAATAATGTTATACTTTTAGGTAAAGCAATTTTCTTCGATCATCAATAAATATCGTTGAAATGAAACTTGCTAGTAAGAGACTGTTCGGATATAACAATAAACGATGACGTTACCGCATTTGAACGGTAAAATTTCGACCAGTTTTTTTTAAAATAAATATGGACTTTGTACTTATGTCAAAAGAATACGAAATATGTATGAACGAATTTAAAAATAATTAAAAATTATTTAGCTTCAACAAAGCGCCATAACTAATTTTGAAATTACTGGAAAAAATATTACTCACCCTCTTCCCTCCCAATTTTCAGCATTATGATAATAACCACTTTTAAAAGTATTTGACATGCTGCAGACTAAAATGAAATATATTTTCTTAATCATACCTCCTTTTAAATTTAGTCGAATCAGCTAGCATTCGAATATATGGGTATCCTAAACTGTCAAATCCGCTTACCTCGCTCAATAAAATTATTGAGAATGCCAACCTTTGTTGAAAACAGTATATGACGAAAGACGGAAAAAGACTCGTAAATTAAATCGATATATACATTATCCTAAGAGTTTGAAACAACTTCACCACTTTAACTGTTCTTGAAATTAACAAAACACTGTAACAGATAAAATATATGATAGTTTACTATGTTATCCTGTTACACCATCCTTTGTTCGCTCTTTTTATGTTAGTTAAATTTGTTGGTTGACTTCTGCTTTCCCATGACCACCAGCGGTTATAGAGTAAGAGAATAAAGCCGATACCATGGGTGTTGACAGTGTTAGCTGAAACAGTATTTATAAAACAACGATTTAGAAGAATGTTATATAACGTATGTTAATTGACACTCATTGACACAATATTTTGGGAGATAATGGTTCCCTGTTCATGTGGGAACCGGAATAGCCATATTTGATAAAACATGTGTAACCTGATTTCAATGAAACAATACAAAAGTATAGGGAAAAGACCAGTAACCTGAAATATAACAAAGCTACTGTTGGAAGGAAAAAGGATGAAGGCCAAATAACGGTAAAAACAATAAATATTTATCCGGAAAAGGACACTAAATATAAAAACATATTTAAAACATAACCTCTACTGGTAGTTGTGGGGTCAGGGACTAAATTAGAACTCACTTTAGATGGAAATCTATTGCTATTCTCACGACATCTAGACTATCATTGTATTGTTATGTTGCCAAGTTTCCATTACACATATAGGACTGATAATGTTCCAAATTTTGTAGATCTTTTCATTTTATGTCTTCCTTAGCTAAATTGCTCTGTCTGAGAGGGGGCTTAAATGTTTTGAGAAAATGTTGAGAAACAAATTTTGGTATCGACAAATCTTAGAAATACTATCTGTAAATGTCGTTATAAAACAGTTTATGACATAAACCGATTGTTCATAACAGAAAATTATCCCCCAAATGATACACAAATATAAGACATCGGCTCGCTGCGTTGGTTTCAAATAAATGATCATGCAAAGTAAATTGCGCATTTAAATGAACAAGAACGTATATAATTTTTCATAAAATACATTTAACCTCCTGACTTGAACTTGAGCATTTAAAGGGACACAACCTCTAACTATCTTACTACCACCATGTAACCTGATATATTTTTATATTTAGAAAACCTTAAGAACGGTTTTAAGATTTTAGAACGCATACCACGATAAAATTCGGCAAAGTTGGCTGACAATTTTGTGTACAAAAATGTTTAAAAATAGATTAATGATAATAGGTCTTACACAATATGACATGGATCTACGACTTTTCATTTATCTATTTATAACACATGTTTGTTCAAAAAATTGCAAGCGAATTTCGATCTCTTTTATTTATCAATAAAAATCTAATTTGTCTTTAAAACATAATACATTAACTTGCACATAAACAAGAAATCTATCAAATGTATTGGCTCCTTTACTTTGTTTTATTTGTTTTTCTTTCGATCGTTTCGCACATTGAAAGGGAGTCTATGAAACATGCAAAAACATTAGATAGAAGACGTTATTTCTAGACAGTTATATTTTTACTCAGTGTATTTTTAAAATAATCATTCATCATTAACTATTGTTAATACAAAGTTGCATCAGACTTCTTAGAATTTGGATATAATCAAAACCAAAGTTCAAATATAAAATAGCATAAGGTAATGGTAATAAACAAACAATATATAGATATATATATATATATATATAAGGTTAAATATTTGCTATCCTTGTAACTATTACCATAAATATTTAAATATCGATTGGAAGAGTAACTGAAATATAACAGAAAACTTCACCATTTAAGTATCGAGCTAAATTATATCACAGCAATGAAGTAAAGTAAAGCAATGCGAAACAAAGTTAACTTACCACATTGAACCATACACCTAGCTGAGCAATTCATACATTTAAAACTTCAAGACTCATTTCCTGATAAACTGTACATCTAAATAAATGGCACATTGTTAATAACAAATATTGCATAATGCTAGTTCCACATTGAACTCTGTGTCAGTACTACGCAACGAATAAGCACACTTATATAAACACGTTTAATGGAAGACCAAATGTAGAAATATCTAAACATTACTACCTTCATTAGCTTCACTTCATCTGTAATGAAAATTGTAGTGTGTGCAAGTAAATTATATTTGGCATTTACTGGATTTGTTGGTCGAGGTAAAATTGTTTCTGCCGTCTGGCCGACAAACATGTCACTCATGTTGCTCCGGAAAAAGCCGACATGCTGAAGGCTTATGTTAATGCTAGGCGGTACTGACAGTATATAACTTTTCTATGATGTACAAATTGGTTCGCTCAGCGCTCGCTCAGTTAATTTAAACAGTGACTTGTCCCATATAGCTTAACTTGTTTTGTAATACTATAGTTTATATTTAGTATTAAGGATACAGCTAAAACATACTATAGCTCTACCGCTAACACATAGCGAAAACTATTTTTAAAGTTCGTCACAGGTTTTCACAGGTAAGTCAATAGTAACATCAAGAGCCATAGCTGATGGTTGATGAATTGAATATTTTTAGTGAAAAATACAATAATAATAACAATACTTATATGAAGAACAACAGAAACAAGTCCCGAATACCAACCACTTCAATGGCACAGTGCCAAAACCCAAATTACAGACCAACAACACAAATATATCATCCAGGTCAAACTAATCATACTATTTGGTTTGTACACGTTTTTTTATTCGGATTCAATTGAATGCAATTCAAGTAAATACAATAATATAATGAAAACTACAGGGACAACCCAACTAATCGAAAATTCAAAAAAATACCTATAAAAGATGGGATTACTGCATTGGAGCCAGTGAAACACGAGTTCACACAAACATGAGTCTACTGAGGCTCAAACTAGTTCACAATGGGAATACGAGGTAGATAGTTAAATGTATGCAGTAGTAAGTATCAACAATGAGTTATTCTAAGATGAATGTATCAGAAACAAACTTAGTTTTACAAAACCAAATGTGGTCCAGGCTAATGCCAGAAACATTTGTGTTTGTTCTCGAACAAATGAAGCATGTGAGATAGGAGAGCCGATTTTCAATCAAGATATTACCGCACCTGTAAAGCCTAGATCTGCCTATCAAATATTGCGTCGTTTGTTGAGAACTTTGTTAAAGATAACAACGTGATTTACGACATCGTTGTTAACATTTGAGCGTTAACTATTTGATCATGTGCTCACATGCTTGAATGTAAACAAGTGCAGCTTAAGAACTTGTGAAAATTCGTGATTGAAATACAGCAGATCACTAGTGTATCCTTTAACTTTCCAGAGTAAAAACTTCTTGAAAGCTAACAGCCATTACGTAAACAAGGTGGTCACAAAACGAAAACTCTAAACCGAAATTGTTACATGATATGGCAATGGACGTAAACAGCCGCACATTGGTGTCCATTTCGATGCAAATTCTCCCTTGATGGTATGGTTCCGTTTTACACCGACTTATTCAACTAGAAACGTTACACTACGATGATTCATGTTTTCAAATAAATGTTCGGACATCTACATACACAATGCGATTTATTTAACTTTACACTGATCTTACCAAATCAAAAAGCAATCAGATACAAAATTCACATTTTTTTTATATTATTAATATTAAGGATATAATCCTATAATTTTATATTTAACAATTATTCAACACAGATGTCAAGCAAAAAAATATTTTCGCGAAATCTGTATTGACAATTTATTGTTATCCTGCCAAATTTCCATTAAAACAACAATTATAGAGTCTGTTCTGAATCACAGTTTTCTTTAACTTCGTACAGTATTTCTTTTGCGAAATTGCTCTGTCTGAAAGGATCAAACATAATTTGCTGAACACAAACCTTTTTCTCTGTACGACTATTAGATATTCTGTAAATTTCGTACGTTTTAGCCGCGAATGTAGGAAATTATTTTTCCAGATCACCTTTTGTCTGAAGATTTTCCCCCGAATGCCATGCAAGACATTTTTCTAAAATTAATTATTTGTCTCATGATAATAGAGATCAAACGATGTGCTTCTAATTCAAACAGGAATGCCGTCTTCAATATTTTCCGTTCTTCACGATAAATTGAAAACTCTCATGAAAACGGGAAAAATCACTTCAGAAAAATATTTTGTTTTTGCTTTTAAATTTAAAATATAAAAAAATGTAACATACTGATGTTAAAACTATTTCAAATCTATCGATGTACAATCAAATCTGTCTATGTAGTTTATACATCATAATAAAATGTCATTAACTTACAGTACAAAGTATAACTGATTCAATTACATAACGGCTGTAGTAATTGTATTCCAATGTTGTCTTCCTTATGGGCGTTATGTTGTTTAAAAGACACTATTCATTTAATCAGGAAAATTACAAAAAACGGCATTTTCTCGAATTTAAGAGAATTTAGTGTTGATCAAACATAAGGAAATTATATAGTCGTAATACACCTTCTTAAAGCACGGCCCAAATTTGAGACTTATACTCAAAATTGCGAATATTTACATGTGAGAACATATTTTTAATGTACAAAAGATGGGAAAATAAATGTAGAAAAAGTATTTGTAACACCTACAGTCATTTTCAACACGTATATTCCTTTTATAAGAGTTTTGCAATGAGTGATTTTTTTCCATTTTGTCTTAAGTCTCAAACACAATCCCAAAACGTTTGTAATTATAATCCCAAGGGTCCTGGTTTGATTAGCATTCGTCTGTTGATCGATAATCATCAAAGTTGATAGCAAAGCTGTCTACGCCCTTCTTCCAAAACTGGCTTTAGTGGTATTTTATTTTAAATCTAACATTTTGTAAGAGTTTTCTCTATTTAATGGTAGTCTGGTTGTCAATCTTATAGTATAGTGCTGAAAATGGCTGAAAATCATATTTGAGACAACAATTGTTCGAAAAAAAACCTTCGGCGTTGTTCTTTGCATTTCGTCAAAGAGAGTCTTCAAGATCTTCTGTCATATGCAGTCAGAATACTTGTTCTTTACCTGCACAAACAAGCTGATTTTATCGTTATAAAACCATTAAGACATGTTATCGACTAAATGTAAAATGCAAAGTGCAACGTTGTCATGAAGACTTTTGTACTTTCGGTCTTATCTTTTAAACCGATTTATTATTTTCAAAGCGCTGTGTGCAGCTGTCGTTGAATTCAGAATTTCACGTTCTTTATTGAGTGTTAACTGATGATGCTCGTAAGACTTCAATTGCTCATGTGAATGGCTGAAAATGTTTATATGACCGACCCGTTTGAAATATTTATTGCTTCTTTGCTAGTACTTTTGTACGTATGTATATACCGAGGAATCCAAATTGTATCCAGTTGATATTGATGGTCACTTTATACCAATCAGACGATTAATATCGTTGTTACGCTATATTGATTGATAACTTTACACCAATAAGACGATTTATATCGTTGTTACGCTATATTGATTGATCACTTTACACCAATAAGACGATTTATTTCGTTGTTACGCTATATTGATTGATCACTTTACACCAATAAGACGATTTATTTCGTTGTTACGCTATATTGATTGATCACTTTACACCAATAAGACGATTTATTTCGTTGTTACGCTATATTGATTGATCACTTTACACCAATAAGACGATTTATATCGTTGCTATGCTATATTGATTGATCACTTTACACCAATAAGACGATTTATATCGTTGTTACGCTATATTGATTGATCACTTTATACCAATAAGACGATTTATATCGTTGCTATGCTATATTGATTGGTCACGTTACACAAATAAGACGATTTATATCGTTGCTATTCTAAATAAGAAAATATTTTCTTACCTGGAATATATGTGACGCATTCTTTATTGAAGCAATAGACAGCATAAAAGGCAATGATATAGATAATATACCGAAAAATTATAGTAACACGATACCATGATAATTCCCTTTATATTTCTGTGTAAAATAGTTCAGTTTGTCCAACAAAAGAGTGACCTAATGGTGAAAATCTTTCCAAAATATTACAAAAACCGATAACAAAACTATACTTAAGTTCGAATCAATTTGGACGTATCTTGTGTAATAGCTAATGGAAGTATGTAAAATTATGCCTGTTCCTTGATCTTCCTATCTGTGATCATATTGAAGATATACACACTACACGCTGCTATCCTGGAGAAGAAATATCTTGACATTTGAATTACCGTTAATGCGTTAGAATCGTGTAAAACAGACACCGTTATCATACGGCGCTTTTCTGATAATTTGCCCTAGCACACGATGCCAATTGGTGAGGAACTTACTAAGAAACAATGATTCACCAGGTTTATATTACGTTGGATTTATATGCTTTCGTGCAAAGCGGAAACATATGCCACAGAGTCACAAAAATACTTTAAGTAATTTATCACTCTCAACCTTAGTTAAATCATTTTAAAACCGGATATATTTATGATCCAGGGGCATGATCAGACACAACTGCATAGCGCGGGTTAACATAAAGTTGATTTTTTGTCTTCTTTAGAGGAAATCTTGTTATCGTAAGTGAATATGAGAATAACGATAAAACAAATATAACCATGATACAAGCAAAGATATCGACGTCGCAACGTTATTATACGAGTGTTTATTTAAGCTTTCTCCTGTAATAAGTATTACCAACATTCTGTTCGACCCGTCAATGTTGGGATAAACCTTTTGAATGAGGTTATGTCTCTTATATAAGAGCTCATTTTTCTGAGACTGACAATTGACATTTGACGTTAATTAATTATATTTTACACAAGATTAGTGCAGCAAAAGTGGTAACATAAAAACTTGATTTTTCCGATAATTTCGAAAATTGGTAAAAGCATACAAATAAAGAATAAACTTGTGCATTTTGGATGAGACTTTAGTTATAGTAACTTAAGCATGATAAAACATGCTCAAATAAGGAACTGATACGTCAAATGTTATTAATAATTTATGTTCGTCAATTTAGTTTGAAAATTAGTATTCAGAAATCAATAGCCTTTCAAATGATTCCAAAATTATCTGTTGTCAGAAGGCAACAAAATTTATCATCAGATACCCTAAAAATGCAATAAAACTAAACAAAATTTTGATCAAATCCCTTGTTTAGAGGCAATAGGCTAGGGGTTCATACAAGACTTGAAACGTTTCTGATCATAACCTGACTGGCAAAGTTTTCTCAATATGGTATGCACCCAACTTTTATTCTTCCTAAATATCTTTCCACATATTTATATATCCTTTATACACTTATTTGTGCTTATTTTGTATCTAACCGTCAATCATACGCATTTATTGGTAAATGAGTTATTTAATTCCTACGGAGAACTCTATAAGCTTTGCTTTCGTTCCAATCCATTTCAATACTATATACAATTTGTTTATGTGCATATTTTGTGTAGTTTGTGTTTGTATATATGTTGAATAAAATATGTTAGGTTATGGCCCAACAGACATTGAACAAGAGACAACAATCATTCATACACCACGTTTCTCTCTGTTCCGTCTTCTTTCTATATATCTTATCTCATATTGTTCTCTATATTTCTTTTTCTTCATGTCCTTTTATAACAATACAAATTTATATTGATATAAAAACTAACTTTGTTAATACAACACCTTTGCTTGGTATTTAATTTGACTTTTTGGGAAAGGGCCGTAACTGATGTTGGTATAACTCGTGGCCCGATCCCTTTGCATGTCAGATGATCACTCATTTGCTTTAAATAAGGTATATGTATATGATATATTTGTATTGATTTATTGTCAACATACATGCAATAAACTATTATTAAACAATACACCACGGTTTATTTTTGGTTTAAACTAGCCCACAACCACACACTTGCCACTGATAACTACCATCTTATACGTCTTTTGGTATATAGGGCCGAAAATTAAACCCGGGATTTTCCGCATCATGGACCATTTAGATCAATTTATTATAGGTTAAAAAATATAAATACTCAGCCATACATGTTTTTATATTTTACTATGTCGGTGCAAAAGTCATCTACGGAAACATATCCGTTCAATACTTGTTTGACTACGTGTATTTCAATCGTTGCGTCCCAGAAACATATAACAGAAGTTGCTAACTAAAAAACTTATCTCTCTTTGTTTGCAATGTAATCAGGAGACAAAACACATTTTCATTAAATTGCCTCTTTAATATCTGTTCTTCTTCTCAAAATATCATGTTCTGTTTTATTCACGATTGACTCGCCATTCGAATCTGTCCTGATTATTAATCAGACAATTTTCTTCTGTTTTCTTTTCCATACAAATCGTGTGCATGGTTTGTCGGAGTTGTTAGCCAATTCAAGGGACTCTATCAGAACAAAGTCTGGAAATACACCATCAGAATTTCATCTGTTTAGGACAGAAAGTAAGGATTCACTCTAAGGGACTTGCATCAATAGCAGCGATGAAACAATGATCAAATAGTGTCGAAAACTGATCGTTTACGATTGAGGTCGCCGATAATCGATTGCATAATCTCAGAAGCGACAATCGCTTAATGGCTTATTAGCTTAAGAGAAAAAAATATAAGAGAAGTACTTGGTAAATGATTTGAATGAATAAAATGCAATATAAGAGCCAGCCAAACACATAAATCTTTGTGATTGAAAATACAGCTAACAAGGATACATAATTAGAGTTGGCTTTCGTTTTCATTCATTGTATACGTTTTTAAACCATTAAATACAGATGATCAATTGCGCTTTTGAAAATATGTTTTTATTCACGTTTATAATATAATGCAAGTAACAAGAACAGGCCAAGCAGTCAAACGTTCTAAACAGGCAGAAGAACGGGCCAAAACGGCAATGGTCTAGAGACACAAACGTATATATACCAAGTACTTAAATTTAAACACCACAAACTGACCATACTCGCATCAAAATTTAATCGATAAACAATGGGTTTAAGGTTTGAATATGATCAATGTAACACAATATAAGCCAAGGAAAGGGTGTGTCGTAGTCAATGAATGCTAAATGAGAAATAAAAAAACCCATATATATTCCAAATAAGTATACGTTTCTGTTATTTAAAATGTGAATATAAATTGTTAAGAAATTCCTTTTAATCTTCCTTTTTCTGTTGGGTATTGGTACGTACCATCTTATCGATATAAAACATTTCCAAATGTTTCATAAGTTATACTTGAAGTTATAATGAAGTTCAAGACACCGCAAACTAATAATGTTTGTTTCCATAAATGTCCTTACTGACTTTATTCTAAGTTTCATTTGTCCACTGACAGTGACTGTGTCATATTTTGTATTGTAAATGCATTGCCTTTTGAGGTGTGTTTTAGTGTATCGATATTTATCATTTGAAATCATTGTTGAGTAAAGGCATTAGTTTCATTAATACAGATGTTATTACAAAACAACGGAATGTCTAGTGTATATGCATACAAATTAACAATAAGAAAATCTTTTCTTTTGTAAATCAGTCGTATTCCGTATTACTGGTATTTAAACTTTCGTCTTTCATTTATATTTCAGTAAATTATTTTCTCCAATGGTTACATTTGTTTGGATTCATATAATACAAACATGTTCTTGAAACCTTTTTAGAATTGTGACAGTTCTAAATTAAAGATTTGAGTTTCCTTAAAAGGAGTTAAAATTTCATAGGAAAGAATTGCTCAATATGTCTTAATGGACAAATCCTGGTCGAAGTAGGCCGGAAAGCGATATGTTTGTACATTAGTTAAACAAACATATCGAAAACCAAGCAAACATTGTAAATATAGACCAAGTCTAGATTCTTTAAATGTTATTGTTAATTAGAAGTGTGACAAAGTAAGTCCTGTTATCTAGTCAGTATATCATCCGCGTTACCCATCAAAGCAAAAAGTAAGACTTGAATATAATTTGATTGTACTAATTATTCGTTGCTTCATAATTCATTATTATAATTTTACTCTTTAGTTATTACAAGAATCAGAATCAACACAGATATGCCCATCGGCCGTAATTAAACAGTATGATCTTATCATCCTGTAAATATGAAATAAATATCCAGTATTTTACAACCTATATTAATAATTTAGTTATGTCTTTAAGGACCGTGTTAACAGTTTATTTCCCAAATTACACGAGACAAATATCTAAATAGTACAATTGTCTGTATATATCTAAAGCATTCTAGTCTAAATAAGCTGTTCTCTACAAAAAATAGTTGTTTTATTGTATACTTGCACTAGGAATTGCCTGGTCGAAATAACTAAACATTATGTATACATGCACGACTTTTATGTGCACAACGGGTGAATAAAAAACAAAAGGTTAAAGCGCATTGTGCACTGACTAAATGAAGTAGAAAATATTCAAAGGCACTTTTAAGATCTCAGATTAAACAAGCCATTTACCTCAACAGTCACAAAACGTAAAGTGTTTACTTACTTAATTATGTGTCATCAACAACATTGAACACCCATTGAGAATAAATCGTTGCTCAATTAAATTCCAAGAAAATGTTCAAATATCACGTACACATACAATACTCCTATAAGAACAAGGTGTAATTGTGATGAAAAGCTCGAATGTCCCTAGCGTACGAACTCGTTTTGTGCGCCGAACGCGGTATTGAAGCAAATGCGATGGTCCAAGGGATTTGAGGCAACAAGTCTGCTATATAGTTATATTGCCTATCTAGTATTTAGGTAGGGTCTTAAATAAAAAGTATTCAAAATGGTATGTTTTTAAGGATAATTGGTCATTTGGGAACTTTGATTAATGGCGTTGTTACATTGTCTGCATAACATAACATAACATAACATATAGTTTATTGTAATCTTAGGCCTCCGGCCCGTAATACAGTTATTCATACATATACTTTTAACAACATAGATATAATACAATAATGAACAAGACATATTTTAAAGCAATGATATATCAATTATATTCTTGAAAACTGTTTTAAACAAATGTTTCAAAGTGCAAAGAATCAACATGCTTGTACATCAATATTGCATTCATGAGCTTCCGGTATAAGAATAAGATGCATATATTATAATAAGGCGTAGGTGAATAACACTATAACGAGTTATCATTACGTTTAAGAAATGTTTCTCTTGTAATAAATGCATACATTGTTTATATTAATAAAAATATTTCTCATTCGTCAGAGGTTTGGTAACGATAAAATGTGGTATGCATAGCATCATCACTCCGGTGAACGAAAATGATAAGAATAAATGCTTATAAAATCATAATTTTAAACAGTAAATGCTTTGTTATATTAAAATATGTGTTCAAATATGTGCTTTCGATAACGAAAGTATTATCTTTCATAGTAATTGTTTTTCTATAGATATTCTAGCACACTCGAGAAACTGCGATGGCAAAATCATCTGATTCTGAATGATTCCAAACATTCGAACTGTTATGAAAATCAATCTGAAAACATCATATTTTGTTAAGTACTATGGTGTAAGAATACCTTTTCAGAGTTTAAATTAAATTTTGAAAAGTTGGGAGTAACCGCCATGAAATGACCAGACTGATCTAAGAACCATTAGACGAATGTTATGCAATATGCATATACTTTTTACTTCTACTATTTATAATGTTGAACATTTCACACCAAATAAAACAACATAAACACTATTATTAACACTTTTCTCCAAATGTTATATATAAAGTTGTACATGGTATGATATGGGTATTTCACAATTCCGTGAATATTATTCAATGGAGAAAACACTTACGCTTGTCATATTATTGTTGAAAATAGTATATTCCGTTGAGAGACTGTGTCACAAATTGGCACCAAAATAAGTTGTTTTTTTCTGTAACGAATCTCAGGACAATTATCTAATAGAATATGTTACGCTTTTATATCATAATTGTAAATAAAAGTACCAGAATGTAATAAAAATGTGTCGGTGACCGGGTTCGAACCCGCGTCGCCAAAATTGAAGTCCAACGTCTTACTAACTGAGGCTTACCCTAATAGGGTGACATAATTAAGCTATACACATACCAAGGTAATATCACGTGATAACACCGACTAGCCAATCATGCACAAGGAATGAATTCTACCTGGTAGACATACCCAGTAATATTTTTTTTAATGGAAAAATACGAAATAACTGCTGAACTTAAATAAATTGTAAACTATGTGGTACTTCAGTTAGTAAGTTTCAATGCATTGCACACATCGATGACAAGTTTATGTCATTTTTCGACAATTTTCTTATTTTCTCGCTAGTTTATCATCTGTTTGACAGCCCTTTAATGATCATGGGGGCAATCCTATATTGTTGGAAAGTAACGCATCAGATTATTCACATGTAGATATAAATCAACTCATTAAAATGACGCATTGAACTTAAACATTAATAATGCATGCAAATCAGAATAAATAAAAAAAAATACTAAAACGAATTAAATACATTCTATTAACAGAGCAAAAGAAAAATAATAAATAAAATATAAAACCCCTAAAATCAATCATGTTTATGGATTGCAATAACGGTCAAACGGCGACAAAAAGTATAACATATAGAGCGAAAATAAGCCAAGCAGTCCCTGTTATTATTATGATAACACAACACGCGCTTGGACTAGGGGGACTTGAGGAAGCAAAAAAAAAAAAAACATTATTTTTTACTGCATGTAGAACTAACCTTCTCGACACCAGAAATCAACAGCAGGTGCAATAAACAAAGTAGGAGGTATACTTTTAATACCTCTTTGATATGTTTTTTTTTTAAATAGTAATCCCCAAACAGGGCTTTAGCTATGACCGACAGATTAACTTATGGTCGACAACACAACATGAGTAAGAACTAAATGTTTCCTTTTTCATTCATTGAAGTAGCATCTCAGTTTAAAGGTGAAACGATGACGTGGTGATAATTTTCCAATGAGTGTTATATTATCACAAAAACAAACATTCTACATGTTACCTCAGATAGAAAACGTGTTTAGATACTTCTATCAGATGGGGTAATTATGTTAATCATGTTGATTCACCAAATGGGAGTTCATGCGGTGTAATCTGACTATTTCACTAGGCAGTTCAGAACATTTTTCGCAGAGTTATTTCAAACGATATATTATAATTCCATGTATATCCTAAAGTTACATTATTAAAATGTAAGTAAGGTTAACTTTTTTCTGACCTTTTTCATTTAGTTGTGCCGTGCTTTTCATGTTGCCATATTTTCACCTAAATTCCATTGAAAAGTAAATATTCATATATCAAGACTATCTGCAGGTGAAGTAAAACATTTGAATGAAAGGAGTTTGAAGCTATTCACATTAAGACGATTTGCCAACTGATTAATATGTAAAACACAACAACAAATTCTTTGACTGAATTACTTTGAGTTTATTTGTATGTTTCTCTTACCCTTTAAATTTAATATTTGTTTTCTTATCTCTTCAATTCCCACTGTGCCTTGAGCACATTTTCTGTATATATATATGCAGATAGTCTTGATATATGAATATTTACTTTTCATATATATATATATATATATATGTTTCATGCTTTATTCCATCTTAAACAGTTAATGCAAATTGATTCTTTAAATGTCAATGACATTGCAGTACAATGGTCCATGAACTACATCCATGAAATACATACGGAAATTGGACTGATCGGTCGTTAGGTCATGAATATGTTTCCAAAGGAGGGGATTATTCACTTTTACTTGAGCGACACTTCCATGGTGTCCGATTTGAATAGCGGTAAGTGATTTAACTGATCGTATTGGATGAACACATTATTTTGCAGGTCCATATTCCAAGGAACATTTGCTCACGATAATACTTTTTAGACTCTTGTCATTCTCAAACTACTCGCGAGCCTTACATTTTTGTTTTAAAAAGGCAGTTATTCATTTGTTACTATTGAATTGAAGGCGTAATCATACTGGTTGTTTAATATTTTGCTCAATTGAACTATTTTTTGTTGATTATGAACAATCTGTGAAATGGTTATATCTGGTCGTTGAAAACAAGGCAATTTTTTTTTGTATTAAGGCTGCACTTTGTGTCCATTCATCGTATGTCAAATGCGGAGGAGGAAGCATTATTATCGATATTAACTTTATGTATTTACAATCTGGAGTGTTGATTAAGAATAATTCTTAATGAAGAGTGTCAGAAAAAGAGAAATACACCTTTTTTCAAGAAACTGTTTAAGCGTTTTGTATTGATTAACGGACTTGAGCATGCAATTTCCAAATTTATGCATTTCTTCAATATGTTTACAAGATCAAACTTATTGCGTCGAAACAAACTACTTTAAGGTTAAAATATTTACTGATAAAAAACCTCTACCGAAGTACGCCGGAAATGCGCATATTGCCATATTAGTTTTACAAATTAATCATTTTCTGTAACAACAAAACAATGGAATGTAACAAATGTTATTTTCATGAAGAAGCTAAGAACGATTTTAAAATAGTAAATCAAAAATGGACAATCACATTTTGAAGATCAGGCAAACGTTGTTTCGACAGAATCTGTTAGATCACTACATTTGATTGATTTCCAAACTCACTTCCCTGATCTTGGGTTGCTGTCATTAGTTTAAGTAAAAAGAAATAGTGTAATTTGTTTTTTGTATATTGGATTATCAATTCATTTATTTCTCATGAAGTGTACATAAATGATGTCATAATTTCGAATGTTATATATTTGTGTTGCACAAACATCATACGTAAACTTAATAACTAATGTATAGTGTATGGTATCAGGTCAGTATTAATAAAAAAAAGATCTTAATATTATTATAAATTATTTTTAACATTTAGTCATTAAAATTGTCATAACCAGATTTAATACCAATCAGTGTAGTATTTACATCCAGAAGTTAGCCAATGAATAGCGCATTTTTCGCTGTTTATTTAGAAAGTTAAACACACAATCCATGCACTTATAATCAAGTCCTATCAATTGAATTCAAAATAAGGGGTATGATGCAAATCGATTGATCGTATGCGTTTGCAAAACAAGGGGTTGTATTACTTCAAGTTTCTTGCATAAAATCCATCTCTCACAAGACGAAACGTTTTTATCTGACAGCAACAAGAATGAATACAATATAGCACAGATGAACTGACAACATAATAGAAATTATGTTAATTTATTCATTGAGGTTATTGTTTATTTGTTTTAAAAAATAATGTCATTTAAAAACATGTTCTTTTGCATAATTAGTTTGCGCATATATGTTTAAATTAATTTAAGTTTTAGAAGGAAGCTTAACAGGTATAGCCTTTCAGTATATTTGGCGATAGGTACTTCCGTCAGTTCTGTTCATTAGGAATAATTGATTTTAAAATTTTGATTCTTGAGGGAACTATTAAATCATGTGCGGCCCCAAACAAAACAAACCTACTAAGGTTATCATTCCGAGAGCTCTCTTGCGGGAAAATATCGTCTCGTTACTTGATTTTGTCAACGGAAACCTCACCGTATAGAAATAGAGTAACGGCATAATCCGTTCTTAGAACGAAGGTTAATAAAACAGGTCCTAAGCCCTAATAACTTGAATAATTTGCATTGTTCGATGGCGTCTCTATTACGGATATACTGATCGAATTGCCAAAACTTCTACCGAAGTAGTTCTTTATTGTAGGCAAAACCGGTATGGAAATGATTAGTTATTTAAGTAAATGTGCACTTTCAAAAACATGAACATTACGACGTAGTTATAACTAAAACCCATGGCAGATGGTATTCTTTGATAAATAACACTTGATAAAATAATCACACCTGCCACAAACTGTAAAACCCTATATTTGAGCAGAATATGATTATAAACTTATACAAGAAATGGGTCCCATATTACACGTTAAAACTTGCATTCTGTTAAAAAACGTTGCGCTTGCATTAAACTATGGTATGGTTATTCATTAAGTTAAATAGATAAAGAATGAAATTACGTGTGGTGACGATAAATAATTTGTTCGTAGTTGATATTGCGTTCATGTGGTTATTCTAAATATGAATGCTCAGGCGCGATTTTGCAAGTCCTCTTGGATCCCAACCAAATCGCACTCGAGCGTTTAATTTGTATGAAAGAATAGTTCACTATAAATAAATCCTTATATTTTCACTTTCGAGTGTTTGCTTTAATATAATATGTAAACAATATCAGGCAAAATCATGATGATCCATCTATCATTGACTTAATACGTCTGCGAAAAGGAACAGCAGATATTCGGAACGTCGTTTTACATTGGAAGCCGACCTTATCCAATCAGAGTGCAGCAATGAAAAAAATAATGACGTCATGACGTCGATCGGTTCATGCAAACGACATTCTATTCTTTCTCCAGATAAATAGCTAGAACAATGTAAATAGAACGCTATGTACACGCATATGCATACACGGTAATTGTCTCAAATCCTAGTCGTATTTGTCTTATTTTATATCTCAAATTGTTCAAAAAAAAATATTGTTCAATGCGATATTTCCTGTTCTTAAAAACATAAACAAACATATCACAATTTTACTTATATGAATGTTTGTAAAGATATATTAAATATAATCCACAATATACATGTTAGATCAATCATCAGTACCGTATTAACTTACTCAATTAAGTGACATCAACGACATTGAGAATCCGATGAAGTAAATTCCAAGATAATATCGTCAGTTCACGCACACATAAAACATTCTTCTAGCATCAGGAAAAGCCGATAGTGAAAATAACAAACTAATTTCAAACGTTTAAACTTATTCGATGCAAGGCAAGCGGTATCGGGGACAAGACTGTGATCCCATGGATATAGGCCTTAACGTTTGCCTGGTTTGATAGTTCAGCTGTATTGGCTTTACGTCTCAGGGAGTAAGCACGTCCAATAGTTTGCCTACAAAGTGTGTTATTGCGTGTTTAAACGCCAATTTCGAGTGTATAGCAAAATTAAATAATCCTGTTTCATCTATTTTAGTGTAACATAAAGTACCTATTGTGTATAACTCATATTTGCCATTTAAAAAAAGTATTTTTGAATGATACACGGAGTACAAATCCGCGTAATAAATCTTACTTTTTATTGTTTTGATCACTTCATTCACATTCACATAACATAAATATTATATATTTAACTTAGTGAGTTTGTGTTAAACATCTGCGCTCGTTCTAGCACACAGAATAATGCACTCTTGACGTCGCAACAGTATCACATAACTACTGCATATTTTTGTCATATTAATTCAATGACCTATTCATATATTATAGCAGTAACATTGCGACCCGTCTTTGCAGCCAAAATTAGAACGTCTGTTGTATTAAATTTTCGCAAACAATTTCAACTGTTTGAGTTGATATAAGTTTTATTATCAAGCAAACATCTCTGTTACATTAAACAAAAATTAAGTACGTCCACAAGTTGAGAATAGTTATTACTTGTTATATTTAGTTGGCCTCTTATACATATTAAATAACGCTTGTCGTACATTTACAGTAAATTTTACTTACGTATACTGTTTTTATTCATGAATTTATATATGTATATTTCACCAAATTGATGTTTGTTTGTAGATCGGCGTAACAAGTCTACAGAGAAAGTTACTTTTCCTGATCTTTTGAGATTCTTGCATGTGACAAAGTGATTCTTGAAAATGAAATATCGCTTAACACGCTGTTGTCAATTGGCAATCTGAATGGTAACGAGACTGCGTTTCTAATAATGTGGGCAAGTTTGTCCTTTCGAAAGATCTTTCCTTCAAGATATATGGCCCCATATATTTGAATTGTTGTTGGCAAGATTGCCTTATTTGATGGAGAATGAATTACGGCTATCTGGATTAATCCTGCATTGTTGAAGAAACCAGCAAGTTAATTAAGATTTAATAAAGTAGGCGTGCAATTTCAAATTCAGGGAATATATGCAGGAAAACAACGCCTTGGTAACAACTACAACCATTAGTATTTGAAGAGTTCTTTTTGAACGATAACTTAATGAATAATTAACTGTCATTATATTTCTCTACCGCTAATGCATTTGATTTATGCTATTTCTTGACTCCGTATGTTTACCCTATACTCATAACTGTTAGCAATAACATATTCCATATCTTTGGAACTATCGCAAATATAATCTGCTTGCTTAATACTTTTGCAATCACCTTTTTGCATGTTTAAGTTTCATTTGGAAACATTTTGCTATAGCGATACTGCTGGTACCAATGGTACACAAATGGTCCTGACAGATTTGTTTATTGTCAACAAATCATCAAGGTAAGGAACAAAACGTTCCCATACAACAAGACAGTTTTTCAGTTTAAAGGTTGTGTGATGCCACGGTGTTAATTTACCTTAATTCCATTGAATAATATATGTCCATACATACATGCATACACTACAGGTTACATAAAAAGAACATAATGTTTCAAACACTTCTACGAGACAGATATCAAGATTGATATTATTTTCTAAATCCTCAAATATTATTTCGGAGGTTGTGATCTGACTGAGACTATTTTAAAGCATAATGTTATTCGCAGAGTTATTTCCAACTATAAATAATTTCTGGTATAACTATGATATACAGTGATGAAATGGTCCGTTCAATGGAACATATGATAAGGCTAATACGACGAAACACTTGTCTGCATGCTATTGCGTCTACTATGTTATATATCCAAATTATGTAGGTTTGATTTAGGCTAACATTCTTTAGTGATCAGTGCCCGCTTAAACGCGCATTAGAGGACAGTATTAGCTTGCAAAATAAATAGTAATAGTGGCAACAACTTTAATTTACGAACAATTAATGAAATAATGCATAAATATTTCTTAATGGCGCACACCTTGCGGTGGATGATACTTTTAAGTTTATCTTTGTTCGAGTTAAACGTTTTCTACGAGTATCTGTAATTTTTTAAAACATGTGAGACTATTTTTTTGCACGCAAATACTATGGTGTTGATTTATAATGTCATTGTTTTAATACGTAAAATAGGGTCCATCTAATCTCCCATATTTTTTATTTTATTTTTTTATTGTCGAACAATACGCAATTAACACAAAAGCGTTCAATTATGTACTTTACACGAACAAGAATTCTGTCAACGTCCCTTCCTAGCACAGACGTAAGTGGTTTCCTAGTTTTAAACTAACAGTTTGTGAGAACTTTTTATATTCAATTGTAGTTTGGTTATCAATTTGATAGTATAGCGCTGCGATTTGCCGAAACACATAATATAGACAACAATTGTTGATAAAAATTATTGCAGTGTGTCTTTGAAATCAGCGTTGTACTCTACTCTCCATAGCTGTAAATGAAAGTCATAAATATGCCGGTTTGCAAAAAGAATACCTGTTCATAACATGAACAAACAAGCTGATTTTATCATTGTATTATTAGCCATGAGGATATGCTATCGACAAGATGCAGAATACAGAGTACAACGAACTCGAGAGTACCTCAACGACCTTTGAAATTTGTACCTTCAGTTTAATCTTTTAAGTTGTTTTGCTATTTTCAAACCGATATGTGCAGTTGTCGTTTAAATTAGATTTTAATGTTTTTATGTTGAGTGATTACATATAAGGCTCGTAAGCCTTCAATTGATGTTGTGAATAGTTGGAAATGTTTATTTGAATTACCGTTAATCCGTTATAATCGTGTAAAACAGACACCATAATCATACAGTACTTTTCTGATAATTTGCCTCAGCACACGATGCCAATTGGGGAGGAACTTACTACGAAACAATGATTTACCAGGTTTATATTTCGTTGGAATAATAAGCTTTCGTGCAAAGCAAAAACACAAGCCACAGTGTCACAAAAGGTAATTTATCTCTCTAAATTTCAATTCATTTTTCCACGGGATATATTTATGATTCTGTGGCAGGATCAGACACAACTTCATACTGCGGGTTTCATGAAGTTTGATTTTTTTCTTTATAGTTAAATAATGCACTGATACCTCAACTGTTTGGATTTTTATCGTTCACCGAGAAAAACAGCTATTCTCAAAATTCAACCGAGCAAATTGAACATACATTTTGCTGTATGTCAAGCCTAGGCCCTTTTCATTATCTAAATGACATAATGCCCATTCTGAACTTTTTGACCGCTATCTGAATGTGGAACAACTATGTTTATTAGACTCCATTGGCAAGGTAAAAAATAAGAACACAGCGTAAGTTCCCGCCTCAAATAACATTATCTGAAAAAACGGTGTAAATAATAATTTCGATTAGAATATTGCAAACACGTTGATTTTAGCTTCAATTATTGAATAATCGATCATTTCAATATCGATTTAATTTGAAAAAATACATATTGCCCTACCGTGATAAATTATGTATGATCGTACATTTATTTTAAATATTAGTATTCAGTAATCAATAGCCTTTCAAATGATTTTGTTGTCAACAGGCATAAAAAATACCATCAGATACCTTAATAATGTAATAAAACAAAACTAAATTTGATCAAATCCGCTGTTAAGAGGCAAAAAGCTAAGGCCCAACGGTCATTGAACAAGAGACAAAATTTCAAACAGCACGGTTTATTTGCGGTTTAAACTAGCCCACAGCCACACACTTTCCCAAATATTTAATTCGTAACTACAAATGTACGGGTATTGTGGTACAACACGGCCGGGAATTGAACTCGAGACTTGGTCACCGATGGAAATATATTCGTTGTATACTCGTTTGACTAGACTCTACTTGGATTGCAAATGTTGCATCCCGGAATTATATCATTTTAACAAATGTTACTAACTGAAAAACATCTTCCTTCTTTATCTACAGTGAAATCAAAAGACAAAACACAGTTTTTATTACTTTAAAATGCCTCATTATTACCTGATCTGCATCTCACAATATAATGATCTGATTTATTCACGATTGACTTGCCATTGGAATCTGTCCTGGTTATCAATCAGACATTTTACTTCTGGAATTTCATAAATAGCGTATGCAACGATTGTCGGAGTTGTAGGCCGTCTCAAGGGACACTATCAGAAAAAGTCTGAAAATGCTCTATCGGAATTTCATCTGTTTAGAACAGTAAGTAAGGTTTTAGTGTTGGAAAATCTCATCCGTAAAAAGCGATGAAACAATGATCGAATAATGTCGAAAATAGATCGTTACGATTGAAGTCGCTGATAATCGATTGCATTGTCTCAGAAGCGACTATCACTTTATGTATATTCTAAGATCAAAAATATAAAAGAAGAACAGAATGAATAATGTCAATAAAACACAATCAATATACAATCGTAACATCTCAAGGTTTTTGATTGAAAATACAAATGACAAGGAAACATAATTACAGTTTGCTTTCGTGCTCATTTATTGTGTACGTTTATGCAACATTAAATGAAGATTTTATTATACTCTACGACTTACATTTTAATAGTTTCTTGAACCTTTGATTTCGATTAGTTGCGATGAACAACATCTTCAGATTTTAATGTAGTATTTTTTATTCGTCCTACATCTGTAGGATAATGGTGTGTTTCATCTATTGACTATAAAACGTCTCCAAATATTTCATAATTGTGCGTCAATATTAAGTTCGAGACATCACAAAAAAATTGGGTTTGTAAATAATGTTGTTTGTTTCCAAACTATTCTTAATTACTTTGTTATTGCATTTCCTTTTGAAGTGTGTTTTTATTTTACGATGTTTATTATTAGAAATCAGTGTTGAGTATAGGCATTAGTTTCATATACGCATATATTATAAGAAACCTGTAACAACGGAATGGCCAATGTATATGCATAACAGTTAGCATTAAGAAGATCATTTAAATCATTGTATTTCGTATTTCGTAATGTTACTAGTATTTAAAAGATAATCTTTCATTTATATTTCAGTAAATTATACTCTCTAATGCCTACATTTGGTTGGATTTATATGATAAAAATGTTCTTAAAACTTTTTAAGAAATGTGACAGTTCTACATTAAAGAGTTGAATCTCCTAAAAAGGAGTTAAAATTTCACAGGAAACAATACCTCATCATGTCTTAATGGACAAATCCCGGTCGAAGTAGGCCGGAACGCACTTATATGTACATTAGTTATACAAACATATCGAGCACCAGGCAAACAATGTAAATAAAGATCATTTCAAGATTATTAAACGTTATTGTAAATCAGAAGTTTGAAATAAGCCCTGTAATCTAGACATTCTATCAACAGCGTTGCTCATCAAAGTCAAGAATAAGTTATGTTTTTTTCCTGATTTAAATCGGTGCTACAATGTTTTCTTCTTTTTTTATATCGACTTTTGCATTTAATATTTTAACACATTAAGTAATAAATACAAATACATCAAAATCATCACAGATATGCCCAACGGCTGCTATTAAACAGTATGATCTTAATTGAAGAGACAGATATCATCCAGTAGGTATGATAATCTCCATAATTCTTTCTCTACACTATATTAAGGTCGTTGTTAACAGATTATTTCCAAATTTCACGAGATTTATATCTAAATAGAACCATTGTCTGGATGATTCCAGCATTGTAATCAAAATTATTTCATCTCCACCGAACATAGTTGTTCTATTGTATTATTTATCTAGGAATTGCCTGGTTCAAATAATAAGACATTATATGTACACGCACGCATTTTATGTGCACGACGAAAGATCCATACATAAATTTATACAGTGCATTGTATTTTGACTAAATGAGGTAAAAAAATCAAAGGAGACTCTATGGACATTTTAGGTATCGTATATAGCCATTAACGTCAACAGTAACAACACGTAATGTTTTACTTACTTGTCTTCAACAGCATTGAAAATCCACTGAGATTAAATCGTTGCTCAATTGAAATCCAAGAAACCAAATTCCAAATTCACGAACACAGACAATATTCCTATAAGACCTAAGTGTAATGTTGATAAAAATCACGAAAGTCCCCAGCGTATAAGCTCGTTCGGTGCACGGAACGTGGTCTTGAAGTAAATGCGATGGTTCAAGGGATTTGAGACAACAAGTTTCCTATATTGGTTGTATTGGCGTTGAATACGTAGTTATTATTTCTGCCAATAATGTAAAATGCAAAAAAAAAATGAGTTACGGAATCCATTTATGTTGTTTATATTGCTTATCTAATTATGGTTAAAAAGGTATTTTTTGACTGATAATTTTGTAATTGGGTACTTTATTAATGGCGTTCTTACAATTGCCTGCAAATAAACAATTAAGTGATAAGACATTGCTTATGCTAAAAAGAATAACTGCGTACGAATCATATTTTTGAACAGTAAAGTGCTTTCTGTTGTGAAATGAAATTATGTGCTTTCGATAACGAAAGTATTTATCTAGTAGATGCAGTTACGTTTTGAACACCATGGTAGTAAACACCATGGTATTACCAAAATGATCTTAATACCATTTAGACGAACGTTGTGCCATATGCAGTTACTTTTTACCCCTAATTTATATATTCTGTCATTTAATAACACTTTTCTCAAAATATGACATGAAACGTTAAGCTAATATGATATGGATATTTTAAAAGTTCTTGAATAAGGCAATTTTAAATACATCTAGAGTTAATCTTCTCGACATGAATAATCAACAGCAGGCACAATAAACAAGGAATAAGGTATACTCCCTGCTAAGTTTTTTATAATAATTAAGCCCCAATCAAGACTAAAGCCTTGACTGATTAATTTACTAAGCGTTTCTTTTCCATTCAAACTTTGAAACAATAATTGAAAGTATGTATCGCACTTAGCATATAGGAACCAGAACACACTTTCTTCATAACTAAAAGTTCTTGCATACATTGATACACAAGTCTCCAAATCCCGACAAACAATTCTTTCGGAATCGTATCAACATATCCACGGCACTGTAGTAGCACCTCAGTTTAAAGGTGAAAGGATGACAAAGTAATAGTTTCCTAAATTCCTCTGAGTGTTACATTTTCACGAATACAACACTATATAGGTTACATTTGAAAGGAAGCACGTTTTGGATACTTCTATCAGATGGAGTGTCAAGGATTACGTTTAAAATGTTGATCTGCAAAATTATAGTGCATGCGATTTAATCTGACTAAGACTTAACCACTGTTTGGAACATTATTAGCAGAATTGTTTCAAACGATATATCGTTCAAGATATTTTTGAATTATAATGAAAAATGTATATAAGGTTAGCAAAGTGGAAACAAACGTTAAAATAATGGTTCTGCATAATTGTATTTCTTTAACCTCGTCAAGTTGTGCTTCGTTTTTTATATTAGCATACCTGAATTCCCTTAACTTATAGACAATCATATATCAAGACAATCTGCAGGAGAAATAAAACAATTTGAAGAGAAAGAGCTGAATATAACTCACCTTAAGGCGATTTGCGAACTGATCAATATGTAAAAAACAACAACAAACAAACAAACTCTAGGACTAAATAACTTTGAGTTCTTTTATATCTTCCTTAAACACTCAATCTGTTTTCTCATCTCTAGTGTGCGAATAGTGCCTTGAATTTTATTCCTATAAATGTGTGTTCCATGCTTAATTCTGCCTTTAACATTCAATGTAAATAGATTCAGTAAGTGTCACTGAAATTGCAGTACAATTTTCAAGGAACGACATCCATAAAATACATCTGGAAATTGAACTGATCTGTCATTAGTTCGTGAATATGTTTTCCAAAGGAGGAGATTATTCACTTCTACTTGAGCGACACTTCCATGCTGTCCAATTTGCATAACGGTAAGTGATTTTACTGATCGTATTGGATGAACAAATTACATCCAAGGTCAATATGAAACATTTGTTAAAGCTTATACCTTTTAGATTATTGTCATTCTCAAACTATTCGCGAACCTCACATGTATTTATTCTTTTCCTAAGTATTAAATTTAAGGCGTACTCATACTGGTTGTTTGATAATTTTGCTCAATTGAACTATTTTTGTTGATTCTGAACAATCTGTCGAAAGATTATACTATCTGATCGCTGAAAACAAGTTGGAAAAAATCAACAAGTCTGCACGTTGTGTCCATCTATCGTATGTCAAAAGCGGAGGAGGAAGCATTATTATCAATATTGACTTTATATGATTACAATCTGGAGTTTTGACTAAGAATAATTCTTACTGAAGAGTGCCAGAAACAGAGCAATACACGTTTTTTAAGATTTTTGGGTTTTACAAATTTGTCATTTTCTGCAACAACAAAACAATGGAATGTAACAAATTTTATTTTCAAGAAGAAGCTAAGAACATTATTAAAATGGTAAATCAAAAATTGACAATTACATTATGAAGATTAGACAAACTTTGGTTCGACAGGACCTGTTATCTACAGATATCTACATTTGATTGATTTCTGAATTCACTTCCCTGCTCTTGGGTTGAAGTCATTAGTATCAGTGAAAAGAAAATAGTGAGAAAGTCCATTTTTGCTTTTATTTAAAATTCATTTATTTACCATGAAATGTACGTATATGATGTCATAATTAAGAAAGTTATATAATTGTGTTGCGCAAACATCGTAAATGTTAATTCAGATTAGAAAACGGCAAGTCTCTAAACAGTTGAAATACAATCTAAGTTGGATGATGAATGTGGTGTCAGACCAGTATCTATAAAAGATCTCAATATTTTTTTTTTCAATATTGAGTCATATTCTTAAAATTGTCATAGTCAAATTAAATACCAATTATCGTGATAGTTAAATACATGTACATCTACTTGTCAGCAAAGGTATAACGCTTTTTGTTGTTTATTCTGGAAAGGTAAACACACAATCCATGAAGTTATATTCAAGTTCAATCAACTGAATTCAAAATAAAGGTTTGATGTAAAACGATTGATTTTAGGGGTTTGTTGATCTAGGGGTTGTATTACGTCAAGTGGCTTGCATGAAGTCCATTTCGCATGAGACGCAACGTTTTTACCTTCCATCATCGAGAAGTAATACAATAGTTCAGAACAACTGACACTCATAGAAATTCTGTTCATTTATTCCATGAATTTGTTTTAAATTTGTTTTAAACAATAATGTTCCTTAAAAATGACAAACAAACGTCCATATTCTTTCGCGAAAGAAGTTTGCGCGTATATGTTTAAATCCTACACAGTTTTAGAAGTAAGCTTATGAGGTATAACCTTTTAGTATAATTGGCGATAGGAATACTTGACTTTAACATTCCGGTAAAATATTATCTAGTCATTTTGTTTTGTTAACACCCCACCCCAGTCGTTTAGGAAAAGAGTTACGAATACTTGACTTTAATTCTGATTCTTAAGAGTACCATTGAATCATGTGCGGCCCCAAACAAATCAAACCTACCAATGTTATCATTCCGAAAGCTCTCTTGCGCGAAAATATCGTCTCGTTACTTATTTTAGTCAACGTAAACCTCCCAATATAGTAATAGAGTAATGGCATACTCCGCTCTTAGGACGAAGGTTAATAAAACGGGTCCTAAGCCCTAATAGAATGTATGATGGCGTCTCTATTACGGACATATTGATCGAATTGCCAAAACTTCTACCGAAAGTTGCTTATTATTGTTGGCTAAACCGGTATAGAAATATCTGAGTAAATGTGCACTTTCAAAAACATGTTTGTAAAGATGTATTTAATATAATTAACATGATATATGTTAGATCAATCATAAAAACAGTACCGTATTTACTTACTTATCAACGAGATAGGGAATCCGATGTAGTAAATTCCAAGATATTATCGTCAATTCACGCACAAATTCAACACTCCTCTAGAATCAGAAAAAAATGATAATGAAGATAACAAACTTATTTCAAACGTTTGAACTAGTTCGATGCAAGGCAAACGGAATCGGGGACAAGACTGTGATCACAGGGATATAGGCCTTAACGTTTGCCTTGGTTGATTGTTCAGCTGTATTGGTTTTACGTCTGAGCAAGTAAGCTCGTCCAATAGTTTGCCTACAAGCTGTTTTATTGCGTGTTTAAGCGCCAATATCGTGTGTAAAAAAAGCAATATTAGATAATCCTGTTTTATCTATTTTAATGAAACATAAAGTCTTTGTTGTGTATTACTCATATTTGCCATTTAAAAGTGTATTTTTGAATGATATATGGAGTACGAATCCACATAATAGATCTTTTTTTATTGTTCTGATCACTTCATTCACACTCGCATAACTAAAATATTATATATTAAACTTAGTGAGTTTATGTTGAGCATCTGCTCTCGTTCCGGTATAGAAAATAATGCTCTTTTAACGTCGCCCAATATCACTGCTGGATATTTTTGTTTATACATTTGTATTAGTAAAATGACCTATTCATATATTATAGCAGTAAGACTGCGACATGTATTTGCCGCTTAAACTAGAACGTTTAGTGTATTAAATTTTCGCAAACAATTTTAGCTGGTTTGAGTTGATATATTTTTTATTATTAAGCAAACATCTCGGTTACATTAAATAAAAAAAAAATACGTATGTCTCAAGGAGTATGCGAGTGTTCATGCAATCGTGTTAATGTTATCATTATAACTAACATTGATTTCGCCCTGTCAAATATGAATATATCCACAGATTCAATAAAATAATGAGATGCCCCTGTTATCAGCGTCCATCTCTACTATGACTGTCTTACGAATTCGGTGGTTAATATTTGATTTATGGTTTACTTACAGTAGTGAGACACGCATTACAGATTATTTCGGTCAAAAAGAGAGCGAATGGATACATTCGGATTTTTCTTGTAAATGAAAGGTTAAAAAGATCAAGTTTAATTATATCACTTATCATTAAATGAACAAAAATTAGACATGTGCGTTTCGACCCCAGGAGTCAGTAATTCATACAACAAAAGTACTGATTTTAAATAAAGTATTATCAAATTGTTGTTAAAATTATATTCAGAAAGAAAAGAAAGTTCGACAATATCAGCAATACATTATACTATGCGAAAAGAAATGATAAACTTCAAATAAAACATATAATACAAGTTTAGCAGTCATTTTCCCTTGAGCCAGAGCAAACCAAGTCATCATATTATAATCCTTGCACCAGAGTAAACCAGGTCATCTTATTATAAAACCACTATTGTCTTAAATAACCATCATGTTTCATATTATTAAATATGTGATGTAGTAGTTACCTATCCGTGCACCTTCGGAAATATAATCTTACAAGAGCACAAAATGCATTTCGGAAAGCGTTTCAGATGGTGTTCGCGTTCTTCCACTGGTTATTAGCTGTCTGGTCGAAAAATAGCTGTTACCTATGAAATATTATGCTATACGAAAATAGTTTATACAGAAATATCCCTATGCTGTCGGAAGTCCTGTTGGTTAAATTAATCGCATGTCAGATATGAAGGAAACAGTAAATCAACGGTACCGTTCTGTTAACATCGACTGAACGTGATGATAATACTACAATGGAACATAATGGCGAGGCCCTCATCCATAACATTGACTATAAACTTGTTTGAAGGCACATATATGCAAACTTAACCGAAGCACAGCAAACCACATCGCTACAAAACAACAAGAACAGAGTTTAATTATTAAAACAAAAACAATCAATCAATTAATTATTGTTTAAGTCACACGCAGTGAATGGGGGTGACCCGTTTGCGTCATCACAATATCACCTTTAGTTCATACATTTATCAAGAAGCATAAGACAGGGTATAATTAATTCTATCAAACACTACAAGATAATTATCAGTACAAATTTGATGTACAAAACGCGAAAGAATGAAGGCAACTGCATTTAATGCCCATTCAGATGTTTGTTCTGATCTTAAACATTGGACAAAGAGGTCCACAAGTTGAGGATAGTTATTACTTGATACATTTAGTATTCAAAGAAAAACTTTGGCCTCTAGGCATTCATTCATATTGAAAAACGCTTGTTGCACATTTACAGTAAATTTAACATACTGTTTTTATTCATTAAGTTATTTATGTATATTTCACCAAGCTGATGTTTATTGTAGATCGGCGCAACTGATCCACAGTGAAATTTTCCTTTCCTGATCTTTTGAGATTATTGCATGTTATAAAGTGATTCTTGAAAATGAAATATCGCTTAACACGCTGTTGTCAATGGGCAATCTGAATGGTACCGATACTGCATTTCTAATAATGTGGGCAATTTTGTCCTTTCGAAAGATCTTGCCTTCAGAATATATTGCCCCGTATATTTAAATTGTTGTTGGCAAGATTGCCTTATTCGATGGAAAATGAATTACGGCTATCTTGATTAATCTGTCCTTCATTGTTGAAGAAACCAGCAAGATAATTAAGAGTTAATCAAGCAATTTCTAATGCAGGGAATATATGCAGGAAAACAACGGCTTGGTGACAACTACAAAAATTGACAAACTAGTATTGTATAGGCCTTTTTTAACGATCACTTAATGAATAATTAATTGTCATTATATTTCTCGACCCCGAACGCATTTGTTTTTTAAACTTTTGTAGAGTCCGTGTGTATACCGTATACTCAGAAATGTGAGCAATAAAATATTCTATATATTTGGAACTATCGCAAATATAACCTGCTTGCTTAAAACTTTCGCAAGCACCTTTTGGCATGTTAATGTTTGATTCGGAAATTTTGCTATAGCGCTACCATTGGTACCAATGTTACACATAACAATATCTATATGAAAAAAATGCAGATCAAGCAGAGTAGTCGGAAGTTTGTCTATTTCTTCTTAACAATCGACACTTGACAGGTTGTTAGTACAGAAAGTCGATGTATGTTGAAGTACTTTTGCAATTAAATTAAAATATTAATACGTAAGGACAGGATTGTTTTGATTTTGTTTCCGAGCTCCTGAAAACAAAAGCCTTCTTTAACCTTTGAAATTGCATGAATTCACACATCTACTATTCACCACTTATCAACAACAGGCACAATATATAAGATATCGGCTGGGTTAAAAAGAAAAGCACTCCTTGTTATTTTCTCAATACATTGAGCCCCAATCATGATTAAAGTTCTGTCAGGTTTGCTTATTGTCAATTACTTAACAAGGTAAGGAACAAACCGTTCCACAGTTTCTCAGTTTAAAGGTGGTGTGATGCCACGGTGATCATTTATCTTAATTCCATTGAGTAATTCATTTCCATACATACATCAATTACATGTCACATAAAAAGAACAATATTTCTTAGATACCTCTGTCAGATAGATATTAAGATTAATATTACTGTTTTAAATAATCAAATATTATTTCAGATGATCTGAATATTTTAAAGAATAATGTTATTCGCAGAGATGTTTCCACGTTATATAATTTCAGGTATATCTTTGAGATACATCAATGAAATGTTCAATTAAATGTGAAAATGTCATGAGGCTAATTCAATCGAAACTTTCTGCATTTCATTGCGTCTGCTATAATATTTAAAGAAAGCAGTAAAATAATTAATAACAAGCAAATTCAAAACAACAAATAAATACTAAACTTATATAAAAACCAAGAAAAGAACAAAATTGATGGCTTCCTAAAGCCGTTCAAAACAGCACTTGCTAAGAACGATTATATTATTTATCCAGAATATGCAGGCTAGGTTTAAGCAGTCTGTAGCGTTCAGTGTCCGCTAAAAACTCGCAATTGGGGACATGATTAGCTTGCAAAATATATATAAATAGTGGCAACGACTTAATTTTACGAACAATTAATGAATTAATGCATAAATATTTTTAAAGTGCACAATATGCGAAGGATGATACTTTTAAGTTTATCTTTGTTCAAGTTGAAACGTTTTCTACTTGTATTTGAAATTTGAAAACCATTTGCAACTATTCTTTTTGCGGAAATGATAAATACTATGGTGGCGAATTATAGTGCCATTGTTTAAATAAGAAAACTAGAGGTCCATTTAGTCTGCCATGTTTTTAAAATAAACAATCCGCAATTAACCCAAGAGTGTTCAGGTTTGTCTTATACTCTAACAAGAATTTTGTCAACGTCCCCTCCTAGGCCTGGCTTAAATGTTTTTCTATTTTTAACTTACAGTATGTAAGATTTTGTATGGTAGTTTGGTTAACAATATTAAAGTATAGCGCTGCGATTGGCCAACACACATAATAAAGACAACAATTGTTGAAGACACCTTAATCAAGTGCTACTTTTGAAATCAGCGTTGTACTCTCCATTATTGTTAAAGAAAATCATAAATATACTGGTATGCAAAAAGAATACCTATTTACTACCTGTTCATTCAAGCTGAATTTGACGTTATATAACCATAAGGTCATGTTATCGACTAAATGCAAAATGCAGAGTGCAACGTAGTGGTGAATAACTTTGTACTTTCAGTTTTATCTTTTGATTTGATTTATTATATTCAAACCGCTGTGTGAAGATGTCGTTTAATCAGATTATAACGTGTTTTTTTAGTTATAACTGATAACGCTTATAAGCGTTCAATTGCTCTTGTTCTGAAAATACTTCAATGAATAACACGTTAAAACAGTTTGCTCCTGGTAGTAATTATGCATTTAGCTTTATATTGAGATAATTTTAGTGAACGCAATTTGAATAATTTTAATTGATTGGTCACTTTAAGCCATTGCGGCGATTTATACCGTTGCTTTGCTTGGAAAAAATATATATTTAATTGGAATGTATTGGATGCTTCTGAATTGAAGCAATAGACAGCCCACGAAGAAATGATATATAAATTAACAAATATATACCCAAAAAAATCATGGTTACGCGATACGATAATCATTCCCTGAAATATTTCTGTTATCTTCCAAAAGAGATTGACATAATGGTGAAGTCATTCCAAAACATTACAAAACCGGATAACAAAACTATACTTGAGTTCGAATCAATTTGGAGGTATATTTGTGTAATAGCTAATGGAAGTATGTAAAATTATGTCTGTTCCATGAACTTCCTATCTGTGATCATATTGATGATATACACACTACACGCTGTTATCCTGGAGAAGAAATATCTTGACATTTGGATTAACGTTAATGCGGTAAGATCGTGTAACACAGACACCGTTATCATACAGCGTTGTTCTAATAAATTGATTCAGCAAATGATGCCATTTTGAGATAAATTTATAAACAAACAATGATAAACCTCGTATATACTTCGTAGGAATAATATGCAAAACGGACACACACGCCACAGTGTCACAAACTAATTTAATAATCAATCACTCACAATCTAAAATCATTTTACCACCGGATATGTTTATGATACTTGGGCAGGATCAGACACAACTGCAATGCGTGGGTGTTTATAAAGATTTAGTTTTTCTTCTTTAGAAGACATAGTGATAGCATTGGTTAATATGAGCACACTTGACGACAAAAACAAATATAACCAAGATACAAGCAAAGATATCGACGTCGCTACGTTATTATGCGAGTGTTTATTTAAGCTTGCTCCTGTAATCAGTATTGCCAACATTTTTTTCGACCTGTCAATGTTGGAATTGATCTATGGAATGAGGTTATGTCCCTGATTTCAGCGTTCATCTTTTCTGAGACTGAACATCGACGTATGATGTCAGTAGATAGTTTTTTGCACATGATGAGTGCAATAAAGCAGTATACTTAAACATAAACAAAATCTGTTGTTTTTTTTAAGTTGTTAAACAAATAAAAACAGAATAAACGTGTGAATTTTGGATGAGACTTTAGTGATAGTACCTTAAGCATAATAAAACATGCTCAAGTAAAGGCACTGATACGTCAAGTATTTTGATCTTTATCGTTTACAAAGAAATAAAGAATTTCTCGAAATTTAAACTACCCCTCATGTACAACAACACACTTGCCCAAAAGATCATTACTACCATCTTATACGTCTTTTGGCATGACACGGCTGGGAATTGAATCCGGGACTTTCCGCATCATGGCCCCTTTAAATTAATTTATCATAGCGGAAGGAAACAATAATACTCAGCAACAGTGAATTTATATTTTACGGATAGAGTTCGACCAGACACTAAGTGTATTGCAATCGTAACATATCACTTTAACAAAAGTTGCTAAATGAGAACTATCTTTCTTTTTAAACTACAGTGTAATCAAAAGACAAAACACATTTTCATTCTTTAAAAATTTCCCCTTTAATACATTATCTGCTTCTCACAATATCGTGTACTGATTAATTCATGATTGACTTACCATTGGAGTCTGTCCTGGTTATCAATCAGACATTTTACTTCTTGAGTTTCATAAATAGCGTATGCATGGTTTGCCGGAATTGGCAGCCATCTCAAGGGACAGTGTCAGAAAAAGTCTGGAAATAATCCGTCAGAACTTCATCTGTTTAGGGCAGCAAGTACGGAATCACTCGAATAGACTCGCATCACGTAACAGCGATGAAGGGATGATCGAATAATAACAGATAGTTTACAATTGTAGTCGCCGATTATCGATTGCATAACAATCGCTGTATAGTTGTATTTTCCTCAATTAAAAATATAAGAGAAGAACATGATAATTGATATAAATCAATAACAATAAATATTTGGGCCTAAAACCTGAAGCTTTGTGATTGAAAAATACAAATATTCATCATTATAGTTTGCTTTTGTGTCCTTTCATTGTATACGTATATTAACCATTACATGCAGTTTTTCATTATATTCTTCGACTTAAATTTTAACAGTTTCATGAACTTATGATTTCGATCAGTTCCGATGATCAATTACGATTTTAAACTACGTATATTTTTTTATTAACGTTTATTATACGTATACAGTGTTAAGTACGGGAACAATCCAAGCCGTCGAAAATTCTAAATAAGCCCTGCTAAGAGGCACAAGGCAGGGGCCGAAACGTCAATGAACTAGAGACACAAACGTGTTATCATCACGTACTTAAATTCAAACATCACAAACTGACCACACTCGCATTGAAATAGTTTAACAGATTAAAACGGTAGAACGGTCAGTGTACGCGATAAAGCCAAGGACAAAGACCATCATAGTCCATAAAAGTTTTTAGTCGAGTTTCTTATTCTTTGACTTCAAATGTTTATTAGTGGTATGTACCATCTAATGACAATTAAACTTACAAAATCGTTCATCAATTGTGCTTAGATATTCAATGTGTTACGATGTTTATTATTTGAGCATCAGATATGAGTTAAGGCATTAGTTTCATATGTTTTTTACAAAACTGTAGCAGCTAAATGTCTAGTATATATGCATAACAGTAAGGAATAAGATTTATTTTTAAATTTCAACCTCTCATTCCGTCTTCCGAAATTTTTCTTATATTCAAAAGTTCATCTTTCATTTATTTTTTAGTAAATTATGTTTTCAGATAGCTACATTTGTTTGGATTCATTTAATAAAAATGCTCTTAAAGCCTTTTAAGAACTATGACAGTTGTACATTAAAGAGTGGAATCTTCTTAAAAGAGTTAAAATTTTATAAGAAACAATACATCAACATGTCTTAATGGATAAATCCCGGACGACTCGACCCCGGAACACTCTTATTTGTACATTAGTTATACAAACATCAAGCAAATAATGTTTAATAAAGATCATTTAGGGAATCTTTGAACGTTATTGTTAATCAGAAACGTAAAACACAAGCCCTGTTATCTAGGTTGTCAGTATTCCATCCGGATTGCTTATCAAAGCAAGTGATAATTTATTGAATATATTTTGATTTTAATATTTCTACGGTGCTAAAAAAATCAATATAATATTGTTATCAATTTATTTTATCTTTATTCGTGAAACGAATTAGTAATTATACAAGAATCAGAATCAACACAGATATGCCAAACGGCCGTAAAGAAACAGTATGATCTGAAGTAGAGATACAAAAATCATCCAGTAAGTATAAAAATATTCATTACTTCGCAGTACATATTAAATATTTGGTTATGTTTTTAAGGACGATGTTAACATTTTATTTCCAAATTACACAATATTTATATCCTAATAGTATCATTGTCTGTATCCTTCGAAAGCATTGAAGTCAAAATTAGCTGTTTTTCACAGAAAAAAGTTGTTCCATGGTATAATTTCCTTTAGAGTTGCCTTGTTGAAGTACACACACGCATTTTATGTGCACGACGGACGATCCATAAGTAAATTGATACAGCACATTGTGTTCTGACTACATGAAGTAAGAAATATTTGAAGGAGAATCTTTGAACTTTTTGGGTCTTGTATATAACATAATATACAAGCGATTCAGGTCAGATTTAACACAACGTAAAGTGATTACTTACTTAATTATTTGTCTTCAACAACATTGATATCCACTGATATTTAATCGTTGCTAGTAAATAAAATTCCAAGAAGATGTTCAAAAATAACACATTCCTATAAGAACAAGGTGTAATTGTGATGAAAATTACGAATGTCTCCAGCGTGTGAACTCGTTCAGTGCACGGAACGCGGTATTGAAGCAAATGTGATGGTCCAAGAGATTTGAGACAAGTATATGGGTGGTATTGGCGTCAAGTACGCAGATGTTTTTCTTTCTATAATGATACGTACATAGTCTTTGAAATACGGAATCCATTACTGTTGTTTAAAATGCAAAAAAATTAAGGGTTGAAAATAAAACACGATGCTAAGGGTATGTTTTGAAAGATAATTGGCAATTAAGTATTTAATAAATGTCTTTGTTGCAATTGTTTGCAAACATACAATTAAGTGGTTAAGTGGGTAGACATTGTTTATGTTAATAAGAATCATTCTCATTTATCAGAGGTTTGATAACGATAGATTGTGGTAAGCATAGCATCATCACTGTGGTGAACGAAAATGATAAGAATAAATGCGTATACAATCATAAAAAGTCATAATTTTAAACAGTAAATGCTTCCTGTTGAATTAAACTATGTGTTCAAATATGTGTTTTCGATAACGAAAGTATTATCTTTCAAAGTAATTGGTTTTCTTTAGATATTCTAGGGGAATCGAGAAACTGCGATGGCAAATTCATTTGATTCTGAATGATTTTAAAATACGAACCTTTAAAGATATTTAATCTGGAAACCATCATTTGTTGTTAAGTAGTATGATAGTAAAGATCTGATTCAGATTTGCAATTACATTTTGAAATGTTGGGAGTGAGCACCATGTATTTATCGAAATGATCAAACGTTGTCACATATGCAGTTACTTTTTACCCCTATATTATATAATGTTGCACGTTCTTACCAAATCAAACAACATAAGTATATACTTGTATTAACACCTTTCTCCTTAAATGACATGAAAAGTTATAGATGATATGATATGAATATTTAAAAATGTATTGAATAAGACAGTTCTATAATAAATTGTTATTCAAATGAATAAACTTTTTCGCTTGTCATTTAATTGTTGGAAATATTATATTCCGTTAGTAATTGTATTGGATTGCATCTTCTCACATTAAAATCATAATCGTTTAACAATATATTTGTCTGATCAATGAAATATTAAGGGGACATGAGGAAGCAAAGCAACAACATTTTATTTTTTTCTAAATACATCTAGAGATATTTTTCACGACATAAGTAATCGACAGCAGGCACAATAATCAACGTATGTGGTATACTCAACATAGCTCCTTGATTTGTTTTTAAAACAATTAAGCCCCAATCAGTACTAAAGCCTTTAATGACTAATTTACTTATAGAAGACCACACCACATGGTTAAAAACAAAACGTTTCTTGTTCGTTCAAACTTGGAAACAACAATTGAAAGTATAATTTATGTTTATCACATGCTTACCCTTGTTTTCCGTGTAATATACCCATTACGAATATTTTTATCTTACACATGTGTAAGATAACATATCAGACATTTCTATTGGCTAGACTAATCACACGCGACCTAGATATCCCTCCGCATTGTTTGTAAACAAAATGGTTTAAACGCCAACAAGTACTTACCCCAATAATGGGTCCAACAGCTGTAGGACTTCGGGAGGCAAATGTCTAACGAATCATATTGTTAGAAAGCATCTTGTTCAAAAACTGTCTGATAACAATGTTCCGCCAACCAGATAATGCCGATCACTAGTCACGGAAATATCCAGTCAGTCAACAAATACAGCCACATTAGTGACAAACAACACGAGAACATTTCAAACATCTCCATCTTGACAAACACAGTCAATATACAATCAATTCCATTTGTTTGCCATTTTAATCAGCTGTCGGTTACCAAAAACACAAATAAGAATTCCGCAGCACAGGATTCTCCGTATTATACATGTATACCAAGACGGCTAGAACATCATGTTCTCTGGAAACATTCTTGGTGGAACTTTTTCAACATCAACATCCGTGCAGTACAGAGTAAGGCTTCGCCGTAATCATCTGCATGTTGTGAAACTCCATGTACACTCCATGAAAACGCTGCAAAATCATCGTAGAAAGCGACAGCGAATAACTTTTAAAACCATGCACACAGTAAAACTTGACAGACCAATGTAGGTCACATAAACCTCGTAGATGCTCTCAGTGTGACGTCATCAATTTGTGTACTTATTGGGGTTTTTTGGTTAAAATTGTTCGTTATTCATGTTGTTGAACATTTTACTACACATTGTTATATTTGTGACTTGTTAAGCGCTTTATCAGAAATAAAACTTGATAACTGATAGCTATTTGTGTCATTTTTATTTGGAATTTATATGGCGCATCGTTGACATTACACTCTGAGTACTTTGGCTGTCAAACAATGGGTTCAGATATTGGAACTAAATTGGTAATAAAAACACCGTTTTAAGCATGTGATAAAAAAAGATCTGACACGAGTTGTCATTTTATACAAGACTTGTATTAAACTCTTCCATGAAAGTTGTTAGTAGGCTCGCCAGAGGCTCGCTTACTAACAAATTTCATGAACTCGTTTAATAACATTTTGTATTAAATGACAACTCGTATCAGATCCTATATATCCCACTTTGTATTAAGAAACCAGAACACACTTTCTTCAAAACTAAGGGTTCCAAATACAGCACCTGCGTACAATTGCAAATCCAGTATGATGTCTCCAAATCCCATTGCTGACCATAACTGATGGATTTCTGATGGAATGTTTTCAAACGTTCATGGATACCATCCCTCAGATGGTTGAAACAGTCAGCACTGCATGCATGTCTATTAATCAAACTGTAGCGCTTAACATACCTAGTCAACACTGAATTAATCACAACATAAGGCGCAAACAAATAGCTTTGCTAATTTTCACATTCAACAGTCAAAATAATGTCACTTGTTCTATTTTCAACTTGTTTTTGCTTGTTTAATATTTTCTGATAAACTTCCTTTTTTAGTGTCTCAAAATTTACTGCTTTGAACGCATTTTTCAGAGTTGAATCTTTACTCTATGAGGACCGAAATCAATAACAAGTGCTGAAACGCTTGTTTTCATGGTAATTCTGAAATGTATACTAAATGATTGCTTACAAATATAACACCTGTACTTCCATGTTTTATGTCGCAAAAGTTAAACGTCGTTAATGCTTCAAGTGTAAAATATTTTCGACAGGATGATGTGAGAATGTTGTATTATGTTTAAAGTAAGCAACATAGGAGAAACATGGAAATGATCGTCATGTTAGCGTTGTATAAAAAAATGTTTTCATTTCTTATTAACATTTTACTATCGTACAGTAATGGTATGCAAATGAAAAAAGGACATGTTAAGATAATTATGCCATCCCTATCATCAATTTCTCTTGTGTTTTCACCCTCCCGACTGACCCTTCTTTCGGAATCGTATTAACATATCTACAACTAATCACCACGAAATTGCAATAGTATTTCAGTTTAAAGGTGAAACGATGCCATGGTGATAGTTTTCCTAAATTCCTATGAGTGTTATATTTTCACAAATACAAACACTCTACAGGTTACATTGGAAAGTAAACACCTTTCAGATACTTCCATCAGATGGAGTGTCTAGGATTATGTCTAAAATGTTCAATCACCTGGTTTCAGTTCATGAATCGGACTAAAACTATTTCAATGCTAAAACATATTCACAGAGTAAGTTCATTCAATATATTGTTAGATGTTTTTCTTCGAATAATAATTATGAATTGTATGTAAGTTAACATAAGTTAACGTGTCTATTAAAACTACCATTCTGCATCAATACTTATGTGAAAAAGTACAGGAACAAGCTCAGTTGCCAAAAGTTTAAACATAAACCCCGTTTAACGGCACAGAGAAAAACAATAAAGACATAGAACACAAAAACTAAAAAATCACAAACAAGAATTTTGTAACAACAGCACAAAACTCCACAAACAGCACAGTGCATATATACTATGTACATAAACTAGGTATGTTTATCAAGGATTGTTAGGTACTACCTTGGAAAGGTAATCAAAATGTAAATTTAGTGGGGGTTTAAACCAGTTTACGTGCACAAATTCACTCTTATCAGTCAATTTCTCTGCCCTCGTCATGCTGTGCCGTGCTTTTCATGTTGCCATATTTTCACCTTGATTTCCTTGAAAAGTATACATTCATATATCAAGACAATCTACAGGTGTGATAAAACGTTTGAATAAAAAGAGCTTGATATTATTCACATTAAGACGATTTGCCAACTGATTAATATGAAAAAACACAACACACAATCTCTTGGACTGAATCCCTAAATTTGATACTTGTTTTCTTATCTCTTCAATTTCCATTGAGCCTTTAAAACATGTTTGTATATATGTGTTTCATGCTTTTTCCGCCTTTAACAGTTAATGCAAATTGATTCATTAAATGTTAATGACATTGCATACGGAAATTGGACTGATCGGTCTTCCACTCGTGAATATGTCTTTCAAAGGAGGAGATTATTCACTTCTAATTGAGCGCCACTTCCATGATCAGCCTGGTAATTTTGCATAGCAGTAAGTGATTTGACTGGTCATATTGGATGAACAAATAACATCCAGATCCATCAAACATTTGTTAACGATAATACATTCTGTATTTGTGACACTATCTCAAAAAATGCTTGAGCCTAATATTTGTTTGCAGTTTTATATTCGTTTCAATTGGATTAAAGGCGTTATCATACTAGTTATTTGATTATGTGATAATTAGAACTCCTTCTGTTGATTATGAACAATCTGGCGAAAGATTATACTATTGCAAATTGGAAAAGAATGGTATCAAGGCTGTTGAAAAAAGTAAAATTGTGTCCCACCACCGTATGTCAAAAGCGGAGAATGAAGCAATTTTATCGATATTGACGTTATGTGATAACAATAATAATTCTTACAGAAGAGTTCCGGAATTAGAGAAAACACAATATTTTCACCGAAACTGTTCAGGTTTTTTGTATTGTTTCACGCACTTTGACCATGCGATATTGCAAATTTTTGCATGTCTTCCATGTCTTTACGAGCTAAACATTATTGCTTCGAAACATAGTTTAACGTCATTTACTAATTTGAAACCTCTACCGAAATACGCCGGAAACGCGCATATTGCCATATTAAAAACACACAATAGAATGTAACAAATTATATTTTCAAAACGAAGCTGAAAGCGTTATTAAAATGGTTAATCAGAAATTAAACATTATAAAAAAGAGAGTATATATACCTCCAGTAAAGTCAACCAAGGAATAGCGCGTCTTTCTCTCTTTGTTTAGAAAGTTAGACACACAATCCATGCAGTTATATTCAAGTTCCATAAGTAAAAATAAAAATAGGGGGTATGATGATATTTAATAAATCTTACTGGGTTATACTTCCTGAGGTTGTAAAACTTCAAGTTGCTTGAATACATTCTATCCGCCAGTAACAAGATTAAGTACAATAAAAGATATCCACCGACTATCATAGACATTCTTTAATTTTCTACCTTTCATTTAGTTTTGATCTTTTTTAACGATGTTTGTCTTCATTTTGTTTTAATTTGACAAACATACGTCAGTACCCTTTTGCTTTCTGTGTAATACAAACCAGTAAAATACATTATTTTATTCGGAAATTATGTCCTTGTGTTTATATTTGTTTTTATCAGTAAACCTGGCGAAAGGTACTTGTGTCTGCTCAATAAATACAATCTGCTCTTATTACGAAAGAATATAAACGGTAACAAACCCTCATAGACTGAGCATTGTTTATTCATACTTAATGCCATGCAGTTAGAATAACGGATGTCTTGATCAGTTCTCAATTATTTTATCGAAAGTAGTCCTTTCTTGTTGGCTGATCCGGCACTGATGATACATGAACACATCGACATGGTTAAACCTAAACCTAATGGCAGATGGCTTTTATAGGGTTCTTTGAGAAAGAACTTACAACTATCGCATTTGCTGCATATTGTTAAACTCGGTGTTTATACCGAATATACACTTATACAAGACAAATGTCTCATATTACTTGTTAAGACTTGCATACTGTTAAAATACGTTGTCCTGCATTAAACTACGTTTTTTTTTCATGTCGTTACTCTAAATATAAATGTTCAGGTGTGAGTTTGGAAGTCCTCTGGGATCCTAGCCAAATCGCACTCGAGCGTTCATTTTGAATGAAAGAATAGTAAACTATGAATAAATTCTTAAATTTGTTCTTTTGCCTGTTTGTTTTTAATCGTTTCAATATCAAATGTAAACACAATTAGGGATAATCAGGCTTACCCATCTATTATCGGCAATATTCGTCTGCGAAAAGGAACGGCAGATATTCGAAACGTCGTTTACCATTGATTAAATGACGCCAACATTGCAGCAATGAATAAGTTAGTGAAATCATAACGACGATCGTTTCATGCAAAACGAATTTCAATTATTTCTCCAGAGAAAATAAAAAAATAAATATAACGCCATATACACGCATATGCATACAATTTTATTTTCTCAAATCTAATTCGTACATGCTTGATTCCATATCTACAATAAAATAAGAAATATTAATTGAATGGCTGTGTTAGAAGGGACTTTGTAGTTCCTTGTTCAAAGTTTAGATCCATAAATTCAAAAATTAAAACAATGAAATGGTTCCATGCAATATTTTCTTATCTTAAAATATTGAATTTACATAAAGCATTTTATGCATGTTCCAAAAGTGATAATATATAAATTCACAAGCCATCCATGTAAGATCAATTATAAAAACAGTACAATACTTACTTACTGAAGTGACATCAACGACATAGCGAAGTAAAATCCAAGATAATATTGTCAGTTCACGCACACATACAACATTCCTCTAGCATCAGGAAAACATGTTAATGAAAATAACAAACTAATTTCAAAAGTTTGAACTAGTTCGGTGCTAGGCAAACTTTATCGGCGACAAGACTGTGATCCGAGGGATATACAGGCATTAATATTTGCCTTGGTTGAAGTTCAGCTGTATTGGTTTTGCATCTGAGGGAGTAAGCACGTCCAATAGTTTGCATACAAAGTGTTTTATTGCGTGTCTAAACGCCAATATCGTGTGTAAAGAAGCAATATTAAATAATCATGTTATCTATTTGAAGAAATATAAAGTATTTATTGTGAATTACTCATATTTGCCATTTAAAAGATACACGGAGTACAACTCCACGTACTATATCGTTCAGTTTATTGTTTTTATTACTTCATTCCCACTCGCATAACAAAATGATTATATTAAACAATATTAAACGTTTTGAGTTAATGTTGAACATCTGCGCTCGTTCCGGCACTGAAAATAATGCTCTCTTGACGTCGCACAATGTCACTCCATTGCTGCATATTTTTATACTAGTTCAATGACCTATTCAATATATTATGGCAGTAACACTGCGATACGTTTTTGTAGCATAATCTAGAACGTTAGGTTTTTCTATCTTGTCGCAAACATTTTGAGCCGGCTTGAGTAGGATATTTTATCTAAAAATTATCTCTGTAAAAGACTCTGATGATATTGGAAAATAGAAGGGGCACCTTAACGCATTTAATAAACTAGAAATAGAAAAGGACGTCACAAGAGAATTACGCGATTGTTAACTAAATCTAGTTCATGTAAGCATCATTGCTTATATTCATTTTATCCTGTCAAAATAGGGATAGATCTATAGAATTAGATGATGCTCTCGATTTAAGCATCCATCTTTTCTGAGATTTCTATCGAGTTTTGCGGTCAATATTTGATTTCTGGTTTACTAACAACAGTCAGACACTGATTGCAAAATACTTATGTCAAAAGCGTGTGAAATGCTAATAAATGTATGTTTTAGAGAACCAGTGTGAAATTACACCTTATCATTAAATGAACAAAACCGAGACGAGATGCGTTTCGAACACAAGGGTCAGTAACTCACTTAACAAAGTACTGATGTCAAATGAATGTATATAAAACTATTGTTTATATAATATTCCAAAAGAAAGTCCGACAATGTCGAAAATAAACAATTGTTTGCGAATGCATATAATAAACTTCAATTATAACATCTGGTTCATATTCAGAAGTCGTTTTCTCTTGGGACAAGGACAACACATGCCATTAATAACCACGACAGCATGTTCTAAAACATTGATATAAATATGTATGTAGAAGTTACATATTTATGCAATTTCGAAAATAAAATCCAACCAGAGCACAAGATACATTTCGGAAAGCGATGTTACTGACGAGGTTCACGTTCCTCCCCTCGTTATTAGCTGTCTTGTCGAAAGATAGCTGTTATCTATGAACTATTGTGCTATACGAAAATAGTTGAATACAGAAAGAAACAAATGCCGTTGAAAAGAAGTCCCGTTGGTTAAATAAATTGTCCGTCAATGGTAAAGAATGCAGCAGTAAATGAACAGTACTATTCAGTTTAATATCGACTCAACGTGATGAAAATACTACAATGGAACTACAATGACGAGTCCCGCATCCACAACATTGACATTGAACTTGTTTGAAGGCACAACTATACAAACTTAACCGACACATAGCGAGCTTACGTGATCCCATTCTCACCTTTATTCATACATTGATCAATAAGAAAAATAAATGATATATAATGAACCTAATTAATTCAATGATACACTGAAACCTAATAATCAATACAACTTTACTGTACACATTTTTATGCGAAAGAATTAAGGCAACAACATTTAATGCACATCCACATGTTTGTTATTATCATATACATTGGACAAAGAGGTCAACATGTTGAGGCATGTTATTCCTGTTGCATACATTTAGTATTTAAAGATATAATTTGCCCTAACTGAAATTTATTAAAAAATGATTATCGAATAAGGCATTGTCGCACATTTAAAATAAATTTAACTTAATACGTATGCTGTTTTATTCATTAAGTTATATAATTATGTATATTTCAACGAGCTGATGTTGATTGTAGTTCGACGTAACAAGTCCCCAGTGAAATATTCTTATCCTACTATTTTGAGATGTTTGCAAGTAGCAAAGTGATTCTTGAAAATGAAATATAGTTTAACACGTTGTTGCCAATGGACACTCTCAATTGTACAGCGACATCTAATAAGGAAGGCCATTTTGTCCTTTCGAAAGATAATTTCTTCAGAATATATTGCCCCATATATTTGAATTGTTGTTGGCAAGATTGCCTTATTTGATGGAGAATCAATTACGGCTATCTTGATTAATCTGTTTCGGCTTCAACCAAAACTTGTTCTGCATTGTTGAAGAAACCAGCAAGATAATTAAAAGTTAATAGAGAAGGCGTGCAATTTCTAATGCAAGGACAATTTGCAGGAAATAAACGCCTTGGTAACAACTACACTTGACAAATTAGTATTATACAGTTCGATTTGAACGATCACTTAATGAATAATCAACTCACATTATTTTTCTCTACCGCTAACACATTTGTTTTATGCTATATCTAGACCCCTTATACATACTCATAACTGTTAGAAGCAGCATATTCCATGTCCTACGTACTATCGTAAATATGAACCGGTTCTTAAATCTTTTGCAAGCACCTTCTACGTGTTCTTGTTTAATTCGGAAATATCTTGCTATTGTGATACAATTGATACCAATGGTACACAAAGCTAGTTTGCCTGTCGTTGAGATCATGTCGTCACATGATTACACGATTTTTTTTTAAACCTTACTAGTATAAACACCATTGTTTTTACCTGTCCATATTGAAAAGGTATATGGAAAGAGGTTAAACCCTCGATATCAGTGTCCACCCCTTCTTAACTTTCGAAACTTGGCGTCAGTAAACAGTTTGTTAGTACAGGAAGTCGATGTATGTTGAGGTACTGGTGCAATTGATAAAACTATCAAGACGAATTTTAAGGACATGATGTTTACGTTTTGTGTAGATATCGGCTGGCACGGTTTAAAGTGACACTCTTATTCAGAATCAATGCATACACATGTATAACAAACATAAATTGTTAGCGTTAAACTTTTAACTTCTTACTAAATAATGTATTTATGGAATAAATGAAATATTAATTACTGATAACACGATTGTAACCGTATGTTTAATAGCTGAGAACACAAAAATATTAAATGATTGGTGAGTGCTAAAAGATTTACTGTGATCTTCTATCGTTGCATAAAGTAGAAATACAGTGTTTTCTGCACATTTCTTTCAAATGAAACTCGGTATCATTCATAAGATCCATTGTTTTCGACATTTATTCATCCTTTTCAGTTTATTAAAACAATTGCATTAATTGTGGTAAATGTTAATTGGGAGTAAGAGTGCACCTTTAAAATGTAAAACACATCTTGTTATTTTCTCAACACAGAGCCCAAATCATGATTAGAGGCTTGACAGCTTTGCTTATTAACAACACCTCAACGAGATAAGGACAAACAAAACGTTCCCCTACACACGTTAATAGTTGTCGTGATGCAACGGTGATCATTTACCTAAATTCCATTGAGTAATATATTTCCATATATACATGCATACACTGCAGGTTATGTAAACAGAGCATCAAGTTTTAGATACTTCTACAAGACAGATATCACGAATTATTTTTGTTTTAAATCATCAAATATTATTTTAGAGGTTGTAATCTGACTGGACTTATCAACTGTTATAAAAAAGTACTGTTATTCGCAGTATCATTTTAGGTATATCTTTGAGATGCATTAATAAAATCTTCCGTTCAATGTTAAAATGACTTAAGGCTAAGAAAATCGAAACGCCCTCTAGAAGTACAGTTTATGTTTAGCACCATAATATACCTCTGACCTTGAGTTCCATGTGCCCTTCCATTTAAACTCATATATCAGGACATTTACATATCCAATATAACTTTAAAAGAAAAAATATGATGTCAAATGTACTTATCAATACATAATTTAAGTGACCTAAATGGAATAAAAAACACGTCTAAGATTCAAAAAGGTATTCGCGAGTCATATATTTCAAAGAAAGGCAGTTATTAATTTGTTCCCAGTGATTTACAGGCGTATTAATTGTGGTTGACTTATCATGCGATAATTCGAACTCTCCGCGTTGATAATGAATGATCTGTCTGTCGAATTATCATTATTTATGATAGCTAGGAACAATTTGAAAATGATATCATCAAGGCTGCTGAAAAGAAAGTCCCGTTATTTCTATCCATCGAATGCCAAGAGACGACAGCATTTTTATGGATACCGTATTTATGTGATTCCAATTTAATGTTTGCCTTACATGTCAGCCAATCAGGGGCGCTAGATTTTAAAATGGTTCGTTTCTTATTCTGAAGAATCGTTACTTATTTCTGAATACGACTCTTCATGATTAAGTAAATTACTATAACTGCACTGCAAAGGTGCAATTTCAGTGTCAACGCTGATTTAAATGCCGTCACATTATACTGAATTGATTGACAATACTTTTTGACAGGCGCACGGCTTAATACTAAAGCTGTTGCAGTTTTGGAGGGGCTAACACTTCTTTAGGTTCCTTATTTACGAAAAAACTACTTAATAAGCCCTAACCTATACTTAGAGTATTGACTAATAATATTTTCAATAAAAAGGTTCGTTTAAAGTTGATAAAAGTTTTGAACGTTATCATATAAAAGTAAATCAGTGATGAATCAAATAAATTATCGTTTTTCGACAGCAACTGCTAAACCGGTACAATTGGTTGATTTCAAATTTCAAATATATGTGTATTCATTTTATACTTAAGATCATTATTCTGGATATGTTTGATGAAAACAACTTCATTTCGTTTCCACTAAGTACAAATTCTACCTAAGATGCATGATAAGAACAGAAACTAGCCGCAATATCTCAGCTTAAGTAATTTATTTGGCAAAATTGCAATCTTCATCTTGATTTTACTAAAACATAGATACGAATGATTATTATAAAGACAATTGTACAAGATTTACCAAAACAAAATGAGTGAGCTAATCTCAGTCATGCTATAAGGAAAATAATTAATTTGTTTCGTTTTGTTTCCAGTAAAGCAGATGTCTTCAGATTATGCATGTTTTGCTTGTTGAACATTTCGGGTAAGGCCAAAATGAAATACCATCCCCATTATACCCAGTATCGGGTTATTTAAGTGTTTGCACGTCCATTAAAGTCAAACATGGACTAAAGCATGATATCGTTGTTTTGTGAAAAAAAGTCAAACAAGCAGTATATGTCGGATAAATTCTAGTTCAATCAATTTAATTGAGCCTACAACACTACTAAACTTACTTACTTAATAATGTGACGTTAACAATAAAGGCAAACAGAAGCAATTGAATATTTCTTAAATTAAATTCCAAGATATTTTCGTAGAATCGTGTTCTAACATATGAACTCATTCAATGCAAGGCAAACGGTATTGGTCTCAGGCGTATGAGCAAACACGATGGCCTTGTTTGATAATTGAGCTATACGTCTGAGGGAAAACGCACGTCCAATAGATAACCTTTTAACTGCGAGTTTTAACGCCCATTTCATGTAGATATTTGCCATTCAGTAAATATTTGTTTTTATATATAATTAGATTCTTTACATATTACCAACAAAGCTATCAGCAATAGCCATTCATATGATATAGAAGTATTTGCAATCGTTCAAGTACTAAAAGTAATACGCTCTTAACGTTACCCAAAATAACGCCAACCCTAAACTCGTGTATATATTTTCAATAATACTCAATATCCTTACGGCGGTCAATCAGCGTGTCAACCGGGCAATAATATTGCATAAATCTTATTTTATATTTATTTTATTTTATCTGGAAGATGCGTCTATTTACCAATATCGCTTGATTCGGTTAGCACAGTTATGTTTCAAATAAGAAAATATATCATGCTTAGACATGCTAAATGATGTTTGCGTGAAATGAAACACAGCAACTGTTTTTTGCCTAAGCTGGGTTAGTTTTATTTATTTGAGTTTGTCTAGGTCTGCATGCACCCATTGGCTGCATTATGGCTCGATCCCGCCGTGGCGCCATCACGACTGAACTTGTGTTTAAATGCCATAAGTGACATAAGACAGAAGTGACAGCAATTCGCAGTCAAATCCAGACATTGTAATACTTGAATACTACAGAGTGAGATACAAGAGATCCGAGTGCAAAAACCCTAGCTCTTTGCGAAGAGACCTCTTGGTTCTTAAAGTTCTCGGTGGCAAGCATCGATACACAATGTACAGTTTTCCTTGGCTGGACCAGTACTGAGTACACCAATATCCCAGTACTACCCTTTAAATGCCAAGCGTAGGCAAAGGAGCTATTGGTTCAATATTTTAATGTCTTTCGGTTAGCTAAACGCGACCGGAGCTTCAACCCCCGACCTTCCGAACCCGAAGCGAACGTTTTGCACTGAGCTATCGGGGCGGTAAAAGAGCTCAAGTAAAGATTTCTTTAAATATTTCAGTTACCATGAAAGGGGGTTTGAGCAAAAATCACCAACTCTTGGCCGTCGTGGAATATAGATGTATCATTCCTGTTTGTTTTGGATATTTTGCCTAAATTTTACTTCCGTTAAATACTCAGCGCATCTGTCTCCCAATCGAACCTATGGAGCACTTAATAATGATGACAGTGTGTGTCCCATCCGTAGACAGTGAATGTTTATATTTTCAAAGCTTAAAAAGCTTAAAAATGGCAACAGCAAATTCAATTCAAACTGAATATAATAAAGTTTGAAGGGAAATAGGGTAAGGCAATGCTATTTTATCTATATATTTGTAATGGTTGCATTTGCTACTGTTTAAAATCATAAAGTTAATGGACATATATTTTTTATATTGTAATGTGAAAATAAACCCTGAGCAACAAAAATAAAAATGAAAAAAAAAGATATTCAATGCAAACATATAAATATGTTTATTAACCACCAGGTAGACCAATATTTCTTATTTACTTTTCATAATTTAACATAATGCTTTTCGTGAATATGTTCTGTAAGTTAAGGAATTCAATGTTTGAGACGGATGTATTTCCAACCGATCGTAACATATCAGTTGCTACGGATGGCCATTCCCGTTCTTCCACTAAATGTTAGCTGTCTTTCTATCTATGAACCAATGTGCTTTTCTAGAATATGTTTTGTACTGAAGAAATCCAATGTTCTTGCAAAGCGGTCCCATTGATTCTTGTTATTGTATGTCAAAGTTGAAAACGGAAGCAGTAAATCAACAGCACTGTTCAGTAAATATCGACTGAATGAGATGGTAATGCCACAATGAAAACTAGAGTGACAAAGTCAACATCCGAAACTTTTACCTTAAGCTTGTCAAAAGAATCAAGGCTCAATCGACACTTAACAAAACATAAAACGTCACGCGACAGCAAAACCGAATTCCACAATATTTTAATTATTGATATCATTAAATATTGGGGTACTGGCTTAGAACGAACGATGAAAAAATATTATATCGGCAGGTGATGGAACTGGAGTGATAATTGGTTAAAAGATCGCAAATCCCACCTTTGTCCAACCAGTTATTGATGAGAACACCAATCCATGCACTTAATCACATATTCATACTTTATAAACAGTAGCACTACTTCCATTGCCAACTGAACTCAACATGGCGTTGCAGCAGAAGCCATATTGACTGAGGCGCAGCGAAATATTTTGAAATTCATTTTAAATAATTTAAAATGCGTTTTAATCGTAAACGAATCAAACTATTTTGAGAAAACTTAGAGCCACAACGACAAAAACATTAAATATATTAATATAATGCCATTCTATATTTAGATTAGGATTACGAAAAAAATATTAATGAATATGATAAACATTTTGCTTTGTCGATGGTTGCCTGGACCAATGCGAGACTGCCTATTACTAGGTAATAAAATACCATTGTTTATGTATTGTATTGCCCTATGTGGAACAAAAACCCAAACAGGTATGTATTGTGAAAAAACCCTTCAAATGCATTATACTACAACTATATATGTATTAATTGTATTGTAGTGTGTGTGAAGTTTATATTGTGTGTAATGTGACGATGGGATATAAATGCTTAAGACAAAATTAAATTATGTTCTCTTCTGTTTTGTCTTGTTATGATAAATTGACTACAATGAATAAAACATTCACGTTAAAATAATAACCAACAGTATAATATACACTTACCTAATGTTTTGTCTTAATTAAGATTGTGTATCCAACGAGGCAAATTAAATCGTTTCACAAATAAATTCCAAGTAAACTGTACGCGCACACACAGTACTGCTATATATTAAAGATGAACTCGCTCGTCGCATTGCCAACGTTATGGAAAATAAGGCGATGGTTAAAGGGATATGAGCCAAACGCACTTTCCTTGCTTAATTTATGTGCTGTATTGGCTTCACGTCTGAGGAAATTATTATATATTGGAACGGCCCAAAGCTGAAATAAATTAGGTACATTGAGTTAAATACGTATCTGTCGACTAAACGGGAAATTGTGGGTAGATATGGTTTCTTGCAGCAATATATTTTCTTACATTTAAAACCATGTTGTTTTTGATTTCAAAAAATACTGAATAGTATTTTATTAAAAAATTAATGGCGAATAACAGTATTGCTAATATCATGATATATATCAAACTTGAAATGAGTTCAGCTGTCTCTGTAACCAATATTGCTATAAAGAAAAGCTTGAACTGTGCTTATATTAGAATGATAAACAATTACATTGCCAAGCTGCATCCAGACACTGATTATATCCGCATCGTCTGAATTAACTTTATTTCTTGGCAGTTATAGTAATTGCTGAGAAAGAACACCTCTAGCGACGATTTAAGTAGTATGCCTTATTAAATATTGTCAAAATTGTGCTAGTCATGGTAGAACTAGAAAGCATCGCGTTGGATTAATGGAGGGAATTAAACGAACATTTTTATCGAATGATAATTGATCGATTAGTCTGATGTAAAACGACATCCCCATGAAACACATTCGGAAATTTAGCTGATCGGTCTTTAAAACCTAAATATATTTTGCAAAAGAATAGATTATTTACTTTAACTTGAGCGTCACTTCTATGCTGTCAACTAGGCATTTGATTAAAGTGACCTCATTGGAAGCACAGAATACATCAAGGTTCAACAAATATTCGCAAGACTTAAGTTCAACAGAAAGGCAAATATTCATTTATTCCAAGTGAATTACAGGCGTAGTAGTCATGGTTGTCTTATTATGCTAGAATTACAACTCTCCGCCAATATACCTGTAACCACCTTGATAATGAATACTCTGTCTGTCGACTGATAATAATATCTGATAGCTGGTAACTAGTCTGTAATGATATCTTCAAGGCTGCTTAAACCAAGTCCCGTTTTGTCTATATATCATATGTCAAAACTTAAGAACGGAGCATTTTTATTCATTACAAATTAATGTGATAACTTAAGTTTAAGCCCGGAAGCCCGTATTTGGATCTTTTCACTATTGACGTTACGTGACAACGATACAAACAAAATCAATCGATACCGCCACATTTGTTATAAGGCTGTGTTCATGAAAATCAATCAGTGTTTAGTGTAATCAGTAATCAAGATGGTTACAAAACGCAGCAGTTGAGGACCTGAAAAAAGTGACAGTCGATAAAAAGGCAGGTTGCATTTGGAAGACGTTTATTTTAAGCCAATTCTGAAACCAGCAACGAACCTCGATCGTAGTTCACAGCACAGGGGTTTCCCTCGAAAAACAAATGCTTATAAATATTATATAGACAAGGGGTTGAACTCAAATTTTGCAATCCTGACACAGGTTCGCAAACGGAAACAACGTAGGTAAATGTACCTTTTTCTACGAAATGACGAATATTAAACGCTATAATTCATTTTTTACCGATGCATCCGAAGAAGAGCACAAAACACCGAAAATTCCCTCAGCATAGTTAATCTGTCAAACTCGCCATTTTCTGCGCGTGCGTTAAACTTTGTTACGAATTAATTTATTGGCTATTGTAAAAACCACTGCCGTGACGGAGCCAGTCATCAGCCAATGAAATCGCTGGATACATTTGGAGTGTTGGAAATCAAAATGGCCGAGGAAAGACAAAAATAAACTCGATGATTGTTTTTCGCCAATTATAGTGGTGTAAATCATTCAATTACAACGAACAAAGTGGTTGGTGTTCAAATTTATGATACTTCATCGAACTGGATACATGTAATCGTACAACATTACACGCATCGTGATATTTACTGAGGTAATTTCATATACTGGATTTTTGCGAACGTGTGTCCAAATGCGATGATATATGGATTTTTATGGATAATTTAATACTCTGTTGATTTCGGTCTTTTAAAGGTCATTTATATACTGACATTAGTCACTTTATTTATAACAAAAACATTAAATTAACTGTAATACATTGTTTACTTCATTTTTTGGAGGATTGCAAAATTTGAGTTCAACCCCTTGTCTATATAATCACAGTGGATTAGGAATTGTCGGGCAACATCAGGATCTATCGGTAGACAAAATTAGAAAACACCATTTTGTATGATAGAAGGTTTGTTTATAGGTTTATTAATAAGTAAACTGACTGAAACATGGATAAAATGAACATTTTTTTTAATCGGAATGATGCCTATATTTTTGACTTTCTGCAATGCATGACTCGTCGATTTTGTTCAAATCATATCAGATATGTCTAAGACACTGCCACATATATATTACGTCATACACGAATTCATTTATCTATTTTCAGCACTTTCCCGAGGGAGCCATTGATCTAATCTATGTTATCTACCCCACCAACACATCAACACTTATTGCCACTTTAAGTTGTAGACGCCCTGCAGTAAGAACATCTCAACAGGAGTCTAAAATATTAAATAATCATATTCGCACAGTGATAGTAACATCAGTGAAGATATTACTCTTGAAAAAAAAAGCTTTGAACTAACTTTAACCTATCTGTGTTTCAGTGTTTCATTCTGTGTGAGAATTATTCAGATTTTTAACAGAGAGTATTAATAAGAAAACAGACTTTGGGACACAGAAATGCAAATATACTGGTTTTCCAACAGTTGCAATTTTACAATAGCTTTTTGATTGTGTTTGCCTGCAGCTCAAAATATAAAGCTCTGCGATGGTAGTTATACCAATAAACTACGTTGGGGCAGAAATCGAGGGAGAAAGAGATTATCAAAATCACTATTCATAAAAAATGGTACTCTGTGTAGTCAACATTAGAATTGGAATTGGAAACAGACAGTTGCCATACCTTTGTTTGTGTATGTAGTAGTCATATAGTAGTATAATATCATTGACAACTTTGCTGCATCACCGTTAGAAGGCTTAAAAAATCTTTGAAAGAAAAAGTCGAAGTTTACACTTACAAAATTACTTTTTAGACATTTTCGAGATATCCAAGAACACGGTCAATTATTAATTGAACTGTACAAACGGATTGGAGACCAGCAGCTTAAAAGACAACACGGCCAAATCACGAACATGTGAATACATTCAAGCAATTAAATAGAATATCTTCAGCTGGTGGTTTGATATTTATATCTAACATTCAGCCAGGTTCTACTAGTGATGCAAAAATTGTACAAGTTATAGGATTTTTTAGGATAATATTAAAAACATGGATGATATAATGGCAGATCGTAATTTAAATATAAGGCACCTTTTATTTCCAATGAAAGCTTCTCTTTATAAACCTGCATTTTAAGTGTTTTCTTCCGTATCCTTGCCGTTTTCAAGTTAAAAATAAACGAGTCCTTGAATTCAGTTTCTGAATTCTACAACGATGGAGAACAAAAACTGACCGTTCATTACCCAATGCTCCGCATGCACTGCAGTTACCTCACCGAACACCAATTCTCAAACAAAAATAGTCAACAGCCCTAATTGTCAATGCGGGGATATTGAGGACACCTTGCATTACTTTATAACTTTCCCACTCTATCACATAAAGAGAAGGTATTTCTTCGACAAATTACACTTAAGAACTTGTTTTTCAACAGCTTATCTTCGGTATAAAGAATGCGACATTCATTCGAACGTAACGAGACACCTTTTTGACACGTGCAGCATTACATTCGTCAAACCAAACGTTTCTAAACATAACAAGTCTATCTTCTTACCCCAACTAGGCAATTTCGATCTTTCCTCTTCTAACTTTATTTTATAACGTTCTTTCTACTCATATTTAATTTTTTTTTCATAACGTTTCACTAAAATATATTCATTACCAACATATATTAGACAAGATTACTTTGAAATCATACATACAACCTACCAATTACCATATAGAAGCAATTTTATGGTTTGACAGAAACGATACATTGAATATTCCTCAGCTTTCTTCTTAATTATGTCAATATAATTTGTTTTGTGCATGGCCATTATTTTACTTTTGTGTAATATATGAATTTTTAATTTACTTGGATTTTTGACAAAATATGTTCATATGAAATCTTGTAAGATTATGATGAAATGAACATTGATTAAACCAACTGCTAAATCGCTAAACTTTATTCATTATCAAACTTAAATACATATACATCATTTCATAATTCAGAGTAGTATAAAAGTAAGAGGAGCAAAAAGTTACCCTATTGGTTTTGCATAAGTAAGAGGAGCAAAAAGTTACCCTATTGGTTTTGCATAAGTAAGAGGAGCAAAAAGTTACCCTATTGGTTTTGCATAAGTAAGAGGAGCAAAAAGTTACCCTATTGGTTTTGCATAAGTAAGAGGAGCAAAAAGTTACCCTATTGGTTTTGCATAAGTAAGAGGAGCAAAGTTACCCTATTGGTTTTGCATAAGTAAGAGGAGCAAAGTTTCCCTATTGGTTTTGCATTAGTAAGAGGAGCAAAGTTACCCTATTGGAATTGTATTAGTAAGAGGAGCAAAGTTACCCTAGGGTAACCTTTTGCTCCAAAGTCTATAAGAGGAGCAATGTTACGTTTTTTCAAAGAACACATTGTGTATGGGAAACAACTCGTACCCACGAGGATAAGCTTTGGGAAACAACTCGTACTCGCGAGGATAAGCGTAAGTACAAAAGTTGCCTCTCGATTTTCATATATGAATTAAGTCATAGTTTTTTCTTAAGAGTACAAATGTAAACACGATATATCATCAATTAACATGACACAGTTTTAAAAGTTTATTTCACCTGCTGTGAAAAAAAAAAACGTTCCCACGGTGTAAATAATGATTTTATTATGAAATAAAATTATGAAAAAGTGACACTGGCATTTAAAATATTTGGCACTCTTTTCATACAAATAAGATTTATAGGTTAATTACATCGCTGTTTATGAAAAAAGACGTTATTATATCTTTAAATGAGTTGTATAATGTTGTATTTAAACATTACATTACCATAAATTTGTTTATCTTCAATACAGACGAAAAATGATTTATTTAAAACCCCGTTTTTGAATGTCACTGTGGTAACCCATTTTTTAATTAAAAATAATTTATTTTGGGTTACGATATGTTTTGCATTTATCTAAAACATGTCACAAGACTATCAAGTGTCACAAGACTATCAAGTGTTGATTTCGCAATTATTAAAAACTCAAGTGGAAGTAACCATGTTACTTCAAAAGGTATGGTATTGTTTCACTATTATACGGGAGATTTAAAATATGATTTTATTTAACATGAACAGTCTTTAAAAACTTTAATTTTACTTTCTATGTTATATGAATTCCATTTTCAGTTACAACCTTGTTTTAGAGTACATCCATACTTTAAATGCTTGTAGATTGAATCAGTGCCTATTTCTTTATTGTAACTTTTTTTCAGACTACCGCCTTGGAGAAGGGTTAAATGTGTGTTAAACATCAGTCACAATGACACAGTTTTAAAAGTCTATCCCACCTACTGTGAAAAAGAACGTTCTCACATTTTTAATAATGACTTTTATTATGAAATGAAATTATAAAATAGTGACACTGACATTCAAATAATTGGATGGTGGTGTCGATAAGACGTCCTATTCTAACAAATAAGATATATAGGTTAATAACATCACAGTTTGTGAAAAAAGCGTTATTATATCATCAAATAAAATTGTATAACGTAGTATAATTTAAACATTACATTACCATAAGTTTGTTTATTTTCAATAGAGACGAAATTGATTTATTTTAACAACCCACATTTTTTGAAAAGTCACTGTTGCAATAATTTTTTTAATTAAAAAATAATTTTGTTATGGTTATGGTATGTTTTGCATTTATGAGTTAGCATTCTGTTTAACAATCACTTCTTTAAAAAAACTCCAGTGGAGAAAGATGTCTCGCAACACGGAGTTCAATGTTGTGATTTCACAGTTATTGAGAACGCAAGTGGATAATTCCATTTTAATTCAAAAGGTATGTTATTGTTTCACTATAATACGAGAGAGTTGAAATATGCTGTTGAAACATTATATGAACACCCTTTAAAAAGCTTATTATATTTTACTTTCTATGTTACATGAAGTCCATCTTGATGTACAACCTTGTTTTAGAGTCCACCCATATATTAAATGCTAGTTTATTGAACTAGTGTCTATTTATTTCATTCATTATTAAGTTGTTAGCTTTTATTGTAACTTTTTCAGAACGTCGTTTTGGAGAATAATCTCCAAGCACTAAAATCCGACATAGCTGTTTTAAAACAGCAACTGAGTAGTGCTCAGCAACAACTGAATGTCGCTGAGCAAGTAAGTAGTTTTCACTGTTATTTAACGGACTTTGTGATTATAATTTGGTTTACTGAATTATTAAACAATTACAAAGTCATTTCCATTTCGCTGTAAGAGTGACATTGGATACATATTATGCCACAATCCAGTTAAATACATGCATACATTGACTTATTTTCTTAATTTTAATTAAATAACAACTTGTTTGACATACCAACCACTTTTTAAAAAATGTTTTTTTTTTACTTTAGCGTGACGATGAGATATTTGGGAGACACCCGCTTCTACCATTAACACTCTATCTGTGTGTCGTTTTTATTTCAGTTACAATGTGTCAGTTCACAAATGACAGACGTTCACAAAGAACTAAAAGTAATAAAAGAGAGGTGTTTTTTTTGTTAATTTTTATTAAGTAAGGATTACACTAATTAGAAAATAGAACATTTTTTAAAAAATGCAACAACTTATCAAAACTAATTAACAGTGAACAAACATTAACATGATACTAAACTTTCAACTTAAAAATACCCTTTTATACCAAATAATACTGTTATTGGTAGTAAATTGACACAATGATTGTAGAATAAATTTAATAGTAAAGAATGTAAAATGAATATGACAATGCTATGAGGAAAAGACATGTTGACATGCAAAAAAACTATATGGACATAGTATATGAGCTAACATTATATGGCATGCAAAAATATATGAGGTAGTATACGAGGTTATTATATTAGGAAGAATACATGAAGCAAAATATAGAAGTGAAACATATGAGGTAACATATGACATGAAAAATATATGAGGTAGTATATGAGGTTATTATATGAAGCAGAATACATGAAGCAGAATATATGAGTGAAAAAAAAATATCCACCAAAGATGAAATAAATGAAAATTTGATTTTATTGCAGTTTGAAGAAGAACAACAAAGTATGCAGACTGTCTCCAGTATGTACAAAAAATAATATATTTTCCATTATTATAATGCATGTTCCAAGTTTTATTCAAACTATCTTAAACTGTTCTTTTGAGTTTTGGTTTTTCAATACTTTGTTTAAAAACAATAACAATATTTTTTAAATTTAAACTTGAATTTTCATTTTTGTAGCACATTAATTGTCTACATGTATAACAATAGAAATAACATACATCACAATATGATAATAAAAAATGCTGTCATTTTAAACATTATGCATATGAGAAAAAAGTATATTATTAAGGTGCACATTTACACATGCTTGTGGGTTTTTTGCAGATGTCGAGGCTTGAGCCAACAGTAGTCCTCCAAAGGCTGGATGACTTTACTTCCACCCTATCAATATGTACCTCAAATACAACAGGAGACAGGAGGGATTGACGAGGACACAGGAGGCTGGGAGGAGTGCTGAGGAGGCTTAAATGAGTGTCTAGTAGTGTTTTCCCAGCATTTGAGAAACGTGAGGGTTGCTATGTGCGCATGCCTTTAACAAATATACTTGTGTCGAATCAAAGTCCGGCGCCATACCGTTGACAGATCTGCGTTTATAATGGAACGAAACGAGAATGAAATTCGTCTATATTCGTGCGACAAATGAAGGTACTTTTTTCTTTTCCTGGAGAAATCTGTTGCACCATTTACGAGTATGGCATACCTGCGCGTATTATTCCTACACATGTATATGCTGCGAGCAAACGTTTCAGGATCGGAAAACATTTTTGCTGCATTTGAAGAAAAAACTTGGTACAAACCCGCGCGGTTAATGATGCTACTATAAAATCAATTGTCATGAAGTTTTCAACCTCAGTGAATGTTTGGATGACAAGTAGTCAAGTCGTACATTAGTGGGAAAAAATGGATCTATTGGATACACGAAAATATAAGATGAGGAGAAAAAGTAGTGCCTCTCGAAACAGACATGAGCCTCTCTCCAAAATGTATATACGGATGGTTCTCCCGGCTGAACAGATGACAGCTATCGCCAAAAGCATGCTTGACCGTCAGTCGAAACCTAAAGGGACTTGGATTGACTTGGAATTACAAAGAATGAAAGAAGCCAGCAAAAAACGAAAAGGCAAAGTGCTCAGTGCGGGTGTTATCGGTAATAAGGGCAACAAGAAACCTAGAAAGGTGGCACCATCTGGACAGAAAACGCCGAGACAAACTTCAGAAAAGTCCGAAAACATCGTTACCATCGGGCAGGTATAAAGCTGAAGGTTTCACTCACTCCTCCTCATTAGCGCTTAAGGATTTTGTTGCGATGCACCAGTGTGATATTTGTTTGAAAAGTTTCGGAAGACGCGATAATATGTTGCGACATAAAAGGTCTGCGCATTCAAACGAAGATTCGGATGAAGACGCTATGTCTGACGTTACTGACCAAGAGGATATTTTTGGATCTGTTGATGAAAACGAGTCTGATAACAGCGACGACGACATGTCTGTAACCTCGGAGAACTCTTCGGGTATTGATCCTTGGCAAGAGGTTGTCGATGAGGCTTTTCAAGAGTGTCAATCGCAGTATGAGGACGAAGTGCGTGAACTTATGCAGGATAATACCGACCTTAGTGAAAGCGAAGCCAAGAAGGATGTCTTTGAGGATATGCGAGGTACTTACAGAAAGGCCCTGATGAATAGTTTTGGGGCAAAGCTGATGTGGTTTGACTCTATCAAGCGAGATACCATCTATAAGACCATAAAGAAAACAGTTAATCAACTTAAAGAAACAGAGGACTACGACGAACAGGAAGCCGTAAAGTACGCCATCCTTAAGCGGAGATTTCTGTTCGATAAGTTATTGGACAGTTACGACGTTCCTCAGTTGGATGCAGAGCAAGAGGAAGAAACAAAACAGTGAAAATCATTCAAAGATACTTTAATTCGTTCGGACTAGAGTGCTTTGGGAAATTATTTGTTTTCAATCCTCACACAATGCAGAATACAGACGCCATTTAATTCCATAACACAACTGTATCTGATAGTTTTGCAACGCGTACTTGTTTTTAAGTAAAATAAATGTCTTTAATGATGTAAAATAAAATGTCTAATAATACGAAACGGAGTTGTTCTTCCATATATAAACAAGACAAATGTTGATGCTGGGTATCAAAGACGCCGCCAGATCAGTTAAAAATAATAATGAATGCATTAAAATATTATGTTAATATTGTATTCAGTCATACCTCTTAGTTTGTAAAAAGGTGTGCTAAAAATTAAACATCTCAACTGTCCAAATAATAAACTCATTTCATTGTACTGAGCATTAGGTTTAAAGCTACAATTACTACAAAATTAAATCAAGTAAGTTTTATATCTGGTTACAATTCATACATACTACTTAAGTAATATTCTCGATGACATTTTATTACCCAGCTTGTATGTCTACAGGTTTTGTTCTATTTTTATATCTCTATGTTATATGCGTTTACTAACACATTAATTGTGTATGTCATCTGCAAGAGTGCAAATCCTTCTTCGCCTTTGATATCTGCAACACTATATCTATAATATGCGTTTAAATCTGCGCCCGTAACCAGACTGCTGTAAATGTGCCTTTTCGACTAGTGCTTCGAGTTTTTTTTTCAATCCTAGTTTGACTATTGTTATCAATTTTAAAATAAAGCGAACTTTGCTGATTATATCCTTGTACAACATTGCTTGCCATTTCTTGGTGAAAAATATAGGGAACCAATAGCGAGAAATGTCTATAATACTTCCGACCATCGTGAATTAAAACTCTGCTAGCAATCACGCGATCTCCGTCGGATTGTTTCAATCGAACACATCCATGATATTTGATAAACCCAACGCTCATATTTTTTTTGTTGTATTTTATACCTGTTCTTATAATACTGATAGTGCATATTATCTTAGCTCTTACTTGAAGATAAAAAAAAATATCAATTTACCTTCTGTTTGGTTTTCTGATTTTCCTAAAGCTATAGAATGGACACGTCTAAAGAAAAGGGTAAACCAATCAGGTCTCTCTTACAGATCACATAACCCTACATGGGGAAAGGGGGGTGGGGTAGCTAAATGTATATAATGGAGAAGTCTAAAAAAGAGGTCAACCAATCAGGTCTCGCTTACAGTTAACATGATCCTACATGTTCCCATATGAAATTTTCGTCGGCCCGGAACTACGTTGACTAATTACATGTAAATTGAATCCAATGAATAATTAAGAAAATCGAATGTATGCAATTTAAGTTAAATATGTTGTGCTGCTCTAACGAGGTCATCCTAACAGACATATTGATATAAATATATATTGCTTAAAGGTAGATCTAGGGTTCTTCAATACATGTTTCGTGGAATGCATACGTGTGACAATACGAAACATCAAGTCTGTTACACGCTTCACGTTTTATATAATTCAATATAGCGTATTATAGTCAGGTGTGGCTATACAGAAAAGATGCGCTCTGTTGAACCCTTCTATATCTTTATAAGTCCGCCGTCTTTACTAATTACTTTCCAACGGGAAACGAGGCCCAAGGAAGGGTAAGACGGTCATCGGAGTGACTCCGGAGGTTTGAGGAGGGTATTTTGAGGCCCTCGGAGTGACTCCGGAGGTATGAGGAGGGTATGGGGAGGCCCTCGGAGTGACTAAGGAAGTTTGTGGAGGGGTCAGGAGGCCCTCTGAGTGACGGAGGAAGGAGTCAGGATCTTGTTTAAGTGTTCGGGGAGAGCCTCGTTTCCCGTTGGAAAGTAAAAGTCTTTTCTGTATAGCCACACCTGACTATAATACGCTATATTGAATTATATAAAACGTGAAGCGTGTAACAGACTTGATGTTTCGTATTGTCACACGTATGCATTCCACGAAACATGTATTGAAGAACCCTAGATCTACCTTTAAGCAATATATATTTATATCAATATGTCTGTTAGGATGACCTCGTTAGAGCAGCACAACATATTTAACTTAAATTGCATACATTCGATTTTCTTAATTATTCATTGGATTCAATTTACATGTAATTAGTCAACGTAGTTCCGGGCCGACGAAAATTTCATATGGGAACATGTAGGATCATGTTAACTGTAAGCGAGACCTGATTGGTTGACCTCTTTTTTAGACTTCTCCATTATATACATTTAGCTACCCCACCCCCCTTTCCCCATGTAGGGTTATGTGATCTGTAAGAGAGACCTGATTGGTTTACCCTTTTCTTTAGACGTGTCCATTCTATAGCTTTAGGAAAATCAGAAAACCAAACAGAAGGTAAATTGATATTTTTTTTATCTTCAAGTAAGAGCTAAGATAATATGCACTATCAGTATTATAAGAACAGGTATAAAATACAACAAAAAAAATATGAGCGTTGGGTTTATCAAATATCATGGATGTGTTCGATTGAAACAATCCGACGGAGATCGCGTGATTGCTAGCAGAGTTTTAATTCACGATGGTCGGAAGTATTATAGACATTTCTCGCTATTGGTTCCCTATATTTTTCACCAAGAAATGGCAAGCAATGTTGTACAAGGATATAATCAGCAAAGTTCGCTTTATTTTAAAATTGATAACAATAGTCAAACTAGGATTGAAAAAAGAACTCGAAGCACTAGTCGAAAAGGCACATTTACAGCAGTCTGGTTACGGGCGCAGATTTAAACGCATATTATAGATATAGTGTTGCAGATATCAAAGGCGAAGAAGGATTTGCACTCTTGCAGATGACATACACAATTAATGTGTTAGTAAACGCATATAACATAGAGATATAAAAATAGAACATAACCTGTAGACATACAAGCTGGGTAATAAAATGTCATCGAGAATATTACTTAAGTAGTATGTATGAATTGTAACCAGATATAAAACTTACTTGATTTAATTTTGTAGTAATTGTAGCTTTAAACCTAATGCTCAGGACAATGAAATGAGTTTATTATTTGGACAGTTGAGATGTTTAATTTTTAGCACACCTTTTTACAAACTAAGAGGTATGACTGAATACAATATTAACATAATATTTTAATGCATTCATTATTATTTTTAACTGATCTGGCGGCGTCTTTGATACCCAGCATCAACATTTGTCTTGTTTATATATGGAAGAACAACTCCGTTTCGTATTATTAGACATTTTATTTTACATCATTAAAGACATTTATTTTACTTAAAAACAAGTACGCGTTGCAAAACTATCAGATACAGTTGTGTTATGGAATTAAATGGCGTCTGTATTCTGCATTGTGTGAGGATTGAAAACAAATAATTTCCCAAAGCACTCTAGTCCGAACGAATTAAAGTATCTTTGAATGATTTTCACTGTTTTGTTTCTTCCTCTTGCTCTGCATCCAACTGAGGAACGTCGTAACTGTCCAATAACTTATCGAACAGAAATCTCCGCTTAAGGATGGCGTACTTTACGGCTTCCTGTTCGTCGTAGTCCTCTGTTTCTTTAAGTTGATTAACTGTTTTCTTTATGGTCTTATAGATGGTATCTCGCTTGATAGAGTCAAACCACATCAGCTTTGCCCCAAAACTATTCATCAGGGCCTTTCTGTAAGTACCTCGCATATCCTCAAAGACATCCTTCTTGGCTTCGCTTTCACTAAGGTCGGTATTATCCTGCATAAGTTCACGCACTTCGTCCTCATACTGCGATTGACACTCTTGAAAAGCCTCATCGACAACCTCTTGCCAAGGATCAATACCCGAAGAGTTCTCCGAGGTTACAGACATGTCGTCGTCGCTGTTATCAGACTCGTTTTCATCAACAGATCCAAAAATATCCTCTTGGTCAGTAACGTCAGACATAGCGTCTTCATCCGAATCTTCGTTTGAATGCGCAGACCTTTTATGTCGCAACATATTATCGCGTCTTCCGAAACTTTTCAAACAAATATCACACTGGTGCATCGCAACAAAATCCTTAAGCGCTAATGAGGAGGAGTGAGTGAAACCTTCAGCTTTATACCTGCCCGATGGTAACGATGTTTTCGGACTTTTCTGAAGTTTGTCTCGGCGTTTTCTGTCCAGATGGTGCCACCTTTCTAGGTTTCTTGTTGCCCTTATTACCGATAACACCCGCACTGAGCACTTTGCCTTTTCGTTTTTTGCTGGCTTCTTTCATTCTTTGTAATTCCAAGTCAATCCAAGTCCCTTTAGGTTTCGACTGACGGTCAAACATGCTTTTGGCGATAGCTGTCATCTGTTCAGCCGGGAGAACCATCCGTATATACATTTTGGAGAGAGGCTCATGTCTGTTTCGAGAGGCACTACTTTTTCTCCTCATCTTATATTTTCGTGTATCCAATAGATCCATTTTTTCCCACTAATGTACGACTTGACTACTTGTCATCCAAACACTCACTGAGGTTGAAAACTTCATGACACTTGATTTTATAGTAGCATCATTAACCGCGCGGGTTTGTACCAAGTTTTTTCTTCAAATGCAGCAAAAATGTTTTCCGATCCTGAAACGTTTGCTCGCAGCATATACATGTGTAGGAATAATACGCGCAGGTATGCCATACTCGTAAATGGTGCAACAGATTTCTCCAGGAAAAGAAAAAAGTACCTTCATTTGTCGCACGAATATAGACGAATTTCATTCTCGTTTCGTTCCATTATAAACGCAGATCTGTCAACGGTATGGCGCCGGACTTTGATTCGACACAAGTATATTTGTTAAAGGCATGCGCACATAGCAACCCTCACGTTTCTCAAATGCTGGGAAAACACTACTAGACACTCATTTAAGCCTCCTCAGCACTCCTCCCAGCCTCCTGTGTCCTCGTCAATCCCTCCTGTCTCCTGTTGTATTTGAGGTACATATTGATAGGGTGGAAGTAAAGTCATCCAGCCTTTGGAGGACTACTGTTGGCTCAAGCCTCGACATCTGCAAAAAACCCACAAGCATGTGTAAATGTGCACCTTAATAATATACTTTTTTCTCATATGCATAATGTTTAAAATGACAGCATTTTTTATTATCATATTGTGATGTATGTTATGTCTATTGTTATACATGTAGACAATTAATGTGCTACAAAAATGAAAATTCAAGTTTAAATTTAAAAAATATTGTTATTGTTTTTAAACAAAGTATTGAAAAACCAAAACTCAAAAGAACAGTTTAAGATAGTTTGAATAAAACTTGGAACATGCATTATAATAATGGAAAATATATTATTTTTTGTACATACTGGAGACAGTCTGCATACTTTGTTGTTCTTCTTCAAACTGCAATAAAATCAAATTTTCATTTATTTCATCTTTGGTGGATATTTTTTTTTCACTCATATATTCTGCTTCATGTATTCTGCTTCATATAATAACCTCATATACTACCTCATATATTTTTCATGTCATATGTTACCTCATATGTTTCACTTCTATATTTTGCTTCATGTATTCTTCCTAATATAATAACCTCGTATACTACCTCATATATTTTTGCATGCCATATAATGTTAGCTCATATACTATGTCCATATAGTTTTTTTGCATGTCAACATGTCTTTTCCTCATAGCATTGTCATATTCATTTTACATTCTTTACTATTAAATTTATTCTACAATCATTGTGTCAATTTACTACCAATAACAGTATTATTTGGTATAAAAGGGTATTTTTAAGTTGAAAGTTTAGTATCATGTTAATGTTTGTTCACTGTTAATTAGTTTTGATAAGTTGTTGCATTTTTTAAAAAATGTTCTATTTTCTAATTAGTGTAATCCTTACTTAATAAAAATTAACAAAAAAACACCTCTCTTTTATTACTTTTAGTTCTTTGTGAACGTCTGTCATTTGTGAACTGACACATTGTAACTGAAATAAAAACGACACACAGATAGAGTGTTAATGGTAGAAGCGGGTGTCTCCCAAATATCTCATCGTCACGCTAAAGTAAAAAAAAAAACATTTTTTAAAAAGTGGTTGGTATGTCAAACAAGTTGTTATTTAATTAAAATTAAGAAAATAAGTCAATGTATGCATGTATTTAACTGGATTGTGGCATAATATGTATCCAATGTCACTCTTACAGCGAAATGGAAATGACTTTGAAATTGTTTAATAATTCAGTAAACCAAATTATAATCACAAAGTCCGTTAAATAACAGTGAAAACTACTTACTTGCTCAGCGACATTCAGTTGTTGCTGAGCACTACTCAGTTGCTGTTTTAAAACAGCTATGTCGGATTTTAGTGCTTGGAGATTATTCTCCAAAACGACGTTCTGAAAAAGTTACAATAAAAGCTAACAACTTAATAATGAATGAAATAAATATACACTAGTTCAATAAACTAGCATTTAATATATGGGTGGACTCTAAAACAAGGTTGTACATCAAGATGGACTTCATGTAACATAGAAAGTAAAATATAATAAGCTTTTTAAAGGGTGTTCATATAATGTTTCAACAGCATATTTCAACTCTCTCGTATTATAGTGAAACAATAACATACCTTTTGAATTAAAATGGAATTATCCACTTGCGTTCTCAATAACTGTGAAATCACAACATTGAACTCCGTGTTGCGAGACATCTTTCTCCACTGGAGTTTTTTTAAAGAAGTGATTGTTAAACAGAATGCTAACTCATAAATGCAAAACATACCATAACCATAACAAAATTATTTTTTAATTAAAAAAATTATTGCAACAGTGACTTTTCAAAAAATGTGGGTTGTTAAAATAAATCAATTTCGTCTCTATTGAAAATAAACAAACTTATGGTAATGTAATGTTTAAATTATACTACGTTATACAATTTTATTTGATGATATAATAACGCTTTTTTCACAAACTGTGATGTTATTAACCTATATATCTTATTTGTTAGAATAGGACGTCTTATCGACACCACCATCCAATTATTTGAATGTCAGTGTCACTATTTTATAATTTCATTTCATAATAAAAGTCATTATTAAAAACGTGAGAACGTTCTTTTTCACAGTAGGTGGGATAGACTTTTAAAACTGTGTCATTGTGACTGATGTTTAACACACATTTAACCCTTCTCCAAGGCGGTAGTCTGAAAAAAAGTTACAATAAAGAAATAGGCACTGATTCAATCTACAAGCATTTAAAGTATGGATGTACTCTAAAACAAGGTTGTAACTGAAAATGGAATTCATATAACATAGAAAGTAAAATTAAAGTTTTTAAAGACTGTTCATGTTAAATAAAATCATATTTTAAATCTCCCGTATAATAGTGAAACAATACCATACCTTTTGAAGTAACATGGTTACTTCCACTTGAGTTTTTAATAATTGCGAAATCAACACTTGATAGTCTTGTGACACTTGATAGTCTTGTGACATGTTTTAGATAAATGCAAAACATATCGTAACCCAAAATAAATTATTTTTAATTAAAAAATGGGTTACCACAGTGACATTCAAAAACGGGGTTTTAAATAAATCATTTTTCGTCTGTATTGAAGATAAACAAATTTATGGTAATGTAATGTTTAAATACAACATTATACAACTCATTTAAAGATATAATAACGTCTTTTTTCATAAACAGCGATGTAATTAACCTATAAATCTTATTTGTATGAAAAGAGTGCCAAATATTTTAAATGCCAGTGTCACTTTTTCATAATTTTATTTCATAATAAAATCATTATTTACACCGTGGGAACGTTTTTTTTTTCACAGCAGGTGAAATAAACTTTTAAAACTGTGTCATGTTAATTGATGATATATCGTGTTTACATTTGTACTCTTAAGAAAAAACTATGACTTAATTCATATATGAAAATCGAGAGGCAACTTTTGTACTTACGCTTATCCTCGCGAGTACGAGTTGTTTCCCAAAGCTTATCCTCGTGGGTACGAGTTGTTTCCCATACACAATGTGTTCTTTGAAAAAACGTAACATTGCTCCTCTTATAGACTTTGGAGCAAAAAGTTACCCTAGGGTAACTTTGCTCCTCTTACTAATACAATTCCAATAGGGTAACTTTGCTCCTCTTACTAATGCAAAACCAATAGGGTAACTTTGCTCCTCTTACTTATGCAAAACCAATAGGGTAACTTTGCTCCTCTTACTTATGCAAAACCAATAGGGTAACTTTTTGCTCCTCTTACTTATGCAAAACCAATAGGGTAACTTTTTGCTCCTCTTACTTATGCAAAACCAATAGGGTAACTTTTTGCTCCTCTTACTTATGCAAAACCAATAGGGTAACTTTTTGCTCCTCTTACTTTTATACTACTATTCAGATAATTCTTTTGTATATGTTTTTTTTCTGTTTTTGTTAAACAAGCATCGTAAACTTTCTACCAAGTTTAATTTTACCTAAGTCGCTTGATAAAAACGGCTCTTGGTCGCAATATCTCGAAAGTCCTTATGCATAAACAGCTTTTAGTATCTAATTCTATTTAGCTAAATTGCTAAATTCATTTTGAATTCACTACAGCCAAAAACAACACTTATTATTATCAGATCAACTCTTAAAAATGTAAAGAAAGCACGAGTTTTACCGAAACAAAAACAAAAAATTTAGCCAGCTTTATCCTGCTAGGGATGTTGTTTTTTTAAATTAGGTACTCATTATCTCACTGTTTCGCTTAGGTTCTAGTAAAACAGTTTTCTTCAGACAATAAATGTTTTGGCTTGTTGAATATTACTTTATTTTCATTAGTTGTCCTGTTATCGCAGTAGTTAGCAAACTTGCTTAGCAAACTCGCTTTTCACCAAGACGATTGGGGTTCGATTCCCGTCTTTGGTGCATATGAGTTTGGTTAGTGGCCACCAAAACAGGCAAGTGGGTTTTCTGCGCGTACTCCAGTTTTCCCCCCGAAAAAAACCCCCACCACATTCGCGCAACATCGTGCTAATGAGGGCGACTTAGTGTTCATTATTTTTCTTCACAGTCGTTGTAAATATATATTTATGTAAACTATCCCTCCTTATTATTCCCTTACTCGTAACATTTAAGTATACGTTTCTCCTCTAAATACAACGGAATAAGCTTTATGTCAGTTTTCCTTAGATAATAATACCGGAAATCATGCTATATTAAATTCAAGTTCCATCAAGTTAGCCAAAAAGGGATATGATGTTAACTGATTGATCATTTAAACCATTTTGCAAGATAGTTATACTCCATACCTGTAATGTAAATTTAAAATAAAAGATCTATAATTATTGGTTAAAAAGCAACTAAATTTACCAACACGTTAATTGTCGTTTGCGTAGAAATTTTGAGGTTTTTTTGCGCGTTCGTAATAGACCTACTGGTTGATACAAAAAATGAAAACACATGCTGTCATATGGATGCTATGTACGGGTTACAAAACTTTATGTTCAAATCAAAGATTTGGTGGGCCAAATTTATTCCTTTCAGAAAAGCTGGCTTTTGACGTCTATTTATGAAGAACTGTTCATTAGGAATGCTTAACTTTAACATTCTGATTCTTGAAGACAGAAATCATGTCATGTGCGGACCCAATCAAATCGAAGAATCTTATGTAGTCTCTGGTTCAGTAGGACATCTTGCCGGATAATCTTATCTCGTAGTTTGATATCTGTCATTGAAGAGTCCTCGCATAGTAATACAGATAATGCATATTGTCCTGTATGCCCAATGGTGTGGCGCGAAAATCTCTATTGTGTGTGAATGCATTTTTCAGTTGACACTTCATTACGGCTATCTTGATTAATCTGTACCGGCTTCTACGACCACTAACGAAGACATAAACATAACGACATGGTCCTAACTCAAGCAAGTGGCAGACACCTTTTATAGCCCTCTCTTTCAAGAACAATTGGCTCATAATCAGTTTGATTTTTGTTTTGCCGCAAACAATCAGTATAAATAAAATACAACTAATTTATTAACTTGTTCAGGTTAAATATAGGAGCTCGATCGGTTATTGGCATTTTGACACAAGACTGTGATAGGTACTGCGGATATTCGAAACGTCGTTTCCTATTGGTCAAATGACGTCGTGTCTGTGCAATTTAAGTGCTGCAATGTAATAATCACGTGAATACGCTGATGGTTCTTACGAGATGAACTTCAGATGTTTCTCTTAACACAATAATAAGGCAATGTAAATACAGTTTATGAAACTGCAAATGTAAAGCATTTCATAGTTACATATCAAACACGCATTTATGTGATTCTAAATCTACAATATAACTATAAATAGTGAAATAATATTTAATGTCAGGGTTCAAAGTTACTATTTTTAAGTCAAAGGTGGAAAACATTAGTTCTATAACATAAGCAATATAGTTGATCAATTACATTATCATGACCAAACCTGACACGGACATACATACTTTATGTGTTAAATTTAATACACAAGACTTTTATGCAATTTTTTAAAGAAAAACAGTACCACGTCTACTTACTTTATTATTGACGTCAACAGCTATGGGAATCCAAAGCATTAAAATATTTGTTTAAATTTAATTTCAAGACAATATCGTCAGTTCACGCAAACCCACAATACTCCTCGAACAGCAAGAACTTATGTTAAGAAATATCAAAAGCCGTTTTCTAGCGTTCGATGCAGGGCAAACGGTATTGGTCCAGGGATATGAGCAAACACGTTTGCTGTTATTGATATTGGGGATGTATTGGCTTTATGTCGGAGGAAAAATCACATCAAACAGATTTCCTTCAAACTGTTTAATCGCATGTCACAACGCCCAATTATTATGTACAGTTGCAGTTTTAAATAAACTTGTTTCAGTTTTTTAAATAAATCATAAGTATTCAAAGCGAAAAGGCGAAACGAACGCTTAAATACTTAAGTTAAATTCATATAAAAATAGTAATATTATATTTATAAGTGTGAATGCGTTTGCAAAACATGAAATGGAAAAATTGGAATACCTTCAACAACCATTCTCCCTTGAGGCCGACACATTAATTCAGATTATACAACCAGTGGTGTCATTGATAACCATGGGAACATGCCTATACAACTGATATTAATATCGAATACATTTCTGAGGAAGAAGAATTCCGCAAATGCGATCCCACACGAGAATAAAATGCATTTAGGGATGTTGAAGAAGAACTTATTGTTCTGCACTTGTATTCGTTATATATTGTAATGGCATTTGTCACTTTGAAATATTTGAATGTCGAGTATCGTACCCAAGGCGTCCAAATGATAAATTATTGGAACAAATTCGATGTATTTTTTAAAGCAAAAATCGCATTGAACACACTATAACGACACTTTAATAATTGCTTCTGTTACAGGCCTCTGTTTTTGTGTTATATATCAAATGAAATTCAGTTTTTTGGATAATACCTGTGGAATAAGATATCTTTCGACATATGTGTCGTTCGTCATGCTGTCTTGTTAACATATAAATGTTTTACAAATAAAATATCCCAGAAATGGCAAAAAACGTGTCGTTAATTAATTTGCTGTTTTTTTTAATTACACACTATTCATATATATATTCAGGAAAATAATAAAATGTATTTAACTTTTATTCAACTTATTTAAGCTTATTTGATTCAAATTGCTTGAAATTAACAGCTTGTCAGAGTTTCTGCAGCTTCTACATCATTTTGTTTTTCACATTTTGTATTAAAGCTTTATTCTGAAACGTATTTAACCTTTTGTCTTATATATAAATAATATTTCTAAAATGTATTTCAGGCTTTACTTCTTTATACGAGATAAGGATTGTTTTCCCGAAAAGGTTAGAGTTTCTCTTTGCTATCCGTTACACATAACTTTCATTTTTCTCCCGTTAACACTGTTTTTTTTCTTTATGCTATAATGAACAGAACGAGTTGATACGTCTTGGTGAGATGGTTCATTCGTGAACACATACAACACAATATTAATGTTTTTGGTAATCATGGTAGACATAATATCCGTAAAATACCCATCATTCAGTTATGTATGCATTTGCAATAGCAAATGATTATAGTGAGTGTCCGAACATAGACATATGATGTTGATATAACAACGACAGACTATTGTATTTCAATGATACAACTTTCTACCAATTGAACTAACAAACCGAAACAATGCTATGCAATGACTTTAATATACGAAATCAATTAATTTACTTTTACATGTAACAGTAATGACATTTTTGCAATCAAATTGCAATTGAAAAAAATATCATGTAATAATGGAAATATTGTATGTGTTAGTAATACTATTTCGCTGCACCATCATCATATCAAAGTTGGTTTAAATTTTTTAAAATGCTGTTATTTTTTAAAGGAACATTCTTAAATGACTTCAACACAAAGATAGATTATCATCCATTGTATAAAATAACGTTCATCTTTTTTTTTAAAAGTTGAATACTTTTTATCATATATTTGTGTTCAAAGCTTTCAAAATTCGGGGCCGATGAATAGATCATCAATTGAATTTTCATTGAATTATCATTGGTATAAATGTTCCCTGCAGTTTTCGCTGCAGTAAAAACTGTTAGATATATAAACACTGTTAGTTTAAAAGTGTGAGAATAAACGCCCTTTGAATTTGAAGACTTAGTAATATGTCTTATTACTGCCCAGGTGATATTGTTTTCCTTTTTGTATTAGTTCCGTCAGCAGTATGAGGAAATAAAGGAAGGATTGAAATATTATATTTAAACACTTCTACCTACCATTTCGTAGTAATAGATTCGCATCATGTACCAAAATGAATCATATGTGTTTGTTAGTTCATCGTAAGAATCCAAATGTGATAAGTGTGTTTCAAACAGAGCGTTGATGTTATATATTAACATTGCCAGGGAAGGTCGTTCAATTTCACGGATCTCAAAGTCACGTTTTGTCAGAACAGTAATTCATTCATTATATATTCCAATGACTTATTTGCTTTTTCATACACTATAAATAGTATAATTTATTTGCATTTCAACCAATTTGTAAATTTATTTGATGCAAAACCCTTTATCATATGCATCCGATACAGGGATTCGCAAATTGAGAATAATAAGCCTAAATGCAAGCAAGTATTTCCTGGTCTTTTGGGATAACTGAATGTAACCAATAGATTCGAAAAAATGAAATAATATATGTTTTCAATGAGCAGTCTGGATGGTTACACGACTGCTGTTCTAAGAACGTGTGCTAGTTTGTCATTTCGAAAGATCATTCTCTCAGAATGTATAGCCCCGTATATTTGAATTGTTGTTTATTTTGTGAAGAATCTTGATTGATCTGTCCCGGCTTCTGTCGAAAGTAGTCCTTCATTGTTTACAAAACTAGCAAGGTAATTACGAGGTTACGGTACGACGTGCAATTTATTTTTGATGGACTTTTCTAAATGAGTAATCGACAGTCTATCTTTTTTCTCATTTAACATTGAATTTGTCATGAAGAAAATTTTGAATCCTTATTTATACTTACTATTTTAATTATCAGTGATATATGCTCACATTTAAACGTACTATAGATGAAGATTTTCCTTACTTAAAACCATGGCTTGGTAATCTAAGTTAATCGGAACTGATTGAAATGAATAAAGTGAAATTGCGTTCCGTCAATACATTTTAACCTTAAGCTTCATAATATCATATCTTTTGATTTCTAAACCAATTTAATATGGTATTATCATTGCCGTCTGATGGTGTAAACAAATATTGCAAATAAATGCATCATAGTTGAGGACTAAAATGAGTCCAGATGTCTCTGCACCAAAGAAAACTGGAAATGTTTGGAAACGAGGAAAATAAACAACAACATAAACAAACTACATCAAGACTATTCAGATATCCTCTGCATATGAATAAAGAATATTCTTGGCAGTAATGGTATTTGCACAGACAGCAACGGCTCTAACCGCGATTTAAGTGGTATTCTTTATTCAATATTCTCAAATTCTGAGCTAGTTGTAGTAGTAATACTCCGCCACTAAATAGCATCGCGTGGGGTTAATGGGGTGAACAAAAATGTACATTAAATTCGATCGATCGTACCTAATCGATTTGCTGTCTAAAACCAAACACTCACTGTGTATCACTTTTCGCAAGCAACTTTTCAAGTTTTATTCGGAAAATATCTTGGAGTATCTCTAATATTGGTACAAATGGAACCAAACACAAGTTTGCCTATCGGAAAGATCATGAAGTCACAACATTATAACATAAGTATTCATTTAAACGTCATCAGTGTTAACAGCATTACGACCTGTCCATGTTGGGATATATCAAACGGAAAGCGGTAATACATTGGTATCAGTGTCCGTACTGTCTGAACCATCGCATTTTGACGTCAGTAAATTAGTTGTGTTGGACGGAGTATTTAATGTTGAAGTGCTCGTGAAATTATTGTAATACCAAGACATGTTAAAAAGACAAAACACTTGAATCTCTATAAATGCATGAAGACTCAATGAATCTTCTCGACACCACTAACCAACAGAAAGGAACATTAAACAAGTAATTGGCTGTTTTGAATACAAAAACACAAAGGTTTTTTTTCAACAGATTGCAGATATTCATTAAAACCTTGAAATATTTCGTAATGTTCAAAAACGTTCCCAAAATGCGAAACATTTTCTTAGTTTAAGGTCGGCACGACTCAGTGCTAATCATTCACCTGAATTCCATTGAGGGTAACATTTCCACACATTCAGATACTCTAACGATTACACCATATGAAAAACCCCACATAACTGTTCAGATACTTCTATCTGATTTATATCACAAATTCTGTTAAAAACGTTAAACCATCAAATTTTGTTTCATGCGATGTAATCTGACTGAGACGATTTCTCTGTTTTGCAAAAATCTGCTAATCGCATAGTTGATTTTACCGTTATGCGATTTGTAGGTACATCTAAGGTACATAAATAAAATGTACTGCTCAATATGAAAATGTCACAAGGCTAACTAATCGAAACATGTGCCGGTTAAAACTGCTGGTTTGTATCATTCTATATCTCTAACCTAGATTTTGTTGTGCCCTGTTTTTCATGTTGTCATATTTCCATCTAAATTATATTGAAAACTATATGGTCAAATACTATCAAGACAGTATACATAAAAAAAATATTCATTTAAATAGAAAGCATAACTTTATGTAAATGTTATTGACCTTAAGACAACTCGCCAACTGATCAATATGTAAAGCAAAACAAAAGTATTGGATTTAATTCCGAATAGTTACTATGTATGTTATTCGTAATGCCTGATTTAGCTGTTAGTATTTTTATTGCTTAAATACCAATTGTGACTGCTGTGTGACCTGTTTGATTCCGCCTAAAACAATTAATGCAAATCTATTCAGTAACCGTCAATAACATTATAGTACTCCTGTTTATGAACGACAGAAATTCAGCAGATTCGGTCTTGATAATGTTAACATGTTTTCTGTGATTATACACTTCTACTTGAGCGCGACTTTCATGCTGTAAAAGGTATCGATATCGGTAAGTCATTTACGTATCGTTTGGGAACACAAAATATATCCAACGTATAAATGAAAGCATTGTTCACGTAAATCAACTGCTAACTGTAGTAAGAAAACATAAATATTCGCGAATCTATCAGCTTTAAATAAGGCAGTCTTTCATTCGTTTCCGATGAATTACAGGCTTGATAATTCTGGTTGTTTTATGATGCGAGAATTTGGAATATCTGTGTGATTATCAAATAATCAGTCTGTCTAATGATCATTGTATATGATAGCTGGAAAGAAGTAAGAAAATGATATAAACGAGGCTGCATTTTTTATCGATATCGATTGATGTTATTTAGCTATGGTTATATTTACTTTTTATTATTCTTGCATATTAGTAGAACGAACAGAGAAACATATTCATTAAATCGCCGAAAATGTTTTATATTGTTTTCGCACATTGACAATACAATTTCCCAAGTTAACTTGTGCATGTTTTATATATATTAACGTGACGAAACCTTATTGATTTAAAATAAAGCTAAACATTATTAACTAAATGAAGGTATGCATTACCTTGAGGAAACTTAACAATAAAACAAATTATAATGAATTTATAGGTAAACCCCAAGTACTTCTATGATAAGAGATCCCAACTTTCTCTGCAGACGGAGGAATACAATTCAGAGCACCTAAGGCAAAAGCCTACAATTGAATGTAACAATTGATCATTTTAAGAAAAAAATGAGATCGTCATGAACATACAACATAAATAAGATATGTTGTGTTCATATTTGTAACAGAAACTGTTACAATATTATTTAAAAAAAGAATTTCATTGTATATGTTTAAGGGGCTGTACATCGTATGATAAAATAGAGAAAAAAAAGAAAATTGTCGAAAACTGACATAAACTTGGCATCGATGTGTACAATGCATTGAAACTTACTAACTGAAGTATCACATAGTTTGCAATTTATTTAAGTTTAGCAGTTATTTCGTATTTTTCCATTAAACATGATTACTGGGCAGGTCTACCAGGAGGAATTCATTCCTTATGCGTGATTGGCTAGTCGGTGTTATTACGTGATATTACCGAGGTAGGTATATAGCTTAATTATGTCACCAAATTTAAGTAAGCCGTCGTAGCTCAGTGGATACGACGCTGGACTGCAATTTTGGCGACCCGGGTTCGAACAAATTTTTTTTACATTTTTTTTTTTACAATTATGATATCAAAGGGTAATATATGCTATTAGATAATAGACCTGAGATTCGTTACAGAAAAAAACATTTTGGTGCCAATCTGGTGTACCTTTAAAAGCATCGCCAACAAAAATAAGTTTAAATCAACAATCTAAAAAATATAACAGTTTAATATTAATATTGCTTTAAGTGGAAAAAATAAAACAAATTATTATTGAACATCAAACGGCGCATTAATCATTGCACAATTTAATTCCAAAATCGATGTCAGTTCACGCGCACATACACTATTTGTATATACAAGATATGAACTAGTTTGACGCACTGTAAATGGTTTTACAAAAAAGGTGTTGGTCCCATTGATATGAGCGGAATTGATATATGAGCTTTATTGGCTTCACTTCTGATGGGATAATTAGATATAGGAACCATTTATTAGCTACACCGGGCGAAAAGTAACTATTTCACTACAAGTGTAGTAAACGTTGGTAAATGTGTATTTGTAAAGCAATATAATTTCGTACATGTAGCAAATGTATCTCTAGCGTATCTAAATTCAAAGTTTATGGTTTGAGTTTACATCAGATAGATGTCGTCAGTTTCGGAACCAATTTGATTGAAAAATCGTCAAAAATGATCGATACCAAAGTATAGCAGCCTATTATTTAATCTTTAAAGATAATCATGGAAACATCAACATTAAGGACACAATGACAACACCCTTTAATAAAATATGACAGCATTCAACAACAACCAAAACAGTTACAACGCACATGACTGTGATGCTATATTGACGTCAGAATTCTAAATCTGTTGAAATGGGTTACAGGCTAATTAACTTTGGGGAGGCCCAAAGTTCGGAAGTCGTAATTCAAAATAAAGTGATACTACTAAGTTAGTACCAGGACTGATTCGATAGAAACAAAAGATCAAGACGTATCTCTTTTCACGAATATGTGTATTTTCATTGCAATAATAGTGGCAAGCAACGTTTTAATCAACTAATTAAATTAATTGATTAATTAACATTTTTTTTCTATTATATGCACATATCACGCATACATTGTGAATTTTCAAAGAATCGACCAACAACATAATCACGAAGTTGCCACTTTATTATTTCCGTTATTGGAATAGATTTATTGACTAAGGTGATGCCCATTCAAGATATCAACGTCCATCTTCTATGAGACTAACCATCGTCTGTAAACGTCAAGAAGTGGTTTTGGCATAGAAATTTGGTAAAGGTTCAAGTTCTTGTAAAGTTAATGGAATATATCGAGACAGATAAATGACTGTCTGTTTCTGAGCACAATAGCAACACGTCTAATAAAGCACCTACACAAACATCAATGTGCATGTGTACTTGTCGTTAAATAAGCGGTCTACTGTGTTTGAATGAACTGTTATGGGAGTCTTGTTCTGAAGTAGCAATTATATTCCGAAATATCCTGATGCTCATCTACAAAGCTTATACATGATATGATTACTGATGTTACTTGTTGGGATTCTTCATGTAAGTTTATAATCAAGCTAAATCCAGGTGGCATGATAATGTAACCTTGTGTTCTACGTTTTGGACTGTTTAGACTTCATCATTTAATAAAAAGACAACGCGTTTTCACCACGGGAGTCAGAAATTGACATTACAAATATTTGTTAAATGGATATCAATCAAATAACTGTGTCCATAAAATACAAAAATAAAGTTTTATAATGCAATTATATATATTTAGTTTGAAGTTGCATATGAACATTAAATGAATCATTTCGTACACCTTCAACAGGCATTCTGAAGAGGAAAGCAAAAGCATGCCACAAGAATATCAAATAAAATAATAAGTTTTTAATAAGTATGAAGTCATGCATATTAAATTTATATACATATTTATGTGAACTCAATCATACAACAGAACAAAATGATTTAAGGAAAGCTTTGTAAAAGATGGACTTTTCATTCCGCTCTTGTTATATCTTATTAGATTATTTTAACATTTGATACCTGGAAACACTTAGCTGTTTAGTCCCAATAGCGTACATATAATCATCTAATTTTATCTATTGGATTTATTTTTAAAACATGTTTTCGTCTTGGACAGAATAAAAGAATTTTTTATATTTGCTTTTAAAAATATGTATAATGCTTGCATGTATTGCTGTGTGAAATCATAATCAAGGGTTAATGACATTTATTTTTTGATATTGTAATGTGAAAATAAACCCTGACAAACAAATCTAGTTTTGTAAAAATCTCTGATATTTAATGAACACATACAACTGTGTTAATTTACCGCCAGGTAGACCAATTGTTCTAATCTTCGGTTCATAACTTATCATATGGGTGATCATAATTTAACATGTGAGTGTTGTGTAGATAAAGGATTTCAATGATTTGTCAAACACTATGTATTAATTTTGTGGTAAAAAAATTCGCATCATGTACGCACATGAAGCATGTCGGATTTAGTAGTCAATATTTAGAACTTTCACTTTTATTCAAACGATTTGAGTGAGACGAATCTATTTCAAACCGATCGTTGACGTTACATATCAGTTGCTAGAGAGGGCAATTCCTGTTCTTTCACTGATTGTTAGCTGTCTTTCTATTTATGCACTATGAGCTTTTCTGGAATATGTTTGGAACGGAAGTAATCCAATGTTGATGCAAAGCGATCCCATTGATTCTTGTTATTGTATGTCAAAGTTGAAAACGAAAGTAGTAAATCAAAAGCACTGTTCATTAAATATCGACTGAATGAGATGGTAATGCCAAAATGAAAACAAAAGTGACGAAGTCAACATCCGAAACATTTACTTTAAGCTTGTTTAAAGAATCAAGGCTCAAACGACACTTAACAAAAACACAAAACGTTACTGACAGCAAAACCGAATTTTAGAATTATATTTAAAATATTAACATCATTAAATATGGGGGTACTGGCTTAGAAATGACGATGAAAAAATATTATATCAGCGGGTGTTTGAACAGGACTGTTAATTGGTTAAAAGATCGCAATATCCACCTTTGTCCAATCACTTATTGATGAGAACACCAATCCATGCACTAAATCACATATTCATACTTTATAAACAGTAGCATCACTTCCATTGTCAACTGAACTCAACATGGCTTTGCAGCAGAAGTCATAATGACTGAGGCGCAGCGAAATATTTTGAAATTCATGTTCATTAATTTAAGATGCGTTTTAATCGCAAACGAATAAAATATTTAGAGAAAACATAGAGCCACAACGGAAAAAAAACCCATTAATTATATTAGTATAATGTCATTCTATATTTTGATTAGGATTACGAAAAAATATTAACAAATATGATAAACATTTTGCTTCGTCGATGGCTGCCTGGACCAATGCGAGACTGCCTATTACTAAGTAATAAAATACGATTGTTTATGTATTGTATTGCCCTATGTAAAACAAAAACCCAAACAAGTTTGTATTGTGAAGAAACATTTCAAATGAATTATACTACAACTATGTATGTATTAATTGTATTGTAGTGTGTGTGTGAAGTTTATATTGTGTGTAATGTGACGATGGGATATAAATGCTTAAGAGAAAATTTAACCATGTTCTCTTCTGTTTTGTCCTGTTATGATAAATTGACTGCAATTAATAAAACATTCACGTTAAAATAATAACAAACAGTATAATATATACTTACTTTATGTTTTGTCTTAATTAAGATTGTGTATCAAACGAGGCAAATTAAATCGTTTCACAAATAAATTCCAAGTAAACTCTACGCGCACACACAAAACTGCTATATATTAAAGATGAACCCGCTCGTCGCATTGCCAACGTTATGGAAAATAAGGCGATGGTTAAAGGGATATGAGCCAAACGCACTTTCTTTGCTTAATTTATGTGCTGTATTGGCTTCACGTCTGAGGAAATTTATATATTGGAACGGCCCAAAGCTGAAATAAATTAGGTACATCGAGTATAAGACGTATCTGTCGACTTAACGGGAATTTAAAGTGGGTAAATATGTTTTCTTGCAGCAATATATTTTCTTACATTAAACACCATGTTGTTTTTTATTTCAAAAAATACTGAATTGTACTTTAGTAAAAAATTAATGGCGAATAACAGTCTTGCTAATATAATGATATATATCAAACTTGAAATGAGTTCAGCTGTCTCTGTAACAAATATTGCTAAAAAGAAAAACTTGAACAGTGCTGATATTAGAATGATAAACAACTATATGGCCAGGCTGCATCCAGACACTGATTATATCCGTATCGTCTGAATTAAGTTTATTTCTTGGCAGTTAAAGTAATTGCTGAGACAGGAACACCTCTAGCGACGATTTAAGTAGTATGCCTTATTAAATATTGTCAAATATGGTGCTAGTTATGGTAGAACTAGAAAGCATCGCGTTGGGTTAATGGAGGGAATTAAACGAACACTTTTATTTCGAATGATACTTAATCGAGTAGTTTAATGTAAAACACTGAGCATTATTGCGTGTGTGTTCTTCGCCGACCACTTGAATCGAGAAACATCGTGCAATACTATTGATACAAATGGTAAAAGAGAAAAGGAATTATTATCTTATTACCGTTAATATCATTACGTCAAAACATTATTACTCCAGTGTATATTTAAGTATTTCCAGTATTAACAACACTGACTTTGACCTGGCAATGTTGGGACATATTTATATTTTAAAAACAATACAGCTCCTTGGTATGCTCTCCAAACATTAGGCCAACTAATGGTTAAACCTTGACAGATTTGCTGATGGTCAACAACTCAACATGTTTGAGAACTAAACGTTTTCCAAGCAAACCAGTTTCCCAATAAAAGGTCGGAATTATGCTAGGGTGATAACTTACCTAACCTAAATGTCATTGAGGAATCTATTTCCGTGCATTCAGAAGCTCTACAGGGTACACCAAAAAGAATATTATGTTTTAGATACTTCTATCAGATGGGTATCGTGATCTATGTTACAAGTGTTATATCGTCAAATTTATTTCATGCGGTGTTATCTGACTGAAACGATTTCAATGGTTAGAGCAGGCGTTATATTGAGAGATATTTCCAACGGTATTTGTTGAAGGGATACCTGAATACCTAGATATCAATAATACATTAAGATAATGTTCCGATCAATAAGAAGATTTCTTAAAATTATCTTTATTGAAACACGTGTCTTGTAAAACTATAGTTGTGCATCATCTGGTTTTTTTTTACTTTGGTTAGTGTCGTGCCGTGCTTTTCGTGTTGCCAGGTCTTACCTTAATACCATTAAATAGTATGTTTGTATATGAAAACAATCTACATGTGCAATAAAACATTAGGAGAAATATCATTAATGCTACATTTTGTTTACCTTAAGAGCAAAATACAACTGACAATTATATTCAACACGAAAACTCTTTAATAACAAAACAAATAGTGTATTGTTCTTTTGTATGTTCGTTTTAACCTATTGATTTTATTAAAAGTCTGTTGTTCCTAAAATCCTCATTGTGCATTCAAGATAATTTCGGTGTTTTTGTATTTTATGTTTAATAAAACAGCTTATTCAGTTACTGTCAATAACATTCAAGTGCAATTGCAAACCAACGACATCCCCATGAAACACATTCGGAAATTTAGCTGGTCGGTCTTTAAAACCTAAATATATTTTGCAAAAGAAGATATTATTTACTTTAACTTGAGCGTCACTTCTATGCTGTCAACTAAGTATTTGATTAAAGTGACCTCATTGGAAGCACAGAATACATCAAGGTTCAACAAATATTCGCAAGACTTAAGTTCAACAGAAAGGCAAATATTCATTTATTCCAAGTGAATTACAGGCGTAGTAGTTATGGTTGTCTTATTATGCTAGAATTACACCTCTCCGCCAATATCCATGTAACCACCTTGATAATGAATATTCTGTCTGTCGACTGATAATAATATCTGATAGCTGGTAACTAGTCTGTAATGATATCTTCAAGGTTGCTTAAACCAAGTCCCGTTTGTCTATATATCGTATGCCAAAACATAAGAAGGGAGCATTTTTATTGATTACAAATTAATGTGATAACTTAAGTTTAAGCCCGGAAGCCCGTATTTGGATCTTTTCACTATTGACGTTACGTGACAACGATACAAACAAAATCAATCGACACCGCCACATTTGTTATAAGGCTGTGTTCATGAAAATCAATCAGTGTTTAGTGTAATCAATAATCAAGATGGTTACAAAACGCAGCAGTTGAGGACCTGACAAAAGTGACAGTCGATAAAAAGGCAGGTTGCATTTGGAAGACGTTTATTTTAAGCCAATTCTGAAACCAGCAACGAACCTCGATCGTAGTTCACAGTGGATTAAGAATTGTCAGGTAACATCAGGATCTATCGGTTGACAAAATCAGGAAACACCATTTTGTATGATCGAAGGTTTGTTTATAGGTTTATTAATAACTTAACTGACTGAAACATGGATAAAATAAACAAATTTTTATCAGAATGATGCCTATATTCTTGACTTTCTCCAATGCATGACTCAGTGTTTTTGTTCAAATCATATCAAATATGTCTAAGACACTACCACATATATATTACGTGATACACGAATTCATTTATCTATTTTCAGCACTTTCCCGAGGAGCCATTGATCTAATCTCTGCTATCTACCCCACAAACACATCAACACTTATTGCCACTTTAAGTTGTAGACGTCCTGCAATAAGAACATCTCAACATCAGTCTAAAAGATTAAATAATCATATTCTCACAGTGATAGTAACATCAGTGATGATATTACTCTTGAAAAAAAACTTTAAACGTAACTTGAATCCGTCTGTGTTTTAGGGTTTCATTCTGTGTGATAATTGTTCAGATTTTTAAACAGAGAGTATTAATAAGAAAACAGACTTTGTGACACAGAAATGCAAATATACTGGTTTTCCAACAGTTGCACTTTTACAATAGCTTCTTGATTGTTGATTGCCTGCAGCTCAAAATACAAAGCTCTGCGATGGTAGTTATAAGAATAAACTTCGTTGGGGCAGAAATCGAGGGAGAAAGAGATTATCAAAATCACTATTCATAACACTGGTACTCTGTGTAGTCAACATTAGAATTGGAATTGGAAACAGACAATTGTCATACCTTTGTTTGTGTATGTAGTAGTCATATAGTAGTTTAATATCATTGACAACTTTGCTGCATCACCGTTAGAAGGCTTAAAAAAATCTTTGAAAGAAAAATTCGAAGTTTACACTTACAAAATTACTTTTTAGACATTTTCTAGATATCCAAGAACACGATCAGTTATTAATTGTACAGGATCACCAGAGCAAAGGGCAGCATGGCAAAATCACGAACATGTAAATATATTCTAACATTTAATTAGAATATCTTTATCTGGTGTATTGATATTTATATCTAACATTCAGCCAGGTTCTACTAGTGATGCCAAAATTGTACAAGTTTTAGGATTTTTAGACCATATTGAAGAAGGTGTAGATAAACTGGCTGATCGTAGTTTAATTAAAGGCACCTTACATCCAATGAAAGCTTCTCTTAATAAACCTGCATTTTAAAGTGTTTTCTTCCATATTCTGGCGTTTTTCAAGATCAAAATAAACGAGACCATCAATTCCTTTTATGAAATGCTACTAAGATGGAGAACACAAACTTACCGTTCATTATGCAATGCTCAGCATGCACTGCAGTTACCTAAACGAACACCTATTCTCAAACAAAAATAGTCAATAGCCCTAATTGCCAATGCGGGGATATTGAGGACACCTTGCATTACTTTCCAACTTTCCCGCTTTATCACATAAAGAGACGGTATTTCTTCGACCAATGGCCTACACTTGAAAACTTGTTTTTCAACAGCTACAATTGGGTATAAAGAATGAGACATCACTACATTCGTCAAACCAAACGTTTCTAAACAGAACTAGTCCAACTTCATACCCCAACTAGGCAATTTCGATCTTTCCTCTTAGACTTCATTTTTATATCGTTCTTTCTACTCATATCTCATTTCTTTCACTTAAATATATTCATTACCGACATAAATTCAACTAAATTACTTTATAATCATGCATACAACCTACCAATTATCATATAAAAGCAAGTTCATGGTTTGACAGAAACGATACATTGAATAGGTCTCAGCTTTCTTCTTTATTATATCAGTATAATTTGTTTTGTGCATAGTCATCATTTTACATTTGTATAATATATGATTTTTAATTTAACGGGATTTTGTCAAAAATATGTTCATATGATATCTTGTTAATATTATGATGAAATATATATTGATTAAACCAACTGCTAAATCGATACACTTATTTCATTTCCAAACTCAAATACATGTACATAATTTCATAATTCAGATAGTTCTTTTGAATAAGATTTTTTTTTTCTGTTTTTGTTAAACAAGCATCGTAAACTTTCTACCAATTATAATTTAATCTAAGATGCTTGATAAGAACGGCTCTTGGCCGCAATATCTCGAATGTTCTTACGCATAAACAGCTTTTGTATATAATTTCATTTAGCCAAATTGCTTACTTCATTTTGAATTTACTACAACCAAATAGAACCCTTATAATTATAAGATCAACTCTTAAAAATGTAAAGAATGCAAAACTTTTACCTAAACAAAAAAAATAGCTTAGCTTTATCCTGCTAGGGGTGTTTTCAGAAATTAGGCACTCATTATCTCACTGTTTCGTATAGGTTCTAGTAAAACATTTTTTTCTTGTTGAATATTACTGAGTTTCATTAGTTTTCCTGTTAACGAAGTAGTTAGCACACTCGCTTTACACCAAGACGACTCGGTTTCGATTCCCGTCCTTGGTGCATGTGAGTTTGGTCACCAAGCCAGACAAGTGGGTTTTCTGCGGGTACTACAGTTTCCCCCACAAAACACCACATTCGCGAAACATCGTGCCAACGAGAGCGACTAAGTATAAGTTATCATAATTTGTCTTCACAATCATTGTAAATATATATTGTTTAAACTATTTTCCCTCCTCATTATTCCCTTAATCGTAACATTTAAAGTATACGTTTCTCCACTAAATACAACGAAATAAGCTTTCTGTCTGTTTTTCCTTAGATAACCAAACCAGAAATCATGTTGTATTAAATGCAAAATGAAGTTAACCAAAAAGGGATATGATGCTAACTGATTAATCGTTTAATCCATTTTGCAAGATAGTTATATTTTATACCTGTAATGTAAATTAAAAATAAAAAAAATCTAAATTTACAATTAAATTTACCGACACGTTTACTGCTGTTTGCGCAGTATTGTTGAAGTATTTTGCGCGTTCGTTGATTCAAATCAAAGATTTGGTTGGCAGAATTTATTCCTTTTAGAAAAGCTGGCTCTTGACGTATTTGTCAACAGTTTTGTGATTTATGTACTGTTCATTAGGAATGCTTGACTTTAACATTCTGTATCATGAAGACAGAAATCTTTTCATGTGTGGACCCAATCAAAACGAAGCAACTTATGTAGACTCTGGTTCAGTAGGACGTCTTGACGGGTAATCTTATCTCGTAATTTGATATTGTCATTGAATTGTCCTCGCATAGTAATACAGATAATGCATTTTGTCCTGTATGCCCAATGGTGTGGCGCGAAAATCTCTATTGTGTGTGAAAGCGTTCTTCAGTTGACACTGCATTACGGCTATCTTGATTAATCTGGACCGGCCTATACGACCACTAACGAAGACATAAACATAACGTCATAGTCCTAACTCAAGCAAGTGGCAGACACCTTTTATAGCCCTATCTCAAGAACAATTGGCTAATAATCACAGTCTGATTTTTTGCCGCAAACAATTAACATACATAAAGTATAACCTATTTATGAACTTGTTCAGGTTAAATGCAGGTGCTCAATCGGTTATTGGCATTCTGTCACAAGTCTGTGAAAGGAACGGCAAATATTCGAAACGTCGTTTCCTATTGGTCAAATGACGTCGTGTCTGCAATTAAAGTGCTGCAATGTATTAACCACGCGAATACGCTGATGGTTCTTACGAGATGAACTTCAGATTTTTCTCTTTACACTATAATAAGGCAATGTAAATATAGTTTATAAAAATGCAGATGTAAAACATTTCATAGTTACATATCAAACCCGCATTTATGTGATTTTAATCTACAATATAACTATACATAGTGAAGTAATAGTTAATGTCAGGGTTCAAAGTTACTATTTTTAAGTCAAAGGTGAAAACCATTAGTTCTAAAACATAAGCAATATAATTGATCAATTGCATTATCTAATGTATTTGAAAACATGACACAATATAACGGACATGCATACTTGTATTTATGTGTTAAATATAATACACAAACCTTTTATGCATTTTTATAAGAAAAACAGTACCACATCTATTATTTTATTATTGACGTCAACAACAATGGGAATCCAAAGCATTAAAATATTTGTTAAAATCTAATTCCAAGACAATGTCGTCAGTTCACGCAAACACACAATACTCCTCGAACAGCAAGAACTAATGATAAGAAAAATCATAAGCCGTTTTCTAGCGTTCGATGCAGGGCAAACGGTATTGGTCCCAAGGATATGAGCACACACGTTTGCTGTTATTGATATTGGGGATGTATTGGCATATTAATGTTTTTGGTAATCATGGTAGGTATGATATCCGTAAATACCCAACATTCTGTTTTGTATGCATCTACCATATCAAACACTTGATGATGATTACAGTCAGTGTCCGAACGTAGACAGATAATGTTGATATAACAACGACAGAATATTGTTTTTCAATGATACAAGACAACTTTCTATTAAGTGTGCTAACAAACCGAAACTAGCTATGCAATGACTTTATTATACGAAATCAATGCATTCACTGTCACATGTTACAGCAATGATATTTTTGCCAGCAATTCCATACTCAAATACAGATTAGATTGAAGAAAATATCATGTAATTATGGAAATATTGTATGTGTTAGTAATACTTTTTTGCTGCAACATCATCATATCAAAGTAAATTTAAATTTTAAAGATACTGTAATTATTTAATTATTTAAAGGAGCTTTACCATTCTAAAACACCAAGATAGATTATAAACCAATGCATCAAATAACTTTCATCTTTTTTTAAAAGTTGAATGCTTTTTATCATCTGATTGTGTTCAAAGCTTTCACAATTCGGGGTTAATGCATTGATCATGTATGGAAACATTTTCATTTAATTATCATTGGAAAATCTTGTCTCTGCAAAAACTGTTATGTATATAAACACTGTTTACAGCTCATAAGTGTGAGAATAAACGCCCTTTGAATTTGAAGAGTTAGTAATATGTTTTTTTACTTCCCAGGTTATCATTAGTTTTCCTTTTAATATTAGCTTTGTCAGCGGTTTGATTAAATAAGGGAAAGATAGTTGCGCTATGTATTTAAACATTTCTACGTACCATTTTGTAGTATTAGATTCGCATCATGTACGAAAATGAATCATGTGTGTTTGGTAGTTCATCGTTAGAATCGCAATGTAATGAATGTATTTCAAAAAGAGCGTCAATGTAATATATTAGTTGCCAGGGAAGGCCGTTCATTTGTCATGGATCTCAAACTCACGTTTTGTCAAAACAGTCATTAATACATGTATTTCAATGACTTATTTACTAATTCATACACTATAAATAGAACAATCAATTTGAATTTCAAAAAATTTGTAAATTGATTTGATGCAAAACCCTTCAATGCGAAATCAGGGCTTTGGTTCTTATCATATGCATCCGATAAAGGGATGTGCAAATTGAGAATAATAAGCCTTAATGCAAACACGTATTTCAAATATACGTTCGGTATTTTGGCTGAGATATCTTTGCATCATATAAGCCATTGAATTTCTTCTTTACCGTAATTAAAATATAACCGACGTAAGCTATTTGTATTTATGATGAAATATATATATAGATTTCAATACAGCTGACGTTGATTGGTTTGTGGCGTTACATGTCTTCAAATATTGTTTATTTTCCTGGTCCTTTGACGTAACCAACAGATTCGAAAAGAACGTGTGATTCGCATCATGTACGAAAATGAATCTTGTGTGTTTGGTAGTTCATCGTTAGAATCGCAATATGATAAATGTATTTCAAACAAAGCGTCGATGTTATTTATTAGTTGCCAGGGAAGGCCGTTCATTTTTCACGGATCTCAAAGTCACATTTTGTCAAAACAGTCATTCATTCATTATATATTTCTATGACTTATTTACTTTTTCATACACTATAAATAGTACAATCAATTTGAATTTCAACCCATTTGTAAATTAATTTGATGCAAAACCATTAAATGAGATTTTAGATTAGTTCAATACAACTGGCGTTGATTGGTTTGTGGTGTAACTAGTCTTCTAAGATAATTTCTTTTTCCGGTCCTTTGAGAAAACTCAGTATAACCAATTGATTCTAGAAAATGAAATAATAAATGTTTTCAATGTGCAACACGACTGCTATTCTAAAAAACGTGAGCTAGTTTGTCATTTTGAAGGATCATTCTCTCAGAATGTACAGCCCCGTATATTTGAACTATTGTTTATTTTGTAAAGAATCTTGATTGATCTGTCCCGGCTTCCGTCGAAAGTAGTCCTTCATTGTTTACAACGCTAGCAAGGTATTTAAGAAATTACAATACGACGTGTCAATTCTTTTGCAGGGAAAAAATAACGTTTTGAACGCAATTGAGACAACAATTACTGTAATTAACCGGATCTTTTTGATGGACCGCTAAATGAGTAATCCAGCGTCAATCTTTTTCTCATTTTCCATTGAATTTATCATGAAGTAAATTTGACTCCTTATTTATACCTACTATTTAATTTTTCAGCGATGTATGTTCACATTTAAACGTACTATAGAAAAAAAGTATTTCCTTCCTTAAAATCATGGCTTGGTAATGTAAGTGAATCGGAACTAATGGAATCGAAATAAATGAAATAAAATTGCGTTCCATTACAATATTATAACCTTAAGCTTCATAAAATCAATCTTTTGAATTCGAAAACTATGTATTATGGTAATGTTATTGCCAACAGTCTGATGGCATAAACAAGTACCGCAAATAGAAGTATAATATTAGAGGACTAAAACGAGTCCAGATGTCTCTGCACCAAAGAAAAGCTGGAAATGTTTGAACAATTGAAAAATAAACAACAACATAAACAAACAACATCCAGACTATTCAAATATCATCAGCATATGAATTAAGAATGTTCTCTGGCAGTAATGGTAATTGCATGGACAGCAACGGCTCTAACCGCGATTTAAATGGTATTCTTTATTCGATATTCTCAAATTCTGAGCTAGTTGTAGTAGTAATACTCCGCCACTGCATAGCATCGCCTAGGGTTAATGGGGTCAGCAAAAACTGTTTATTAAATTCGATTGATACCTTATCGATTTGCTGTCTTAAACCGAACACTCACTGTGTATCACTTTTTGCAAGCAACTTTATAAGTTTGATTAGGAAAACATATTGGAGTAACTTTAATATTGGTACTAATGGAACCAAACACACGTTTGCCTATCGGAAAGATCATGACGTCACAACATTATAACATAAGTATAGATAACAGCATTGATTACGACCTGTTCATATTTGAATAGATCTATGAAAAGAGTTTATACATTCGATATAAGCGTCCATATTGTCTTAGTCATCTTATTTTGACGTCAGTAAACGTGTTGTTGGGCGGAAAGTGGTATGTGTTACCGTGCTCGTGAAAGTAATGTAATACCAAAACATACGTGTTTAAAAGACATAATTCTTTAAACTTTATAAATGCAAGTAAAGTTAATGAATCTCCTCAACACCACTAAAGAGCAGAAGAGAACATTAATTAAGTTGATGATTGTTTTGAATACAACAAAACAACGTTTTTCTCAACACGTTGCAAATTTCTTTAAAGCCCTGAAAGATTTCGTTATTTTTTACCACCATAACCTGGTTAAGAAACAAACGTTCCCGAAATACGAAACATTTTCTCAGTTTAAGGTCGGCGCTAATCATTCACCTGAATTCCATTGAGGAAAACATTTCCACACATTCAGATACTCTTACGCCAGAAAAAACCCACATAACTGTTCAGATACTTCTATCTGATTGATATCACAAATTCTGTTAAAAACGTTAAACGATCAAATTTTGTTTCATGCGATGTAATCTGACTGAGACGATTTCTCTGTTTTGCAAAAATCTGCTAATCGCTTAGTTGATTTCACCGATATGCGATTTGTAGGTACATCTTAGGTACATAAATAAAATGTTCTGCTCAATATGAAAATGTCACAAGGCTAAATAATCGAAACATGTGCCGGTTAAAACTGCCGGTTTGTATCATTCTATATCTCTAACCTAGATTTTGTTGTGCCCTGTTTTTCATGTTGTCATATTTCCATCTAAATTATATTGAATAGTATGCTCAAATACTATCAAGACAGTCTACATGAAAGAGTATTCATTTAAAGGGAAAACATAAATTTATGTAAATGTCAATGACTCTAAGACAACTCACTAACTGATCAATATGTAAAGTAAGACAAAAGTATTGGACATAATTTCGAGTATTTACTCTGTATATTATTCGTAATGCCTAATTTAGCTGTCAGTATATTTAATGCTTGAATACCTATTGCGACTGCTGTGTGTTTGTGTATGACCTGTTTTGATTCCGCCTAAAATAGTTAATGCAAATCTATTCAGTTACCGTCAATTACATCATAGTGTTCCTGTTTATGAACGACACTCCCATGAAATACCTTCGCAAATTCAGCTGATTCGGTCTTGATAATGTTAACATGTTTTCTGTGATTATACACTTCTACTTGAGCGCGACTTTCATTCTGTAAAATGTATCGATATCGTTACATACGTATCATTTACGTATCTTTTGGGAACACAACATATATCCAACGTATAAATGAAATCATTGTTCACGTAAATCAACTGCTAATTGTAGTTAAGAAAACATTAGTATTCGCGAATCTATCAGCTTTAAATAAGGCAGTCTTTCATTCGTTTCCGATCAATTACAGGTTTGATAATTCTGGTTGTTTTATGATGCAAGAATTTGGAATATCTGCGTGATTATCAAATAATCAGTCTGTCGAATGATCATTGTATATGATAGCTGGAAAGAAGTAAGAAAATGATATAAACGAGGCTGCATTTTTTATCGATATCGATTGATGTTATTTAGCTATGGTTATGTTTACTTTTTATTATTCTTATATAATAGTAGAACGAACAGAGAAACATATTCATTAAATCGCCGAAAATGTTTTATATTGTTGTCGCACAATACAATTTGCCAAGTTAACCTATGCATGTGTTATATATATTAACGTGACGAAAGCTTATTGATTTAAAATAAAGCTAAACATTATTAACTTAATCAAGGTATGCATTACCTTGAGGAAACTTAACAATAAAATGAGATTGTCATTAACATACAACATAAATAAGATATATTGTGTTCATATTTGTAACAGAAACTGTTACAATATTATTTCAAAAAAGAATTTCATTGTATATGTTTAAGGGGCTGTACTCCGTATGATAAAATAGAGAAAAAAAGAAGAAAATTGTCGAAAATTGACATAAACTTGGCATCGATGTGTACAATGCATTGAAACTTACTAACTGAAGTACCACATAGTTTACAATTTATTTTAGTTTAGCAGTTATTTCGTATTTTTCCATTAAAAATGATTACTGGGTAGGTCTACCAGGAAGAATTCATTCTTTATGCGTGATTGGCTAATCGGTGTTATCACCTGATATTACCCAGGTAGGTATATAGCTTAATTATGTCACCCAATTTGAGTAAGCCGTCGTAGCTCAGTGGATACGACGCTGGACTACAATTTTGGCGACCCGGGTTCGAACATTTTTTTTTACATTTTGTTAATTTTTTTTTACAATAGTGATATCAAAGGGTAATATATTCTATTAGATAATTTTCCTGAGATTCGTTACAGAAAAAAAACTTTTTTGTTGCCAGTCTGGTGTATAGTCCCTTTAAAAGCATCGCCAACACAAATAAGTTTAAATCAACAATCTAATATAAACGTTTAATATTAATATTGCTTTAAGTGGAAAAAATAAAACCAATATTGAATTAATTTCTGCTGTATCATCATTATTATTATACATCAAACGGCGCATTAATCGTTGCACAATTAAATTCCAAAATCGATGCCAGTTCACGCGCACATACACTATTTCTATATACAAGCTATGAACTAGTTTGACGCACTGTAAATTGTTTTACAAAAAAAGGCGTTGGTCCCAGTGATATGAGCGGAATTGATATATGAGCTTTATTGGCTTCACTTCTGAGGGGATAATTAGATACAGGAACCATTTATTAACTACACCGGGCGAAAAGTATAACTATTTCACTACAAAGGTAGTAAACGTTGGTAAATGTGTATTTGTAAAGCAATATAATTTCGTACATGTAGCAAATGTTTCTCTTGCGTGTCTAAATTCAAAGTTTATGGTTTGAGTTTACATCAGATAGATGTCGTCAGTTTCGGAACCAATTTGATTAAAAAAACGTCGAAAATGATCGATACCAAAGTATAGCAGCCTATTATTTAATCTTTAAAGATAATCATGGAAACATCAACATTAAGGACACAATGACAACACCCTTTAATAAAATATGACAGCATTCAACAACAACCAAAACAGTTACAACGCACATGACTGTCATGCTATGTTGACGTCAGAATTCTAAATCTGTTGTAATGGGTTACAGGCTAATTTCCTTTGGGAACGCCCCAAAGTTTGGAATTCCTTATTCAAATAAACTGGTACTACTGAGGTAGTATTAGGACTGATCGGATATATTTTCACGAATATATGTCTTTTCATTGCTATAATAGTGGCAAGCAACGTTTTAATAATTTAATAAAATAAGTGAAGTATTAACAAAATAGAGTTTTAATAAATGCACATATCAGGCATACATTGGGAATCTTCAAAGAAACGTTCAATAACATAAACACAAAGTTGCCACTTTATTACGCAGCTGTCAATATTGGAATAGATTTATTGACTTGGGTGATGCGAATTCAAGATATCAAAGTCCCTCTTCTCTGAGACTGACCATCGTCTGTAAACGTCAAGAAGTGGTTTGTGGTATAGACATTTGGTAAAGGTTCAAGATCTTGTAAAGTTAATGGAATATATCGAGACTGATAAATTGCTGTCTGTATCTGAGCACAATAGAAACACTTTTGATAATGCACCTACGCAAACATCAATGTGCACGTGTACTTGTCGATATATAAGCGGTCGACTGGGTTTCAATGAACTGTAGCTGAATGATTTTTAAAGCATCATTCTTTGAACAAAGGCCTCGTTCCGACATATCCTGAGGGTCTGCCTCCTTTGTCAAATACATGGTCAACTTGTAAATATATTGATTATCATATTTGAAGAAATACTTTTTTAAAGTATTTAAGTGTCGGTCAGTATCGACGATGCAAGATGGCTTCTAAATCCGTGCTATTCAGACATTGACGATATTTATGTTGATCGTATCAGGCGGGACGAACTTGGCATTCTCCGATACTCACTGGGTTTGAGACGTTTCCTATTCGTAGTAAATGACATAACCGCTATAATTGGAATGAAGAGATAATGGCAGAGTCTTAATAATACAATCCCTTGAGACGGCCGAAACGACGCCCATACATGTAACAATCAGAAATGTTACCATCGGATTTTTATGTAACATAACGACAAGATACGATGGTATTTCGAACAGTTCTGTTATAATTGATATGACCTGTTGTTTTGCAATTTTATTGAGAACCTCTAATGAGGTATAATGGACTAGCATTATTTAAAAAAACAACATAAAAAGGCTTTACATAGTATTTGAAAAAATCTTTTTTTTTAAGTAATATACCTTATACACACTTGCCAATAATTTGACCGTGTAATGAAATAAGAACTTTAGTCATTTAATTTAAAAAAAATATAATGTCAATGTGAACTTATTCAACACACGTGTAAGAAGTTTAGACTGATTTTCAATGTATGACGAAAAATTGATATATATTAAAATATTTAAGCCGGTCAATGGTGGCAAACATACCATTGACTGTAAGATATTTTGTTTCTGTAAAGGAGAGGTTATTATTTTAGAAAGGAGTCAATGGATTATACTGACAAAGATTTCGAGCTTCGAAAGGGCATCTTGTAATATGGCAATCCTCCAAATAATACTTACTTTTAAAATATGTACTTGTTGTAACATATGTGGCCTTTACAGACCACTGACATTTCAGGCATACCATGATATCTATTTATGAAACTGTAGTATTGACGTCTGACTGATTGCAAACACATACTCAAATGGCACGTCAACCATATGCGAAGCACTTAACATTAATATTGACAAGTGTACCGATTTGTTGTTGAGAAATACGATATTTAGTCAACATTTAAGGATTAAATTAAGCTTAAACTGTTATGCTCTTGCTGGAAAGCAATGCATAGTAAGTTGCTACTTTAAAGGTCTTTCAGAGAAAGCTCTGCTTCCCTGTTTCACATAGTTATAGCGTAAAGCTAGAGCGCTTGAGCACCTTTCTATATAATAATATCTGTCATGTGTTCCCGTTCCGGATAGAAACATCCGACCCGAGGGCATCTGCGTTGCCAGGTAACGAGGCTTGCCGAGTTACCGGCTGCGCAGCGTGCCCGAGGGTCGGATTTTTCTATCCGGAACGGATACACATGATAGATATTTTTTTCTAGCATACCTTAGTTATTTTTTTTGTGAAGAAAGTGCATAAAAAGCTCATTTTTGTACATTTCACCAAAAAGCGCGTGCGATAATGTTAACTGACGTCATGACGCGCAGTAATTTTTATTCACTGTCAACGTCAATAAGTTCCTTCGATATCAAGTCTTTGACGGGTTATTTCGATTTGTTGTGAAGATATATTTTTGCAAAGTTAATGTTTATGAAACTCATCTATTGAAATCTCATAATTATGGTTACTTAAAGTATATAATAAAAGAAATAAAAAGTATTACGTCACAGCGCGTGACTCATCTGGCATTGGGAGATGCCAGATGGGATTTTCCAGCACGGCTGACGTCACCGGAAATGCCTATCCGGTGTGCTAGAAATGTTTAGCCGAAAAGACGAGCTATCTGAATTTGCATAACTGTTAAGTGTAATACAGAATAAAGGGCCGTAAATAATTAATGGTCTGATATGAGTTAGAACACTGATTCAACAACAATCGAACATTAATTCATTTAATTTTTTTTAATTAAAAGCACCATAAATCTCCTTTGTTTACAATCTTCAAAGTGGCATTGAAGAAAAGCATTATATGGTTTCATCTTTTGTTATTCATATATTAGCTTTGCCATCACTATAATAAAGGAGGTTACAGTTGCATACGTTGCAATAGCAGTAAATACTTAATGAATAAAACCCTTCACATTTTTCTAAGTGTATTTGGTGCTCCAAAGGATCGAACTACAACTATTATTTACTCAATATATCAGTTTTAGTTTCTTGTACATGCACGTTATAAAACGTAGAATATGAGCATTGATTCGAATTCGAGAGCTTCATTATGTCATTGTGATCAATAGCATTAATGACGTTGAAATCTGATAGTATTACTAAGCTTAAGCGAGAATGTGACCAATCCTGTCAACGGCATAATGACACAATATCAGACCGGTAGTTTAATAGTTTGTTTGGGTTAACAATTTAAATGAACATTTTAATTCCCAAATCATATGAATAATGTTGGCCTTACTAATAAAATAACTGGTAAATTCAAAAATACTCCTTCGAAAAAGCGTTCGTATGATACGCACGTTGATATAATAATATAGCTTTGTTTGGAATCGCTCATATCAACGTTATTCTTTACCGCATTTTAATACATTTTTCTGCAGTGCAGACGCATCTTAATTAGAGCACAAATGAAACTCTGAACCTAACAGTCATGCACTAGGTGTTGTATGTGATATATCACACAAATTCCACTGGTGGCCCATGAAAAAAATCTATGTCATACTAAGACATTTTATCACAAATAAAGGTATCAGGTTTAATACCTATCCGCAAATTTATTCATCGAGTATTATTTAAGATGAAGTCATTTGTCTGAGATGATTTTACTCTTCCGAAATAAAATGTTAATCGCATTTTTGTATGGATATTTAATTTGTTGAAAGTATGCGTTTGAATTCCTGAATACAATTGAAGAATAACAAGGACAAACTCATTAGTTAAATTTATATTACCTTTTAACTGTCTTCATCTGTTTCTTTGGCCTAGTATTGGTTGTGTCGTAATTTTTAGTTTTGCTATATTGCCTTGATACACTATAGAAGCGAAATGTATACATGATGAATGTAATTAACAAATCTACGGAACGTTATCTCCCCGTCAAACAAAGTCAAATGGCATTCAATTTATATGCATTCTGAGTGTGGAAATTTTGGATTTCGCTTTTGTTTTATCGCTACGATTCCTATTTTGTTGAAATAATGAAATGTTTTGTATGTGGAAATTTCGTCTGAAACAGTAAACGCAACTCAATTCCGTTTCAGTTATAGTCAACGGAATTTAAATGCTGTTAAAATGGACATCATCCCCATGAAAAACACCAGGATGTAAATTATCGGTGTTTAAAATTGTTAATTGTAAATTGTAAATTATTCAATTTTACTTGTCAACCACATTTGAGGTATTACATAAGCATCTCGTTTAAGAAGTTTCAGGAATGGTTATCATTTTGAACCAGACAGTCCTTTCAATGTACAGATAATTTTAAATCATGCCCTATGTTTGTTATAGTATATATGTACTGTGCTGTTTGTGGAGTCTTGTGCTGTTGTTCCATGTTTCTTGTTTGAGATTTGTTTGTTTTTGTGTTCTATGTCTTTTGCATTTACACAGTGCAATTAAACGGCGTTTATGTTTAAATTTTTGGCTACTGAGCTTTTTTCTGTAGTTTATCACATTAGTAATAGTAATTAGCCTTAATAATTTGTTAGTAATCTACATAATATTTAATTTAAGCGTGAACAAAAAGTAAACGATCTTTTTGATACTTATATCTGGATTTACAGGCTGGATCACACTTTTTGGCTACACATGCATCTGACGCATTGATTACAAACTGTCTTGTCGGTATTTATGAGCACGTATAAAGGGATGTTTTAGATAATTGAATCCTGCGAGCGGGAATTATTCACCATTTGATAAAACCACGTAAAATAAATCTTAACTATTTTTTTAACATTTGTATAAGGAAGCATTAAATCAACAGTTTCCGGTAGAGACTGACAACCGACACAAAGCTATACTCGATGATCGAAATACAATCGATTTCAAAATCGAAACGGAAACTACTCATGAGAAGGATCGGTTGCTGAAATTTGATTCCAACCGGAAGTCAGGCATAGAAGAATATACATTTTTTTTCAAAAATATCATTCTTTCTTTGAAAATAACATAAACTGTAAATGCTGTCATTTTACTTTCTAGATAAAGTTGTTTTTTATAAACCATAATCGATTATAGCCGACTTCAAGAGAAAGTGATTTATTTCAAAATTACGTTAGCATCGTTGTATTGTCAGTAGCCAGGTCGTATCATTACCAACTACATGCAATGATAATTCAGTGCATGATCATATGTGTATACCAAATTAAGAAAATGAACTTCAGTTGAACTCCACAATGTTTTCGTCAAGCAAACGATGCTAGTAGAAACTAGCCCTATATACCTGTTTAAAAAAGGTTTGTCTTTATTCATACACGAGGGCTGCTCTTCAAGATATTGGAAAGGACTTAATTTAATCAACCAATTATGCAAGTAAACAATATAACATGTACAATATATCATATATCGTGCAGACAAATTTAACATTTAATTCAAATATTTATATTAGGATGATGTGTTGTTTCTGATTTTGAGCTTTCGTTCCTCATATGAGTTGAAAATTTAAAATTTTCGAACTTAAAAAAAAACTATTGATATAATTAGATCTGAACGCGCTTGTTTCCACATTTGATAAACAACTGCTTCCAGTAAAAAGCAAACAAGGCGATCAATTGTCACTCCAAGATTTAATTAGAAATGAAATAATCAGATAATGTAGATCAAATATATCCCACTTTAAAAGTAATTGTGAGATTGTTACAAATGCGACTGATTAACACATTTGTCCCGCTATTTGCCATCGTTCATAGGTAAGTTAAAGAATACGTTTGGCAACGTTTTAAGTAATGATAAATCTAGCAAATTGAATAATGAATACATCACTTTTGGGGGTATTTGTTTCCCTTGATAATAAACAAATTATGGAGCGCGTGTGAATTGATGTTTATCCTTGTACCTTCACGTCAATGTGAAAGTGAATTAATTTCAAGACCTTCAGGATAACCCTTTTTTCTGTTTTTATCATGCTGAATCGTGGAAATAAAATACAATTAAACCGATAAATTTATAACTCCAACAAACAAACCAATATATTATTTCTAAGGATAACTCTTCTGGATGTAATGTCTCGTATGCTGCTGTCTAGAGGGACTTCCCGGTATAGAGTTACTGTAATAGAGCTAAGACATATTCCGTCTCATTGAACTTTTCGGAATAGTCTCCATTGTGTAGAAATGCCTTTGTCGTGAAGAATGTATTATGGACACGTTGATTAATCTGTCCATTTTGTTATAGAATTAGTCCTTTATTGTTGACTGAACAATACGGCGCGGCAATAAAGAGTTAATAAAGAAGACGTGGTAATTGCGAAGCAGGGAATATGTGGAGGAAAATATCGGAATGATTTAACTTAAAAATGACAAATAAAATAATAAATTATTAAAGAATGACATATCTTTTGAAAATAAAACAAAACAACTCCACCATTACCGTAAACATTTAATTGAATGATGTATTATATTTAGTTTTTTTCTTCTCCTGATTTAAAGCTTATACAAACGTATTTTTTATGCTATATTTATGAATATGCATTATGTAGAATAACAATAGTGCTTGCTTAAAACTATGGTTTTAACATTAGTTTTTACATAGGTTAACAATGAAAATCTTGGTCTCTACAGTGTTTGATGATTCTGCACCTTAATAACTGTTTCTTACAAATTGCTATTCAGTAGGACAATTATATATCTACATTATTAAAAAGAATAAGTGCCTTAGTTGTAATGTTTCTATTAAATTATGTACGAAAAGGTACTGTAATACGTTGAACTCAATCAAATATAATGGTATTAACATGTTTTAACCATTGCCCTACATCGAAATTTAAAGAATAATTATATTAATTACATGTATGTAATGATGCATCTATTTAAAATGCAAGTTAATCACATCAAAATGTCAAAAATGTATACTATGTACTTACTTAATTCGGTGTTTTTAACAACAATGGAAATCCTATTCAATCGAATCGTTGCAAAATATTCATTCCAAAATTGGTAGATATCACACGCCGCTCTTTAGCGTATGCACTCGTTTGCTGCACACCAAGCGTTGTATAAGACAAGGCGATAATCCCCGAAATATTAGCCAATACGTTATATAAGCTATATTGGCTTTACGTCTACGGAAATACAGTGTTATTGGTAAGCCCCATAATTATAACATGCAACGTGTTTGGCAATTTAATTAGGTTTAAAATTGATCCTTAATGAAAAATTCAAGACATATTACATTATAATGGATGTTGGAGTTACCGCCTTTGAAAAAGGTCAGCAAGTAAACATTAAAAGCAGTGGGTAAAATCTGAAAATGAAACATGAGTTATTCAGTTGTTGTTGCTGTTTTATAAATTGAGCTGTATAAAACATATGAATACACTGAAAGAAGCGGTCAGACATGATTAGTTTTCTGATGGATCAAAGGGCTGTCTTAGATTGTTGGTTTTAGGGTTTGATCCTGTGATGTACATTGTCTCTTTATGATTAGTAGGAAATTTGTGTGAAATTCATGATTGAAAATTAGATATGACATCTCCTGTGATTTGGTCTGCTTATTAAACATGTAGTTTCGGTAACTTGCTCAACATTGTTTAAAGTAATTTGGTTTGCATATGCAAGCTCCGTTTCAAAAAAGAACATACAACGGATATATGAAATTACTTATCTCAGAATGTGATTAAAATGGTGTTTTTTATAGAAAGCAACAACATAAAGGCAAACTATAGTCTCGAACATTGAATAATATATGAAGAGTGAAATGAGGCCAGCTGTCCCTGGAATAACCAATGTCACCCAAGAGGCTATGGACGTTAGGAAGGTGAACCAAATATGGTCAAACAACACCCAAAATACGACAATATATATCATGGTTGAAATTAGTCTGTTGCTTAACGGTAAGGATTGGCGCGACAATCCTGATATTACTTTTGTGTTCTTTCTGTTCAAAGGTAATACATATTGAATCGATTTTTTTGAGTGGCACCAAACTGTTACCGATGGCTGCGCGTCATTTCCTTAAAATAGGGTATGTAAAATGATGAATTTTAAAAAACAAACACTATGCTAACTTCATAACAGTAACTGATAAACCTATATGTACTAGGATTTAGGAACATTGCTTTTATCTCGCAAATGTATTGCTTGTGTAAATGTAATTAAATGAAACACGATATTGGCTAAGGCATTTTGACAGCTCGTTGTAGTGGTAGATAAAGGTAGACAGGATCTTTAAGTCAGCTCATTTCCGCTTTATTCTTTATGATCTATAATTGTAAATTCTCCTCCGTCGTTCATTAAAATTTATTTAAGATTCATTCTTGCCTCAAGTCTCAATGTTTCTGTCTAATGAACGTATTTAGATACAGTGGTCTTTTAAATCACACTATTTTAACCAAATAATACATACACTGCGCATCAATTATTTTAACATGTCTTGTCAAAAGGTAGATCTTACGATACTCGATTATGATTTACGATATCAAAGTCAAATTTCCTATCACTTTATCTTAGATCTAATAGACAAAACCGAACAATATTTCAATTTCGCTTGTTACCCCATTGCTAAAAAATATCGATATATGTGTGTTGTATCGAAGTGAACCCTACTCGCCAGTATATTTTAGCATACTTAAATTTGATTCGGAGAACAAACATCTTGCAAACGGATCCAGATAGAATATCTTCTATACATCAAAATATTTCGAATTGTGTAGAGATCAGTATGTCGAAACATAATAACAAGAGAATATTCAAGGTTTGCACTTTTCGCATGTATAAACAATACAGACTTTGACCTGGAAACAATGGGATTATATATTAAAGGCGGTGATGCCCTCAACATCAGTGTCCGTCGAGTACTTGTTCTTAAAAAATATCGAACACAAAGGGGATGATATATGAAAGACAACATATCACGTACCATGGAAAAAAACATAATTCTCCTGATGAGTAACACTTCATAATTTTGTTAACATGTGTGTACCTCATTTAAGTATTTTATATGTATGTTTTTAGAGGGATGCAGTTATAATAAACAATTGCATATTGGAAGTTGTAATCTGATAATATGACTTGGTTATGACCCCGAGGAAGATATTTACACTGTACATTGACTGCCTGTGTGTTTGATTAAGTTGTCATCCCCCTTTCGGTACTCTGGATTCCACTCGTTGATGTTATTTTATTATTCTGGATGATGCGACTAGGTACGTTGAATTCCACTGCAATAGCAAATTGGATTCTGAATCTGAAAACAAGCAAACAAGCAAACACAATTGACAGTAATAAACTGTCTTTCATCTGAATATTGATTTTCAATCGGGGAAAATTTATATACATACAGAATTGTACACGAGGCAGATCCCAGAACCCCGCCCCCTCCTTAAGCAATAGTTATGCGCCAAAGATATAGAGCATACAATCACAAACAAGACACGTGGAAGAACAGCACAAAACTCCACATGAGCACAGTGCATACATACTATATATAAACAACTAGGTATGTTTATCAAAGATTGTAAGGTACCGCCTGGGAACGGTCAGTTAAATGTAAATTTACGATTACGATATTTTACTTGCACCAGAACTAGTTTTTTTGGCACCACACCAAATATAGGGAAAATATGACAAATAAATTTTTGATCAGACAGCTATGCAAATTTAAAGTACTTATTTTATCAATTATGGCAGACGTCATAATCTGATTAGCCAAATAATCCTGTTAATAACAAATAGCTGTTCATTAATAAAACGATATACAATATTGTTTTCTTCTAAATGTATTTTTGTCTAAATGTATTTATTATACATACGACGATATGTGTCCCATATTTAAATACATCTGTTTACGCCATTGTATGTTAAGAATAGCATTTGGGTTTTCTAGAGAGGTGAAGAGAGGTCTTTATCTTTGCTGATATTGTTAATGCAAATATATTCAGTGCCATCCTATAAATGTTAACAATAAAATGTTATTATTAAACCGCTACAGATATTCTAATGAGCTTATTCGTTTGTTTAAAGGATCTTTCTTCCAGAATAGAATGCATGCTTCAGATATTGAAATTTATGTCACTAGGACGTTCACCGTGAAGAAATAGTTTAGGCAAACAAACTTCATTGTATAATAATTTTTATTTTAAAATCGACAGATTCAAGTCCAGTAGTCGAATGATAAAACATATGCCTCGTCCAATGGCATAGGGTAAATGGCAATGATCCTTTTGTGGAAGAGAATGTATTACAGATATCTTCATTCACCTGTAGACGATTCTGCCTTATCCTTGTTCATCATATCAGTAGGTTAATGAATGGTGAACATAGTTCCAGTTGTGAAAAGTAAGCAAGTGATACATTACTGTTAAAGTCTTCTTTAGTCTTCTAAATACCTTTACTGCCATAAATATTATTTATATTTATAAGGTGAAAGTTACTTGTCTGAGGTCAGCAGCATTGTAGATACTGCAAATAGAACACAACAAACTCGGCCAACATCAAATCACATCAATAATTATTATAGTAATTAATTAACTTTTTTATTAATCTTATGTAGCAATTCCTAGTAAAGAAATATAAAGGATTTTCGCGATTACTTGCATGACGATATAAAATGCAGACAAATGTGAACACAGTTTATATAATTAACACAGCAATTATGAATCGCGTTGATAAACAGAGAGAGAGGTGCATTTATAGGCGACGACATTGACAAACAACAAAGCAATATCTTATGCATATGCCATGCCTTGGAACAAATTAAAGTTCAAAGTAAATTGAATCATGTTTTTTTCGAATTATGTGCACTAAAGAATTTTAGGTGTTTGATTAGTTTCGACAACAAAAAACAAAAAAGTTGCTCTATTTTCTGCGAGTTCATGTTTTCATTGCGATTGTGAAAATCTTAACGTGAGCAGGTATGGTACAAATAAATCAATATATATATATATATATATATATATGCAAAAAGCTACAGAAACATGCTCAGTAGCAAAAAGTTTAAACATAAACCCGGTTTAGTGGCAATGGGCAACCATAGGAAATATATTTATTGTAAGGAAATGTATGTCAATTCTATAAAACAATGATAATATTATGAATTTGCAGCATACACTTTGTTTCTTTCAAAAAACAACAACATTAACTAATTAATTTAAATATACTTGACTCTTTCTTATTAAATAAAGCATTTGACATGTAAAGACATTTCTAACATGATTACCTAAAACACTATCAAAATAGTATTTTAATAAAAATACTTTTGGTATTCTTTGAAAGCAACACCAACGAAAACTAACTCCGATGTATGCATATAAGAATAACAGAAAATTATTACGTTTAAGTGAATTATTGCCGTACATATACTAATATATATTGATATATCCGTTGGCGAATTCCAAAGGTCCATAAACGCAGACCATTTTGTTCTGACTCAGTGAAGTAGATAAATAAATGGAATGTCTCAATTTAAACCTATATTTTGCATATCTCTTTAAGAATATAAAAATACCAATAAAAAACTGCGTTATTTTCTTCATTTTTTGTGACTTAAATAACAGTTGACACACAATAACAACATTCCGCTAGTAGCACGACATACTGATGAATGTTATGATTTTAAACAAGTTTAGTGCAAAGCAAGTGGCTTGAGAACAAGGCAATGATCTGAGGGTTATTAGCCAAAAATTCGTGCTTTCGAAAATATCAGCTATATCGGGTTTACGTCAGAGGGAATTCTTTGCTTTATGATAATTTTCAAAGTGTTTATGCACATGATTCAAAGAAAATATGAGTGTATATGATTATAGGACATTTAATGTGATATGAATGTTAACATACATAAGGTGTCAATGATAGAAAACTGTTTATAAGGCAGTTTGATAAATAGCATTGAATAAATCAGTGGCATACGTGACTAACAAAGCGGCTAGACATGGATTATAAAAACTACATTAACTGAGTTTAAGCAATAACTTTGAACATGAAATACTGTCTTTTAAAATTTTATTTTTTTCAATGCATTTTATATTCCATATATATCATACTGCTCTTGTTTTTTTTCAAATATTAAAAAAAAACTTTTTCTCATGAAACTACACAACTCAAAGTTCATTTCAATTAAGTAACTTACTTCCAGAGAAAAAAGATCTCATTAATTATCATATAAGGTCATTGACAATACAACGACGTATGTTTATTTCCCACTTGTGCTAGTATTCAGCTATACTTTCGGTCTGTCGATACTGGGATATATGTTTGGAAACAAGTTACGTCCTTGACCAAATAGTATGGACAAGTATTTAGGCAACGTTGAACAATTACAATAATGTTGTCTTAGGTTTTGGTTATATTTATTTGTACTTAAACAGAACAGACGGTTGATGTTCTTAATGTACATAAATCTTCAGTCACTAATGCTAAATTCGCCAACGACAAGCACAGTGTAGATCCTGATACCAAATGTCATTGATATCAACGTCAAACATTTCTATGACTGACCATCGAGTTTTGACATCAATCAAATGAATTAGGAACATTCATTTCGTATAAGAGTACGGACTTGTCAAGTAAATCAACCTCCCCACCAAGTTGATGGCTGAGATCATAGGACGCTAAGAACGAGGATATTTTCCATGAATGAATACAAGATGATCACTTTTTCATGTTTTGTTAGTGCTCATTTGCAATACCAAAAAAATGATATGATTGTATTTTTATTTAATTCATTTCCTGAATGCAATTCTGCAACACCAAATGATAAACTTATAGTATTCTAATAATACATATGTACATCTTGCTATAAAACAAGAACCAACAATGAGATGCAATACTTTTGTATGACAACATATTCATATGAGCAAACATTTATATGTTTGTCATGGAATAAATATATCGTCTCAATTATCGAAAAAGAACCGCACAATTAATAAAATAATGAGTGTTTTCACTTGTGGAGCAAGAAATTGATTTAAGAGTGATTATTTTGTTTTGTGCCTATATAACATGTCACTCTAATTGTGTCTTGTTTATATTCAGATCAGATTGTAATTTCAATTTAGTGTGTACCACAACTCAACAGTATTCAACTAGCGGATATCACCCCTAATATTAAGGCGCGTGCTCTTTATAATTCAATTCAAAAACCCTACTCACTGTAGAGACCAAGTCTATTGACATGTTCTATAAATCGCAATAAGCATTCATGACACGATGCATTTGGTCCTCAGTATTCCAAAATGCGTACTCGGATGCAAATCTGATTGAATGTCTCCAATCCTCTATTGCTTTCGTAAACAGATGAACCTCTGATGGAGTGTTTCCAGAGTTTCGCTGATTCCATCCCTCGAGACTTTGAATATCAAGACAGCATATAAAATGAGACGTCATCTGTGAATACATATCCGTTAGGATTGCAATGCACGATAAATCCAGCCAAACAGTCGTCGACAAATATATATGTTTGTCATTGCAACATGCATTGACCTTAAAAATAGAAAAGATGGTACTTCGATCAATTGTTAGTTTATTTTTTACTCCAAGAAATATAGTGTTGTATACCTATCGTCGAAACAAACACATACACACAAGAAAATAGAGTTCTCGAAACGACAATAGATAATAAATGTTAACTCCATCCCTACCATAGTGTTCCTAATTAGATGTACCCCGTAGGACTTCAGGTCTTAATTCTAATCTAAATCTTAAACAACTGTGCACCACATTTATGTATTAACTATGCATTTCAGGTTTTATAGGCATGCCTTTTTTGTTGATCAATTGGATCTTTGATGTAATAATCTGCTCATATTGCTTGTTTTTTCTCTCAAATGAGATAAGGCCGTTTTATGGGTAGTTTTAGGCTCACTCTGGAGTGAAAACCCTATCTGATTATGCCAGAATAACAGCGAGTCCCCGTAATTTGATAGATCATATATTCGGTTATGAGACTGGCTTTCATGGATTGAGCAACTAAGTGAGATGAATGTTAAGTATGGCATCTGAACTATATTTGAGTGCTTCATTTGCTCACACCAGGAATTCTGCCAGGTGACATCTGATTAAGAATACTTATGTTTAGATGTTTTTATCAGATATATGTCAGGATTAGGTACTACATCAGATGTCTTAATCTGATTAAGACAGTTGAATTGTTTATGGAAATAACGCTTAATCGGTATCGTATATTTCATTCAGTACAATGTTTTTATCAGAATGCTAATGTTTCGGTTACGAAGAACAAAATAGGATATAATTTGGAAACAATTTGTTAAAAGCATAAGTGTGTATAATTTATAGGTGTCTTTGACCTTTTAAATTGTGTTAAGTGGACGTTTGGGTCGAGTAAAATGTCAGTGTATTCAGGCACTGCCAATGGCATCGCATTGCAAATTTCAATTACCGATATTCTCAAGAAAATAAATGATGGCACAGTTTTCCAGAGGAAATAATTGACTCCCACGTATGTTATTTTAATATGTGCTACTTTTGTGGTTATATTTGTACATGAAATATCTGTTATTTAACCGTTAGTTGTGTGTGTGCGCGCGAGTGTGTATGTGTGTGTGTGTGTGTGTGTGTGTGTGTGCGTGCGTGCGTGCGTGCGTGCGTGTGTGTGTGTGTTTATTCCACTAAGACCGTTTGCATATTTCCTCAGGTCCTGGAAAGGATCGTTTCAGGTTTATAGTATTGATATATCGCTTTGTTGTTGTTTCGTTTTATTTAATGAAATCGAATCAACGTGTTTTACTTTGATTACCAAGCTGACCATAAAATATTTTAAACATATTTGTATAATATAAGAGAGAACAAGCCTTTAAACTGGTGAAAAGAATCATGCTATGCGGTTATGTGGTAAAATTATTTTGATATTGAAAACCGGCTTTAGTAATTTTGTGATATCGGGGTCAGTTATTAATGATATAACATACGTAAACCAAAATCACAATGGGGAGTTAAATTCAAAATATACTAGACCTGTTTATTTCATCTAACGACATCCATGTTTATAGGCAAATGTTCAAGGTCTATCTCAGATTTAAATGAACTATAAACAAAGCACCGATGATTGGACGAAAAGTCATTCTCGAACACTAAATAAAATGCCATATTGACCTGTCTTTATAGATCGGAAACGCTTTATCATATGACGCCATAATAATGCCTGAAACACTACTTCATAGACGTTTTAATAACCTATTTATTTATAAACCAGAAACAGTTAATCACATGAAGCCATAATAATGCGGAAATTACCATAATTGCAAACGTAACGTGTGAAAACAATATTTGTTCTGTACGATAAAAAAAATGATATCCCTTGGTAGAGGTGATAGAGTGTAATTTGAACGCATAAAAATCAATGGTGATTATTTCATTTGATAAATAAGTTAAAACAACGTTGAATTTATGGAATAAATGATCAAATAAGTAAGAAACACATAGATCATACGAAATCAGTTAACAGTTATTTACTAATGATCTGTGATAACCGCAAAATCATCATTGACCTTGACTATTGCCTCGTTCAATAATGTGCTGTTGATTTTTGAAGAATCTAAACAAATAAGTCATCGACAATTATGTTTTCATCAATGAACTACGCCTCTACTTGGCATGTACATGTCAAAAACTAGTACGTCGAGTGATTGATCATTGATTCCCTCTGAAAGCTAAAAATTAGTTTTTTAAATATTCCAAAAACACCGACAAAAATGACATTATGAATGAAAAACAAAAACAAAACGTACTCTTCATCCATAACGTCCTTTCTCTAATTGTTTATTGTGCTCCCGTAGGATTGCATTCCTGTAGTTCATCCTCATTAAGGAATTAAATATGCATTCCAGTGTTATAGTCCTTACATTATGATGCATCAACTGGGTCATTGGTGTTTTAATCTGATATGGTTTTTTTTTTAAACTTTAATTTCAAGAGAAAATGAATTATTTTAGGGTTACAAAATGTTTCACTATGTTATGCATTTAAGTATACATATATTCCTAATAAAAGCATATGTAAGTATAACATGGAATACCCGGGGTTTAGTTTATTATATTATAATTAGATCGGCTTCCCCAAAGATAGAACTACTTAGTGGAGGAATAATAAGTTAAGGGGCACTGCCGAAGTAATTGCAACACGCGTTTTCATTCAAATAATAATTAATGCAATTAAAGTGGGCAAAATGATACAAACAAACTCACGGTCAGTTTAAGCCGAAAGTTTTTGAAATGATTATGCAATTCAACCACACACTTTCATTACGGTTAAGTATACTCCTTAACTAGCATTATATGGCCATTGAACCCCATAAGTAATAATACAAAGGAAATGACACGGATAAACTCTGTACAAGCTTACTGTTACCGTTTTTGAAAGCGGACTTGTTCTTTATGCATTAAAGAATGCATACTTTGATAAGATTTACCTTTTGCTTTTTATCTTTATTAAGAATTGTTGAGATAAGAGTGAGGTTTGTGCACATAAACTGGTTTAAACCCCCAGTAAATTTACATTTTACTGACCGTTCCAAGGCGGCACCTAACAATTCTTGATAAACATACCAATTATTTATATATAAATATATATATATATAGTATTTATGCACTGTGCTGATTGTAGAGTTTTGTGCTGTTCTATGTTTCTTGTTTGTGAATTTGTGTTCTATGTCTTTGGCGTTTGCCTATTGCCACTAGACCGGGTTTATGTTTAAACTTTTTGCTACTGAGCATGTTTCTGTAGCTTTTTGCATATATATTGGAATAAAAAACAGTTGATTTTTTTGGAAATCTGAACTGCATCAAAGGGTTAGAGAAGAAGGAAGAAATACATATACAAACAACATGTTTATTGACAAGTAACATAAGAAAGAAATTGTTTATAAGATTCTGCTATCAGATATGCATCAGGATTTATGTTATAACCTCAATATTAAAGTACGACTTAAGTTATCAATCTCCTATTGTTAATGGAAATAGCTGTTTTATGATATCATTTATATTTGTTTTGTGAACCATTGTTATTAGGACGTAAGTATTTGAGAGAGTTACGATGAAAAACATCGGGGTGCTGTCATAAGGCTATTTAATTTAAGAACAGTATACTAAAATGTATGTGCAAAACCACAGAAACAAGCTCAGTAGCCGAAGTTTAAGCATAAACCCCGTTTAATGGCACGGGGTAAACGCCAAAGACATAGAACACAAAGATCTTATGTTGTATATGTGTCTATTACGTAATTGCGATTTGTAAGTGTTAACTTTCGTTTGAATCTGGCACAGTAAATATGTATTCAGTGACTGTGTATGTTTTTAAGAACGGTCTATCTCGTGAAACATATATGCAAATGAAACAATTTGGTCGTTAAAATGCTAATATATCATTCATATTTTTTTATACTTTCACATGCGCAATGTGCTACGTTTGTGGTATTGAATTTAACAGATAAACTTCAAAGCCTGAACGAAAGTTTTGTTATCCAACAATAAGCTTTGTTGCAAATTAAAAAATATATTAATTTATTGACATAAAACCGTTTGTTTTCTTTCACAGTGAAGGATCGCTCCAGGTTTACATGCATTTTCTCTTGACCTGTTTTGTTATGCATGGAATCGAATCAATGCATTACAAGCTGTCATGTCGAACGATATTTGTTAAGACCTTTAAAAACTTTCATCTTTAAATAATCAATGCTTTTGAAAAGAATTCCGTCATGTCTTTCCATCATATGTCAACCTTGAAGTTATAAACATACAATTAACAGTTCATTATCGACTAAACTAATTGCTATCCATGAAATAGACTCCTGGTTACACGAAATCATCATTAACAGTACCACGACTTTCAATTTTAACTGATATTTATTTCACTTAACGACAACCTTTGAGGCAATTAAAGGGGTTATTTGCGTGTAAGTGCGATTGCTGAAAATGGGAAATTGATCTTAAAATGTTTAAATTCATGGCATGTAATGGGGTGAAAACGAAATATTATGACTTCTAATGAGCTTACTGCAAAAAGCGTCGATCGTGTTAGGAATTAGGAAGCGCATGCACAATAATTTACAAACAAGAAGGTTGGACTTAAATGAATAAAAAACAATTGTAGTTTGCGAATGTTTTTTCGCCTCAGTTATACAGTAAAGGACATTGCACGTTTCTGAAATTTTATTAGACTATTATTCTGCAATAGCGCGTTGATGCACGTGCGTCCTCTTGACCGTGGTTGACATGACAAAAATTTCCAGGCCAGTTAAAAACACTGTTTACGCATATCCATTATGCCAGAATGCTATTTGAACCACGTGTCTGCTATGTCATTTAAAGAAAACAGTCGATACAACAATAACAAGCAAACACAAAACAACAAATAGCATACTATCGTGTCCGCTAAAACGCACAATAGAGGACAGGATTGCCTTCTTAATGTATTAAAAAATAGTGGCAACAACTGAATTCTACAAACAGTTAATGAAATTATGCAAAATATGAAATAGTTATTGATAAAGCACAACATGCGGAGGATGGTACTTATAAGCTTATCTTTAATAAAGTTGAACATTTTGAACCTGCCTATGTTGACGCGAAAAAAACAAACAATTTGACTTTTCATTTTGCGGGCAAAAACACTATGGTGTCGATTTATAATGACATAGTTTTGATAAATTAAGTAGTGGTCAGTGTAGTCTGCCATATTTTTCCCAAAAAGTTTGATTGTCGAAAGATTCGCAAATAACCCAATTTGTGTTTAATTTTGTCATTTACTAAATAAGGATTAAGAGGCGCGGAAACCTCCATTTTGTAATATCCCTTTATGTTGTGAGAATGTACCAATGATATCAGAATAGGCCATTTGTTTTTGACTTAAACATAAACAGCTCATTGCAACATTACACAAGTACAACATACCCACACATATTTTATAAATACGTACATAGTTACATTAACATGCGTTTTTGATGATTTTCTATAGTATAAATTATATCTTTTTTTTAGAAATTACATAAGAAATGTCTCTTGCTCGGGCAAATTTTACAAATAATGTATGGTCGAGCATCGGAAAACCGAAAGTATTTAATTTGGAAAGTTTTCTTCTTTGAGTTACAAGAAAATAAGGTTTACCAAAGTGTAATATCCATATCTTAATCTCTAAAGATAAGAAGAAGAAGACTTTATTATGCAAACAAATCTGACAAGATCTATAGCATAGCAGAATTAACAACAAAGTATAATAATAATATACTGGTACAGCAAGATGTCATCTGGCATAGTAAGTTTACATAATATATTAAAAATAGCAATATGAAACTTATATACTTGAAGGAAAAAAATTCATGTCGGGAGAGACAACATGTATTCGATTCAATTTGTATTAGGTAAAAGCACGTCAGTCATATACTAAGTGGCGTCTTATTTCAAAAGCCTTAAAAGTAAATGTGGCAAGATTTTTTAATTTGACTGAACTTTCACTATTTATCAATTGCATAAACTTGAAGAAACTTGGATTACGCCAAAAGTAGTTGTTTATATATATTTTTTCTGATATCTTTATAACTATCGCATTGCAGAACAAAATGAAATTGATAAGCAAATTAGCAACAAAAATTTATAATAAATAATTATCCAGAATCATTGACAGTACAATGACGATGTCCACTTGTGTTTTACCAACAATTCTTTTGTTCTGTCTATGTTGGGTTTTGTCTTAGGAAAGAGGTTATATCTTTAAACAAACATATATTGAAATATTGAAATAATGGATTTTTTTTTGTTTAAATAAACAATACAAAAATTGCGTTTCTTGATGTACTTGTAGCTTCAATCGCCAACGCTCTTTTTGCCAACGACGATCACAGCGTATGTTCTGATACCAAATGTCCTTGATATCAACGTCAATTGACCAGCGAGCTTTGGCGTCAATAACATAAATTTAGAACAGACATTTAGTTTCAATTAATGGTTGAGATCAAAAGAAGCTCAGATTGAGGCTAATTGCTATCGCAGAATACAAGATGATGACTTTCTAATGTTTTTATGCACATCTCTTACATCAAATAATGAATTGATTGTATTTTTATTATATATAATTTTGTCAATCCACGTTTGCAAAACCAAATGGTGAAACAATAGTTTTCTTAATTAATTATTTTTGATATGTTATTCTGCAACACCAAATTATCAAAAATAGTATTACGATTATAAATTGTGCTATAAAACAGTAAGCACACATAGGATGCAATACTAATGTGACTAATTATTCCTTTATCAACAAAGAATCATATCGTTTTAGCCATCGGAAAAAACTTACAATGAATCAAATATGGAGTCTTGTTTGTAACTTGAGGATCAAACAATAGTTTTAAGTCAATGAATTATGTCGTGATTATCTTGTTTTGTGCGAGTTGCATAACTTGTCACTTTATTATTGTGCTCATCATTGACACGTGAAATCTTGTTAATTTGTAAAGACTTTGTTTATATTTAATTGTAATACATATTGTATGAATCAAATTTTAAGTGGGATTAAGTAGATTTCGAAACATATTCCATGATGTGTACCACAACTCAACAGTATTCAACTAGCGGATGTTACCCCTAATTTTAAGGTATGTTCTCTTTTTTAATTAAACTTACCGTAAGACCATAGAGACCAAGTATTTTGACAACTTATATTAATCGCATTTAGCAGTCTTGACTCATATAACGTTTCGTCCTCAGTACTCCAAAATATGGACGCGTATGCAAATCCGATTGAATGTCTCTAATCTTCCATTGCTTTCCTAAACAGATGAACTTCTGATGGAGTGTTTCCAGATCTTCGCTGATACCATCCCTTGAGACTTTCGGTTGAGTATCTAGACAGCATATAAAATTGGACGTCAAGTGTAAATACATATCCGCAAGGATTGCAATGCACGTTAAATCCAGCCAAATAATCGTTGGCCAATCTATATGTTTGTCAATGAAACATTCATTGACATTAAAATTTAAAAATATCGTAGTTCCATTGATTGTTAATTTATTTTCTCCTCTAACTGTGCTTTGTAACCTTGTCGAAGCAAACACATAAACTCAAATCAAGAGTACTCGAAAAGCGAGATAATATATGTTAACTTCATTCCCACCATACCGTTCCTAAATGTATCCCGTAGGACTACAGGTATTGAATCTAATAAATAATTGTGCAACACATTGAGTTATTTAATTTGCATCTCACGTTTTATAGTCATGCGGATTATGAAGACCAATTGGATCTTTGGTGTTATCACCTGATCATATTACTTGGTTTTTCTCTCAATGGAGATTAGGTCGTTTCATGTTAACGTAAAGTCTCACTCTGGAGTGAAAACCCTATCAGATGGTGACAGTATAACAGCGAGTCCCCGGAATTTTATAGATTATATATTCGTTTATGAGATTGGCTTCCATGGATTGAACAACTAAGTGAGTTTAATGTTAGGTATGGTTTCGTAGTCATGGCATCTGAACTATATTTGAATGCTTCATTTACTCTCACCCGGAATTCTGCTAGGTAACATCTGATAAAAAATACTTAAGTTTAGATGTTTCTATCAGATATGTGTCAGGATTTAGTACTTCCTCAGTTGTCTTAGTCCGATTGAGACAGTTGAATTGTTTATGGAAATAACGCTTAATAGAAATCGTATATTTTATTGCTTAATTTCTCCATGTTATGTACCATGTAATTCTTGTAGTAAAAAGGCTCAACTTATATTGTTATTTAAGCGTTTATATACGAACCAAAAACCGTCGGTCTACAAGAAATCCACGATGCCTAAGAACCAGGGTATATCTTAGGTCGTTTAAGGTTTACAGGCTTTATATATTTGGTTGTTTTATGGGTAAAACCTAAGTCATGTTTTGAAATGAGTTTAATCTGCTTGTCGAACTGTATTTTTTCATACCAATGTTATAAGCTTTTTATCAATAATCTTTACGTGGCTAAATAGATTTATTTATCTCACGCAGAAAGTAAATACTTGAATAACATTTTACATATGCTGTTGATACCGACTTTATGTATCGTGAGGAGTCAGGTAGCTCACTGCGAATATTATGAAATAAATATCGTTGTCCTTCGGGATCGTTTAAGATATTTTCAGTTAGTTCTGAAAACAGGATACAACATCGTATATGAATACTGACGCTGCTGACCCCATAAGGCGTTGACATTTTTACACTTACCAGGACAATACGAGGTCAATATATCACACAGTTACACTTTGTTATTCGTTTTGGACGGCTGTGATTAATTGTGTGCTATTCCCAAAGGGAACGAATACTAGAATCCTCCGTTTCCGAGCTTTACAATGATATCATTATTGATAATTGAAAGTCCCGGTCATCGTTTGTACCGAGCGCGCTTATTTACACATTATTTTTAAAATATTTCTCTAGCAATAAGTCAATAATTTACATAATGTACATACTGTTTATTCAGTTTGTGAACATTATTATAATAAAAACACTATTTTATATAAATCAACCGGATCGTGTCTGTAACTGCAAGCTTTCCGTGATTGCAAGATTGTGGCATATATTGGCGTTTATAATCAAAATAAAGAATATATTCCTTGTTTTTACATATTTTTCAAAGCAAGAACATCTTTGAATGTTGTTTCTTTTGATAATTAAACCACTCATACTGATACTGTTGATTTTGTTATATTTAACTTCTTTTTTCTGTTAATATTCCTTGCCATTGGTTTATAGTCGCAGATTTGGGTTGAAACTGAACGCAGATGGGCACGTGTGAAAATTGCATAAAAAACTTGAAAATTTTCAAGTTCCTCATTTGTATATAAAATATTTAATAAATGTATCGTCGTTTATCATATCGACGGTGCAAACATGATTTTTTTTTCTGATATCAGTGATTCACAACTAAAATATCCGTTCTGGAACAAAATAATTATTAAAAGAACGGCAAAACAAATAATCATACATCATGCTTAGATGAGGAGTTTAATTTATTTTAGATTTATTGTGCTGCAAAAATAGTCAAAACTGAAATTCAAACAACAACATTTTTTTTCGACCAGGTTTTAATAATTAAATCAGGAACACATATTTTGGCTTAATTGTTGTCCTGAGTATTTATTGCTAGTTCAGAATTTAAATATCGATAACCATTGAACTGCAGACCTTTTGATAATTTGCAATTCACATGCTCAACTATACTAACATCAATCACTTGTTTCAACTAGTATATTTTTAATCACTGGGTTATATTCGAGCTGTAGTTTAATCATCGATTATAAATTGTTAAAGATGTATCAGAAACATGGAAAAATGGAGATAAAAATCATTTTATTTTAGATAAGCTCTCACAAATCAAGCTTTCGTATGTGTTTCTTCATAAAAGTATTTTTTTTTTATATTTCAAGTGTTTATGCATTGGTTCGATTCTTATAACAGCTCATATTTTCTCATTAAAGTTGATCTCAAAATGCGCCTGGTGTAGAACTCGAACCTCTCAGCGCTGATATATAGGTAGCGGCGTTAACAATTGAGATAAATATTATCACAGATTATAAAGCTCACCATAAAATGTTTGAGATTTTTAAAACTTTAAAAAATTTCTAGCGATTTCTGGCATGCATATAACCTAATCATAACAGTGTTTTTCGTCAAGAAGATAATTGATACAAACTGGCAGCACAATGTGATTTACTGATCTGGCGTATCTTCAAAACAAAAACAATAACAATAGTTAAGTGAGTCCATGTCGCTAAAACGACCACTAAAAATAGCATAAAAGTAATCTTATTACATGTGTATTTAATGCACAACAAAATCTTAAATATAAGTACACTGATTGTACATTTAATTTTGCGATAAAACGTTTAACCAGATATAATATGCAAATATTGAGTATGAAATTATATCAACACTTACAATATATTCATTTTGATTTGTGGAGTAAATCAATCGTTAGAATCATTGGAACAAAACGGACAATGAATCGAATAATATGTTTGATGTAACTTGTATGCGGAGTAAGAAATAGTATAAGCTCAAAAGCTTCTTTCTCAATTATATCTCGATTTTTGTGTTATTGTATTTGGAACAAATAGTTATATACCTTTTCAATATTTTCATTTTCATTGCCACATTAAATCCTTTGATCACGCTTTGATTTTATTTGGTTGAAATAAATATCGTTTAAAGGGACTATACACCGGATTAGCACGCCGTATTTCTGTAATGAATCTCAGGGCATTTATTTAATAAAATGTTGTACTGTTTTATACTATAATTGTAAACAAAAGTATCAAAATGTACAAAAATCGAGTCGGAGACCGGTTTCAAACCGGTGTCGCCAAAATTGGGCTTAAGTTTTGTATCTGCTGTGCTACGAAGGCTTAACCTAAACAGTTGAAATATTTAAGCTATATACCTAACTTGGTAATATCAAGTGAAACATTGACTAGCTAATCATGCATAAGAGTTAAGTATGTGGTACTTCAGTTAGTTAGTGTCAATGCACTGTACTCATCGATACCAAGTTAATGTCAGTTTTAGACAAAAAATGTTTCGCTATTTCATCAAACGGTGTATAACCCCTTTAAATCCATTTGTGGGATTAACTCGTTTCAGAGTACTCGTGTTTCTCTACCAGTTCCAAGGCGGTAACTCCATCATGTTTTCACCACTTTATCATTGTATCATTCTATTTAGTGAAATAATGTAGCTTTCAGAACTCTTCTTACTTTTTATCATTTGTACCATAATTTTAAATTACAAAGCAAAAGACCTGTATCCCAGCCATTAGGGAAGCTTTACTTCAGATCTCAATACTATGAAAGCTTTTTTTACAATAAAGACCTTCTTTGTATTACATTGGGCATTCCTGACTCACAATGTTGTGAATCCTCAATATTCCATAACATGTATACGGATGCAAATCTGACGGAATATCTTCAATCTTCTATTGCTTTCTTAATCAGATGAACTTCTGATAGAACGTTTCACAATGGAGCTGGTTGAATTCCAAGAAAGCATAAAAAGAGGGGCGTGAAAACATATCCAAATGAGATCAGATAATTGAATGTAATGATAATAATTCATTTTATTCTCATTGAAAGAACAAATGTTTTGTCACTTGAAAATGAGCTTTCCAAAGAAGGATGTGTTTGCGTATTTATTGTAAATGCAACGAATGCAATGCACATAGACTCCATCCAAACAAATTGTCGACAAATATATGTTTCTCAACGTAATATGCGTAAGATTGGATTAGAAATATAATACTTCGATTGACTGATTATAATTTTCTCCTGCATGTTAAGAAAATATGTGCTGATAAACTATTGTCGACACAAATGATACTTTATATATAAAAAAAACACGCTGGGACAGGAAAACAAGAGTACTCGGTACGATGGTAGATGTAAACTTTCTTCCTACTGTAGTGTTCCTAAAATTATCCCATAGGAAAACAGGTATGCAATCTTATAAACATCTGTGCACCACAGTGAGGTATTAACTATGCACCACAGGTTTTATAGGCATGCAGTTTTGGACATCAATTGGATCTTTGGTATTTTCATCTGATCAAATCACTTGACTTTTATCTCAAAGGAGAGTGGGTCGTTTACATAACGTCTCATGCATTTGCAAAATTGTTATATCATATTTTTTAGTGTTAGTCAGCTATTTGACAGTCTTGATTAGAGCATTTCGCATATCACTGTTTAACAAATTTAGTCTTCGCAGCAATGCAAGATGATTGTATTCAAACCCTATCACTTGATGCCAATATAACAGAAAGTCCCCGGAGTTTAATATAATATAATATATGATCGCTAATGAGATCTGATTTTTTCAAGGATGGAAAAGCTACGTGAGTTGAATTCTTGGTATGGTTCCGTGGCATGGCATCTAAAATATGCTTAAGTACGTCATTTACTCAAATTAAGAACCCCGCAAGGTAACATCTGGAAAAAGATATTTAAGTTTAGATATTTTTACCAGATATTTGTCAGGATAAAGAATTACCTGAGTTGTTGAATTTTGATTGAGTCAATTATATATTTTTGTAAAAAGCCGTTTATTGATACCGTATATTTTGTTCAGTTCGATGTTTTCGGGGTTACCAACAACAAATTACTCGATGTTCCATTCTGAGGTATATAAACAACTGACTGTTAAAAACAAAAGCTGATATAATATGTATGTATCTGTGACCTTATTCTTGTTTTTGTCAACGTTTTGTTTAAATCTGAAATATAATATGCAAGTGTATGCAGTGACTTCGAATGGAAAGCATTGTAATTTTCGATGAAAGATCTTTCTCCAACAAATATATATGGAAATGAAGTTGCCCGGTTTTCCAAAGAAAAAGTATTGATCCAACGTGTTTTTATGTGCTACTTTGGTTAAGTTTGTATATACTTTTTCATTCATATTTCAAGCCTTTTAAACGAAACGTATTTGTTAATAAAAATCTAAGCATCCTACGTATTTGAAAATATTTATTCCACTAAGGCAATATTTGCATATTCTTCTCAGGAAAGAATCGGTTCTGGTTTATAAGAATTATCATTTTGACGTTATTGTTCTAAATGAAATCGAATCAGTTTGCATTGCATTGATAACAAGCTGTGTGTCGGAGCAAGTTTGTGAAGTGTCCTGAACAAGGTATGATCCAATATAATCAATGTTCCTGATTTTGTCTGTACCTTTAAATCGAATATCAAAGTTGGAGACAGAAGCATTTCATCGAAGGTACCGTTCCATTCTGATTGAGTATTGTCAGACCATTTACTGATATCGTATTTCAAGACTGCTCACAACTCTGGCAATCGATGATGAACCTCGAGCAGGACTAACGAATCAATGAATACCAAGACAGGACATCAAATGGCACGTCAACCGTGAGTGCATTCCGAAATGAGAGTAAGTATTTGAGAGTTCGGATGAAACATACGCATTTTTAAAACAAAACACGTTTGTGTCTGGTGATGAGCTTTACTTAAAAGTATTAATTTCTAAAGAAACAAATGCAGTGCACTCAGAATCAAGCCAAACAAGTCATAAACAATTTTATTTTCATCAATGATTTCTACATCTTCCTAGTATGCAATTGAAAAACTAGTTAGTTCTTTGATTGATTATTTACTTTTTTCGGTAAGTTGAGAAAATTTGTGTTTTCAAACATATTGTCAAACACATGAAATCGGATGACATTATGAATAAAAACACTCACAAATATACTTAGTTATATTGGAAATGTCAATGATGACGTCATCCATTACATATTGTGTCTCTTTTTACATTACGCTCTCGTAGGAATATCCTCTGGAGTCTTTCATCATTAATGTATTAAATATGCATCTCAGTTTTATAGGCATGCCTTTATTGTGATGAATTAGATCGTTGGTGTCATAATCCGATGTAATTTTTAAAAAAAGGAGTGTAAAGGGAGAATGAGTTGTTTCAGTTTTTAAGAGTGTTACTTTATGCATTTGAGTTCCTACAATATGCATTTGAGCTCCTAATCAGAGATGTAGTTTATATAGTCTGAAAAATGTTGTACATACTTTATAAAAGGTTACCAAACTGCTCGTATGATGCCAGTCCATGGGGTTAAATGCATTACATTACGGTTGTGGAGTAAAAGGGAAAATGAGAACCTACTGCAACATTTTTATGTTAACAAACAATGACACATTGTAAATAACTCTGTTAAAGTTAAAACGGTGTTAAGTGTTGTCCATTAAACGTATGCTCTTTGTCCATGTTGTCTCATATATGGAAATAAACCAGTACAGCTGAAACAGTTGTTATTTTTTCAAATAATGTTAGGAGTACACCAGATCCCAAGTATGTTCATGAAACGTTCAGAGAAGGAACGGTAATTTGTGATGGATAAAGAGTTGACATACTGATATATATTGGGTTTACACACTCGCAGTCAGAAAAATGATAGATGTTTAAACTGGTTTTGCACTTGCATCGCACAGTTTAGATAATGTGTCTCATACTCTTGAACAAGTATTATATATACATGTACACTTATCTCCAATTAATTATATACAATTGAAACTACACGGAGAACTTCTGTACTCCAAACACTTCCTGTTATCGTTTTGGAAGCAGAATGAAAAATGGCTGACTTAAATACAATCTCAACAGTAAAGTAATCTAAACTTTATCACAATGTTACATAATAAGGAACCTGAATTATATTTGAGAAAGTTATTTACACACAACACGATAATCGAACGGAAACATCAGAAAGGAATTGATGTGTTGATGCTGCTATCAGATAGATATGTATCAAGATTTATGTTTGTACTCAAATATTCAAGTATAATTTTAGTTATCGTGGTGTTTTCCACATGGAAATAAAAGTTATTAATATCGTTATTGTTTTCAGTGAAATGTTGATTTCAGAAGGTTAGCGATTGGGATATGAGAAACAAAATACTTCGAGTCCCATGCGGTAGTAGGGCTATGTATGTTTAAAATCAGTTTTATTTTTAATAATGTTTTCTTTATTTGTTCCCAATTTTAGTATAATAATGCTTTGTGATATGAAATTCTATGATCACACAGTTTTAAACCTTTTGTTTTATAAGCCAGACTGTGTGTGATATTTATAGTTTCAAACAATGACTGCATCGTAAAAGTTTTTGCATTAGGTGCTCTGACTTGTATTCCTCCGTCTGCAGATAGCTTTGGGATCTGTAATCATAGAAGTACTCGGGGTTTACCTATAAGTTTATTATTATTTGTCTTTTTGTTAAGTTTCCTCAAGTTATTGCATATTTTCATAAGATTTACCTTTTGCGTTTTATCTTTATTTAGGATTGTTGGGATAAGAGTGAGGTTTGTGCTCTTAAACCGGTTTAAACTCCCAGTAAATTTCCATTTTCCTGACCGTTCCAAGACGGTACCTAGCTATCCTAGATAAACATACCTAGTTTTTTATATATAGTATGTATGCACTAAGCTGCTTGTGGAGTTTTGTGCTGTTCTTCCATGTTTCTTGTTTGTGATTTTATGTCTTTTGCGTTTACCCATTGGCATGAAACCGGGTTTATGTTTAAACTGTTTGCTACTGAGCTTGTTTCTGTAGCTTTTCGCATAAATATTGTATTTGTATCTCTGTGTCTCTAACCTTATTGCCATTTGTAATTAGTCGTTTTTGTTTAAAAATGATATATTGAATGTGTGTTAAGTAATTGTCAGTTAATGTACTACGTTTGTGGCATTTAAGTGTCACAGGCATTTTCATTTTACCTGTGGTATGTATGGACTTAAATCCATATTTATTGCATTTCTTACTGTTATGTCGGAAAATTTCTGTATAATACCTGCAAATAAGTGTGAGTCTGTCATAATCAGTGCTTTTTTTAGATATGTTGCGTTACATCTTTCCATTATATGTCAACGTTTGCGATAAAAGCATAACATTAACAGTGTATTATATATTTAAACACGTGCTGTTTATGAAATATTTACACCTCAACTTACATTTCTGAAATGAACTGCCTTGCGGCAATTGCGAATATTTTCCGATGAAAGCAACAACCTCGGATATGTTTGGATCGCCAATCATAGCATAACAAAATACATGTACATGTAAATTGAAATTGTTAATCTGGTTAATGGTTGAATTGTGTCAGCATAAAAAAATATATATCAAAATATTATAGTGTGTTAATTTCAGGTATGATAAATATATTGTTATCATAAGTGTTTCAATTTTACCTTTTAAGTGATTTGAAGCGATTGATTTTCCCGCGTTATTGTGACCTTAATTTGACAAACTGTTTCCGGTTACGGTTGGGTCCTTCTGTTTACAAAACTGGTGAGAAAGAATACCTGTAAGGTGTTCTTAAATGAAATGAATAATTTTTAACGATTATTTTATGAATAATGGGTCATTGGTGTATATTAAAGTAAGGAACTGCGTAACTGATGTCACTATCGGGGATATGAACGAAGTTGGGTGAGTTAAAGTGAGCGTGGAGTCTTACTCCAAATACTCAAACGATACATTCCTTAAATAAATTTATATACTATACAAAAACCTGTAACACGACTTTCAAGTTCAACTTAACTTTAAATTTATTTTTAGAATCAAAATATGCATCCAAATATGAACATTTATTAAGATGATTAATCCATGCGCATGCTACATAGAAACGTAATCGCTAAAATCGCGAAAACACAGTTCCTTTAATCGGATCACTTTATGAAATATCAAAATGTTCCTTTGCTTTTACCACCAATAACTCATTATAATTTTTTATATTCAACTATAGATGATGTTTCGTCTTTACGTATGAATTGAACACTTACGCTCAAAGACTAATTCAACATGTGATATTGATTAGATAAATAACTTGGTATACTTATTGGCATAACAAAAAAACTGCAGGGACAAACCCGGTAGTCATTACCGAAGACTAATGAGGTAAAAGGTTAACCCCTGCCATTTACTTACGAGGAACGCCAGTCCCAAGCACAATACAAGCGGATAACACAAGCATCAAACATCTATATTAGTTTAATAAATGTTACCGACCTAGAATGGTCAGTGAAAAAAGCTCTAACAGGGATTTAAACTAGCTTTGGAATACTAAACACCTCGCGAGTAAATTCCCTAAATGAATCAACAAGCTCAAATGACATACGGCACAAACAATGGTCCAATAAAAAAAACCATTTTGAATCCTTTGTAAACAATCCTTTTTCTAATTTTATGAAGTATATGGTTGTCGCACTGGATGTTGGTTTAAGAGACAACACTGCATTCACAAGAATAGTATGAACTTTAAACCAACATTGAATGGTGTTCTTATCTAACGGCAGTTTTTTTGTACTTTAAATTATGTTTAAATGCCATGATTAAGCATTCGGAAGATTTCTCGAATTGACACTTGGCAACTGAAACTTTCAATAAGAAGTACAATAAGAATATTGACTTGTATATGCTAATGGTTTAATGAATAATAATTAAGCTGTTATACTTTATCACGGATGCATATCCGATGGTATATCTCCAAACTGCAAACGATGATTGTTTCATGAAATGTTAATGGTAACAACCTACGAGACGGATGACATTTCAAGAGAATCATGCATCATTCGTATATTTATAAAACTAATACGGTAAAAATGTCCCTATGACAGTTTCAAGTCTTACGACAACCGGAAATAAAACACAACATAAGAGTTCAGTGAGCGCTGAACGTGACGATATCATGTTTTGTAGCAATTCCATCCTTTACAATCCTTTGAATTAAAACAACTTTGTTTATGACAGTGTTTATCTTCCATGAAAAGTCCATCAGTTTGCTAGTTTGTTTAGTAATTGGTACCAAAAGTAATTACCGAGACATCCATTTTTTAACCTTTAAAAACAATATATCTAGTATACTATTCTTCGTCATTAAACAAAACAACATGTATTGAAATGCATTATAATTAAAATGGAAGCTTTAAGTGTTGAATCCGATTCATTTTATTTCTGCCAAATTAATAAAAAAAATCAACCCTTTTCCTAGGGAAACATTTGTATAAGTATTTCCTGTGTAATTAATGTAGTTAATGATTTGCACCGTAAGTATTTACATTCGTGTCTATGGCTGAACACTTTTGTCAAAACGGGCATGTATGTAATGAAAAAATATATTTAATTTTAACGTATGCGTATCAGTTTCCTTTCCCTTATACAACAAGGAAAAAAAGCACGCCGAATTGAATAATCCGAAGCACCATACTTTTATTTTTCTGATTCCGTGCCAGCTAGTACCGTGAGTAGTCTAGGAACGTATTTTGCGTCGCTTAAAATAGCGTGACGAATAAATGTGGTAAATCGCCACCAGTAGCGTGTAAATATTCAGGAATATGGTATTTAAAGAAACATCAGGGTAAGCACGAAGCAGAGAACATTTCCGATCCATCTAGACAACTAGTTGTTTGCCAATTCGAAGATCGTAAAGTGTAACATTATCATAAACATTAGCAGCTCGCAAATACAATAAATAAGGCAAATTCTCGTCATCGATAGTAATAGCGATGGACTCACGAACATCCATCAGTTCTACATATAACAATCGTCAAAGCATCCTACGAATATTCACTTTCATTAATGGCCGCGTTACCTCTTCTGAAAATGACCATTTATTTATACTCGTAAAATTAATACCGTTTACGTTCGTTATTGTTTGTGCTGCGACATTTATTAAGTGTTTTCGTATAAGCAATATGTTTATTTTGCGTTTAGATATAAATCAGTGTCCTCTTATTTTGATCAATAAAGTAAAATATGTAACTTCTGACATGCTTTGCTGGAGTTCCCTCCCTGGACTTTAATTAAAAAAAGTACGTAACATATTCAAACGCGTAAGCCATTCGATATTTGGATATTTGACAGACAGCGTTTAAATTGAGTCAAATTGAAACCGGAAAAAAAAAAAAATTATAGTAGGTTATATAAAAATATGAATGAAAATAGAATGCACAAATTTATAGAGTTAATTATCACTTACAATTAAGGAACATTGAAGAATTTGAATGTATTTGTTTACAAAGCTTTTCACATTATAGCAAATAGACATTTTGTAACAGTCTAGTACAATAGGCATTGTCATAAAATGTATTAGTTTATTAGTTGTTACCGCACAAGTACATTATTTGTTTTGTCACCATTGTGCACTTTATGCCTCATGGGTCTACGATCTTCTGGTTTATTATAAATAAAACTTGAAACTTGAAACTAAAATAAATGGACTATGACGATAGGATGCACTTTTCTGGTGACGTGTAACGCGTCGATTTCGGTTTGTACACAAGTGTATGCCAAGACCGCAGGTCATAATATCCACTATATAATTATTCTGCTATAGTTGTTTTTATTACAGTAGAATGGTTCAATGAAAAGAATACTGGAACTTACTCAAAGACCGTAGTTTCAACATCAGGTGGTTCTTTTCTGCCAGCAACAACAACACTCGCTGGACAAGGATGAAAAGCAATATCCGTTTGAAAATGTATTTAAATAAACTTACAAATATTACACCTGGTCATAACTAAGAGTTCCTTATCAAACCTATATGATAATAAATAAAAATCATGCCTAAGTCTGAATTCTGGGTTACCTCCAATAACTGGCCATCGAAAGCATCCAAACACTTTATGTAAAATATGTGACTGGCATCAACACAACAACAAAAAATGACTTATTTATGCCAAGACTAGAAGACTTGATTTTTATTCATATAAAATATTTAATTTTATACGGTTTTCGTTGAAGTAACGCACAAGCACCCAAATATCTTAACATGGTTTATGAAATAATGCTGTTATATATTGAAACATGTCCATGAAGTGAAAAATGGGCATTGTGTATCAGGAAGAATCTAAAAATTTAGGATTTTACCATGCTAAACCAGGTTGTCAGTGATATTCCAGTATTTATGTCTCTTTCAATACCACATGTCAGAATAATCTTTATTAAAACCTCAAAAGTAGGAATAAGGGCTCTTCAAAGGCAATTAATTACAGTACGTTTGAATATTTAAATTTCAAACCTTACTTGAACTGCGTGAATATTCCAAAATATAAAATTGCATTGAGTAAATAAAGAATGAGCGCTTATAAATTGAACGAAAAGGTCGGTAGATCGAGTGGAAACTCATTTGAATGAAAGAGAGTGTCCTATACAATATGTACTTGTAGACGAATTCAATTTTACTTCTGAATGGCGAATGTAGATTGAGATTAAATATAATAACATACTTAGATATTATCGCCAACAATGCTGAAAGCTATAAAACTTTTCAGTCAGACAAAAACGTATACCTAATTACGTACGCAACTTTGTGTACAATATTGTTGAATGAAGAAATAGAAATGCTCAACTTTTTAACTAGTTGTTGTTCTTATACCTGTCAACAATTAGTTACACCGACTTGCATATTTAAATGTTCCCATTTAGATTATAATCTGATATAGTTCGTAAATGACCTGTCAATAAATTGATTCACACATTTGTGTTAACATTTTACGCACCTTAACATATATAAGGTATCTAAAACGAAAGATAGTTATAACAATCGTTTGCAGTGTGTATATGCAAATTAAACATGTAATTAATGATCAAGGATCAGTTTTGACTTATATCATTGTGTATAATTTTTGTACTGATTAATTAGATTTAAACTTCTGTTCTGTTTATGATTCATTACTGTCCAGAAAATCCACACCCGTCTTTAAGCTGCCAATGTTGCCGTTTTCCTTGGGTGGCTGATTAACAAAGGTTCGACTTTAACCCAAACTGCACTTGTTCCGTTTTTATAAATTTAGTTCATTAAACTCGAAATGCATGTCAAGTAATATTGCGAACGGCGAAGAAGTGTTTCATAAAAAAACAGATGGGCAGATCAATCCATTGCTAAAATCAGGTTTGCCCTTTTTTATCTTAAAGCATAAGAACAGAAGCATTTCATTCGGCGACTGTTCTGTTGAACATGGGTGAATATCGTTTTAATAATATGGTTTCTTGTTATCCAAACAGCAGTACCTGGGGAAATAAAGGCCTGTTTGCAGACAAATTGTTAAAGAGATAATTCATTTAAGCAATATATAATAGAAAGATGAAGATGAACTGTTTGTATTTTGGATAAACATACCTAGTTTTTTATATATAGTATGTATGCACTGTGATGTTTGTCTGTTCTTCCATGTTTCTTGTTTGTGATTTTTTGCTTTTGTGTTCTATGTCTTTAACGTTTACCCAGTGCAATTAAACGGGGTTTATGTTTAAACTTAGCTACTGAGCTTGTTTCTGTAGTTTTTCACATAAGTATTCTAAATTTCTCCGCATTGGAAATTGCTGTTACATTACTTTTAGAGAGCAAATGTTCATTAAGATTACTACGGTACCTTGCATAAGTGAATCTCATGAAAGGTAGGCAAAAATTAGAAAAGATGAACTAATATTTAAGATGGCAGGAAGGAATTCGACAACAATTGGGTTTAGTTATGAGAATAAGGCCGGATAGAAAGTGTTTTAGAGCACGATGTGACGGAAGAAGTTTAACATCTATTAAAATTATGCGAAATTATTTTAAGCAACCCACTTATCTATTAATCTCAACATTGATATAGACAATAACTAACGACTTCTTGAGAATCGTCTCATAAACTGGACAGGCAAGCCAGTTTACACTGGTTTGATACTTAACCGGAGCAAAGAGACTTAAGGGCCATTTGAAAATTCAATTTACAGTCCGGTCGGCATGTTTTGCTGGTGTTCAGAACCTTAATTTAATTAAATTCTGACAGAAAATATCGAAGTCCTTCAGATCAAAAAATAAGAGGTATGTAAGATTCATTCTGAGATTGAAAGAAGTAATTCAGAAAATATGCCTTATCAATGTTCGATTCGAAAACAGTGCAATCATTAATGAGAAAAGGAAGGTACTTAGATACCGACGTAATTGGACTAGCAGTTTTCCAAAAGCCTGTCGAAGAGAAGGTACTTTCTTAAAGTTTCTAAGCATTTGTTTAATGATTGGTTTGCTTGGCAGTTCAATCAAGATGTGTGGCTTAACTATGACGTACAATGCGCGTGAATAATTTAGCACGCTAAATTAGAATCATTTTCCTTCAATGAAAACATCTTGCTGAATAATTACGAGGACATTGGTGATGAATAGCTTCATTTTTGACATAGTATAAAATCGACACTAAAATATCAGGACACCGCAACGTTATTGCCTGAGTGTTTTCTTTTAAATTTGTTCCTGTTACCTAACTGATTAAGATGCGTCAATGTAGGGATAATTTAATCTATGTTATTAGGTGATTGCCTTGATACACCATCAACCTTTTTTACATCCGTCAATACATGAATACGGTTTCTTAAAGACATGTCACGTCACCTATAAGCTGTCCGTTACAGAAACAAAAACTTTACCGATGGACTTTTTAAAGTACTGACACAAATCGAGACTTATATAAAGAAAATGTTTTGTTTAATTGTCTACACAAGAACAATGAACAAATCATAGCATACTATATATACATATACTTTTGGTACAAAAAATAAGCAATATTTGTTTTAGACAGCAAGTTAAAATAAGAGTGTGCAGAAAAATAATCGTCACAGGCATTGGATAAAACATACATCTAACTTAATAAGGAATGTGTGTTGCTAATGCAAATAGATTCGCTTTTGGAGAATTTCTTGCATTTTGTACCACTTCAAAAAAAATAAACAGTACTTGACCAAGACTAATAAGAAAATGTTCTTCGGAATCCAATACTAAAATCATATTTTCTATCGGGAACAAATTGATTGAAAAATGGTGCCTATCATGAACTTATGCATTTAGCATTCATGAATTCATGGCGCTCTTTTCCTCAGTTTTGCAAAGCTTTGTACGCATGAACATCCAATTGAATGTCTCCTAATGCCATAGTCCTGAACAGATGAACTTTTGATGGAATGTTTCCAGGCAGTTAATGATATCATCCCTCGAGATTTCGATCACGCTTCTAGGAATACTTGCTTTCTCAATTTAAGAAATTCTAGCAGAGTCGATGTCTGGTTGAATATCACGATAGAACATCAAATGGTTCATCAACCGTGAATACAATTCAATATGAGCATGAGTATTTCAGAAACAGTATGCTATTTTATATTATAAATGACGGCACGGACATAAAATAACGCCATTATGTGTTTTGTTTTATACAAGTAACTAGTGTTACTTTTTAAGTGACATGATAGATGCTTAGCGTTGACAATGTGTGCGCTAAATAGCGGGGTTTAATGTGTCTATCCAGTAATAACGGTGCAGTAATAGAACTTCATATTTCATTTATTAAAATGGACCACTCACGCAATATCCCTAGATATAAGTTTTTAACGATAACTCGTTTGAGCATGTTGCAGACAGTGGCGTCCTATTCTAAAGTAGGATGATTTAAAACCTATATTGTTATTAAGAATAAATAAAACATATTAGTTACGATGGGAAATTAAACACTTCACCTTTAACATTTTGTTAATGTAATGTTTGCTTCAGTAGGATTATATTTCAGGATATTAATAAATATTACTAAACGACACATATTGGAGCATTAACTATGTATCTCACTTTTATAGGCATGCCGTTATGGTGATCATATAGATCATTGGTGTTGAAATCCGACTTGAGACTTGAGAGAATTGGAAGTTTTAGCACATTTCAACTTAAATACATCTCTTTGCATTTACTAAGTAGATTTGTTTTATAGTTGTCGACAGTTATGTGATTTGACTATACTTATTCTTAATCAGATTTTTAAGGCCCCTTAAAAATGCTACTATTACATTGGTTCACTGGGCATCAATATCACATCATCCCTGCCTCGCTGATAGCGCTGCTAGAAACTTCTTTAAAGAAATACCTAAGTGCTTGCTAGGTGAAGTGAAATGGCACAAAAATAACGAACCATGCATGACAACACTTTTAAGTCACACACAAACTGCTAAATAATATTTAAGTGGGTATAAAATGTGAGATTATCATTTCACACTTAGTAAAGCTCATTTTAGAATACCTTTACTCAAAATTAAATTAACATTATTTAATAACGTAGGACAGAACTAGTTACGCCTAACATTATTAACTATTTATATCTGATGTGAAGTATGTGTTAAACTGTTGAAGATCGGTACAAAGTAATGCAATGGTAACGTATTATTGTTCGGTCGAGATGTGTTTCTTTTATTCGGACTAAAAGTATCTTCCATGGCCGAGAGTGTAAGATAAGTTCATCCCCACCAGGGCGAGGTTTACCGAGTTTCCGCAGAACACCCAGCGCGAGGGTTGGGATGATCCTATCTTACACGAGCGGCTCTGGTAGACGCTTTTACTCCCAGCTCAGTTAATAAAAGTAAAGTTAATTCGTTGCTAATTCGAAATAATTCTTTATCTCTTGAATGGAGCGTGAAAACTTTTTAAATATGCGAGAAAAACACCAATTAGGATTCTAAATATTGCCACAAGACAAGGTTTCCATGATGCTACAGACGATGGCTTTCAACAAGGAAGGTAATTGTGCGATGACAATTAAAAGAGTTCCATACGGTTTTTATCTTTGCCCGTGGGCAAGATAAGAATTTTTAGAATGGTCAAATTTTGTGGATAAAATTATCTGAGGTGGGAGAAAAAATTCCTAGTAATTTTAACATAAACGTTACCTAACCCTAGCTTAAGTTTGTTCATAGATAAAGAGAAACTGGCCTGAATTAGAGAACTAATTTCGCTGACTTTTGTACAAATTCGTCTTATTTATGATATACCTCTTCTCTTTTATAATTGTATGTATTTAGAAAAAGATTCAACAAATATCTATTATGCCCATCAAACCATATATGTCTATATATAAGGGATGTAACTACTGAAAATTGGCGCGTGTGAATTTGGTTAGTGGTGACCAAGCCGGACCAGTGAAAGAAGGAATGTTACTACTGGAATCTCGTTTTTACTGTTTGGTATTTTGGTGTTCTTTTACTTTTTCCGGTCTGTTACGCGCAAAATTTAATTTGTAATTGCAAATGAATGTATTCTATTTAATAAAACAATTCGCCCTTTGACTCGTTACCATTTGCTAAATGTAAGTGGAATTGTATTTTCGATGTCTTTGTTTTGAAGTTACGTCAATAAATACGACTACGAACAGTATATCTTATTTGCGAACCAAACTTATTCGATTTATAACTTAAATCTATTTGAGTAAAATCAAAATGCAGATTAAAAAACGAATTTTAATTAAGGTCTAATGGTTTACCTAATTTATATTAATTAACTGTAGAACTGAGCGAAATATGTTAAGTTCCAATATGTTCAATTGTATTTCTTTCTTCCACGAATGTCTAGACAAAATATTCATATCGTTTTAAAGACTGTATTTTCCAATTAAACGGATATCAATTATTTATTTTTATTTGACATTATATAACTGCTCCTGTTAAAAACCTTAAATTAGTTTACGTCCATTCATGATCAATGACTGGGGTCGTCTTTGGGCGCTTCGTTCTTCTTGTTCTTCTGTGTCCGATACTAGATACAATCGCCCTACCGATACGAACAAGGTCCAAGAACATTCTCGAAGAATGTTCCCGGGTCAAAATTCCACACTACCTACAAACCGGGAGGACCAAGAACTACACGAGAACAAAATGGCGGAAAGTAAAGGTAAGAACGATGCCTGTATGTTTTATAGCGAACAACTCTACTACCGGTTCCCGTTGTTAGGGCGTTTTACGCGAGTTACACGTTCCGAATCGACTCGATTCTATCCTGGAAACAAGCGCCCCAAAGACGCCCAAGGCGTCATTTACTACGAACCTAGGTGCAAGATTTTGAATATTATTCACCAAATGATTAAAGGATACATTTTCCATGAAATTTTGAAATAATCAAGCCGCATGAATTCGATCTGTGTTATATGTTTACACGCATTAATACTACCGTTACTTACATCAGATGATATCAGACACAGTAAGAATAAATATAATATATGTTACTCAAACAGCAAGCATTACTTTTTATGGCATAATCTCATCGCACTAATTTTATCGTTGAGAAACAAAATGGTTAATTATAAAATTATAAACGAATATTTTGCACAGCGGTATTCTGTAAAGTATTATGGCTATACATTATAAGATACAATAATTTTGGAGGGGGTAAGTTTATTTCGCCAAATACTCATTCGACGAGCACGAATATACAATAATACGTGTATCTTGCTTTAATAAGCGTGTTTTAAAAACACTGTTTGTTAAAATGATTTTGTCTAAGATATTGCTTTTTGATTTACAAATCGTCAGTATCAAAAATTAATATAAACATTAATATACAACATTCTGCTGGCATCCATAGACATTGTTACAATATATTAATATTTTTTAAACAAATTATCACACCAAAATATTTACACAGACTATAAATATGTTTGTTATAGAGACGAATTCCAGAATTCGCATTATTTTACTGCTTTCATGATTTACAGGCCACATTTCCCAACCCCTTCCCGGAATATCGTTTTTTTGTCAGCTGGCTGTTGGCGACATTGGACTTATTACACTCTATCAAAATATCAAATGACCTAAGAAAACCCGAAACAAATTGTATATTTATTAATTTCTTGGAAAACATATCCTGTTGGACGATTGATTTTATTAATAATTACAATTAGGATACGAAAATCAGACTTTGCGTATCCGAGCTTCCTTCATCCGAAACTCCCGGTCGCCGTAGGCCGTAAAGCGTTTATTTACACATTATTTATACAAATAATTTCAGCAACAAGCAAACATGGTAAATAATGATATATTCAAGACGCTGATCATGTAATTGTTAATCAGAAATAAAATGGATCTTGTTTCGACAGTAACTTCAAGGTTGTGACAAATGATTGATTTACAGAATTAGCTCTCCGCACTCTCTAACCAGTTGAAGAACGCATGCTTGTGTTTTATACTTTTATAGTTCTATAAAACTCAGAGGTAAAATAATCTAGAAATGTATCAATTGGAATAAATAACAAAAAAAGGTTTTGTGATTTTATTTTTCATTGTGTTAACATGTCTGAAAAGATGTCTTATTGTTTAAACAAATGCAAAATAATGTTACAAAAGCATTTTAAAATCACTTATGTATTCAAGTGGTCATATTAAATATCATTGATTTCACTAAAAAAATTTAGTAAGGGGTGATTACAAACCAAGACATAAATGACCGAAAAGTATGCTCCGTATAAGCCAAATGAATCTAGAACATAGGAACTGGAAAACTTTCAAACCAACATACCCATCAATCTCTTCAACTTTTCTTAAGCATTTAAAAGTTTTTAAACAATTACCCACGAATATATTAAGTAGGTGGTTATTTGTTATTCAAATAGGTATCTATGGTTCTTTAAAGAATTGAATGTTTTAAAGTACTCGAAATATTATTTTGTCCAAGGAGATTGCAGTATTTGTTCAGTACATCTATTTATGTGTTGTACCAGGCTTTGGCAGACCATTAAATTCTAAACGACTACAAGGCTTTACGATGAAAATTATATCCCAAGCTTGCAAGTAATCAAAACAAGACCAAATATGTTTGTAACTGGGCAATTAATTGAAATTACCATAAAATATATCTATACATCAGTTGTATGAACAATATTGTATACATTGATTACTTAACTGGCGGCAAAAAACCGCCAGCCAGATACATAAACAGCATAAAATAAGTATGTAAACGGAGGCATTAGACTAAAACAAAACCACGACGTTAAAGTCGAGAAAAAAATATTATTCAAAACAAGCATGTAGGGCAAATGCAAACGGGCTACGAATACAGTAAAAGTTAGAGGATCTCCATACGAAATTCATGCTAAATTTTGTTGGAAGGGAGGCGGTTGATTTTTTTTATTGGGTTCATGCGATGTTCATTCGCGGATTACAAAGAAACAATGGAGAATGATATTGGGTATAGCACGTGATGATTGTCAGGTAATTGATTGGCTAGCGCTGTCTGATAAATATAGACAGATACTTACAGCCCGACGACACGACAAATAACAAAATCAATTAGATCGTACAACTAGCAAACTACATAAATACATTTATGTACCATACAATTTTGATTATGTTTATCACCAGTCAGCCGTTATCATTTAAATCGGGTGAATCGGTAAATTTAAACAGAGCTAAGGCCAGTAGACGAAACACAAGCTTAAACTTTCCACTGGTATTTAAGTGTTATTATTGACAAAAATGATCATGAAACTACGTGGCATTAGATTATTGATTGCATCACATGCATACTTTTCCCCTTTTATACATGAACCATATCTAGACTGGTGTTAGTAAATGCGACATCTATTCATATACATTAACCATCGCTTGAATGGTACTATTAACTGAGAAAGCTATTCTATATATATACACCATCGCTAGAATGATGTAAAAACAGCGACAGCTACTTTAATATATGAACAGTCGCTGGAAAGGTGCTTTCAACTGCGACAGCTACTCAAATATATGAACCATCGTTGGAATAGTGCCATCAACTGCGACATATATTCTGATTTATGAACAATCGCTGGAATCGTGTTATCAGCTTGCACCTGAACCATTGATGTAATAGGGTTGTCAACGGCGAAAACTACTCTTATACCTGAAGCATTGCTGGAATGTCGCTATCAATTGCAACTGATCTTTTTTAACATTTGACGTAATTGGTGATTCTCTTCAAGCATATATTGCCACTTTAAGGGACTTATTGTGAATAGTTGTCACCAGGATTTTCACTGTAACGAATAAGTGTAAAGACTTATTGCGATTCATTCGTCTGGGGCTAATAAATCCCATTGTGAAAGGAGGCCTTATTCGGTGAAGAATATGTAACGGTTATATTGGCAACATTAGTTTTTTTCGGTTGAGGGATACACTATTGGTTGATGCAGAAAGTAAGTATATAGTGCATGGTTATGTTTAGAATATCTGACTTGATATATATTAAAACACATGTTACTTGGGCACGGATAAAAATCATTCACATTTAAAACGGCCCGATATGTTAGCTAATATTCATTGTGTTATTTTATCTATTCGTTTATCTTTTAACCTGAATTGTGTCCCATTAAACTTTCCCCTATTCATATAAAATGTTTTAGAAAGTAATGTCTACATTTCATAAGAACGGTTGATTTGTAGAAACACTCCTAATATTTGCATTTTAACTTTTGCTCAATATAAATTTAAATGGTTCATTTTTCATATATCGACATTTCTACTCGTCTCCGTTCAATGCTTGCTATTAAAGAGAATTTTCCGGAGTAGTAATATAATTAAGGAATATTCAGCTTTATAAGGGTGACGTGAATAATCTCATTAGAATGAATTATTCGGTGGAAAATATATTACGGATAACTTGATTGACGCTTTATTGGCTTCGACTGATTGTTTCAACAATAGATAACGAAACCAGTAAGGAAATTAAAACTTAATAGAGTGGGTGCAATAGTTCGAATGCAAGTTGTAAACGCAGGAAATTGCTATTTGAAATAACATCTATATGATAATGTCATCATCATTGCCACCTTATCATTTCATTATAATTTTTGCTGACAATGTTCTACAATTGAACGTAAGAATTTCCTTTTATTTCTAAGGAAGCTTAAAGCCGTCTTAGGATTTGATAGGAGCCCAAAAAATGATAGCATATTATTTGACAGAGGGAGCAATTGGAAGCCATGTTCAAAGCTAAGTGATGTTGCTAAGATATCGTAAACCTTGTTTTCGTTTTGAATCACATAAAAGGTTGTTTTATATGTTAAACTGGCAGTTTTGGAATATAGACAAAGGGGAGATTCTCATCGATATAATTGTTTATATTGTTCAAGGTACTCTTCATCGTGTACAACTGTACATCGCAATATGTAATATGCAAGTTTTTTTTTATTAAAATATGCCCAAAACATTATTAGTATCAAAGGTGTAAATTTGTACTTTTGGTACAAACCACGACAGAAGAATGCTTCTTAAAATGAGAACAATCGACACATTTAATAATTTTCCTAAAAATATCTATCAAGAATTATTTCCAAGCCGATCTTTAGATCGTTTGTAAATACTCAATAGACACCCATACATAATAGTTCATAATAGTTAATAATACTCGAACTGTGACAAAGTTGTGTAAAAAATTCCGTATGTTAAAAGATGTACACTAATAACCCTTCTTAGAATAACATATAAGACATTGTCTGATAAATACAAATACGGAATGAGACGCATGCATATGTATGCATATGTATATTGACCCGCTGAGATTTTGTTTTTTTTGTGTTTGATCACTCAGAAATATGCTTCATTTGCATGAAACCTTCGTTATTGATTTGTTTTATTTTTCAACCTGTAAACTGTGATTTATATTTTGTATATTACATAACCAATGCTTGGAAATGAACACTACTATGTCTGTATCTTTAATTTCATCATAAAAATTGCAATCTCCCAAAATCTTTACGTCACGTGATCATGATCAGTTTCATTCACGGTTTACTAACGCGGTACGTTTGCAGCTGTCAATGCAATTAATCAGATGTGTTCACTGCACGAGTTTCGTTAATAGAGAATTCTTGATTTGGTGGATGTGTCGGCAGTCTCAATGGATAGTATCAGTCAGGATGCATTCAATCACCGGTTCAACTGCTTAGGACATCTAAAGTTTGAAGGCATTGAATTGGATTTGTAACTGTACCCTATTGTTATCTTATATGAATTGGAACTCTAAGAATATATAGGATAAATTATGGTTCAGATATGCTCTGTCAATTAGATTCTTAAGAAAAGTTTTTTTTTTAACCGTAGTGCTCCAAAAACAAACTTCCTTTTTTGAATATTATATGAATATCAAATGTATGATGGAAAACTGTCCAGTTCTTAACATTCAAGCATAATATTTTGAACATTGGTGTCAAGTACATAAATAAATTACATATTTAATAAAATGCTATAATCGACACTTTTGGAGAGATGTGCAAAAAAAACCCGTACATATAATATTGATATCAGGTACTCGCCTAATGTCTGCCATTCAGTAATATGAGCATGACGCTAAGCGCTATACTTGTACACTTCCGCTCTAACGTTAAGATTTACGACCGAAACGTGCTTCAATATGAAGCGCTTTCCCTTGACAAAGGGAAATAACCGCTGCGTCTGACGGTCGACCATTCAAAATAAAAAGCGAATAGTTTGGTTGCTTTTTCTGGAAACATTTCATTATCAAACATATTTTTCACATCAGTGAATTATTTATTCACGGCTATCAAAAGCTCACTTACAACATAGTTTAAAGAAAGTTTAAAGTAATATGTTACTGAAGTATTCTTTTTATTACAAGGTAAAAGGTTATCCACCATCGTTTGTCCATTACAAATTTAAAATATGTATCCCTATAGCGTCTTATAATACCATAATGGAACTACTTTTATTTTATGACTTTTTGATCTATCAAAGAATAAAGATTAAACAAACTTTGTTATAATTGAGTAACAACTATTTGTTTCTTAAATATCATAATGCATGTATAAGAAAGCTTTTTGTGAAATCTTTAAAAGTATGCAAATTGTGCATTTGTAATTTTGAAATGAAAATATATGCAAAAAGCTACAGAAAATGCTCCGTAGCAAAAAGTTTAAACATAAACCCGGTTTAGTGGCAATGGGCAAACGCCAAAGACATAGAACACAAATTCACAAACAAGAAACATAGAACAGCACAAAACTCTATATATATATATATAAATAATTGGTATGTTTATCAAGAATTGTTAGGTACCGCCTTGGAATGGTCAGTAAAATGTAAATTTACTGTGGGTTTAAACCAGTGTATGTGCACAAACCTCACTCTTACCCCAACAATTCTTAATAAAGATAAAACGCAAAAGGTAAATCTTATCAAAGTATGAAAACCTGACCATTATCATTTTGTTTTAATGATTGACGGCTTGCCTTTAAATGTTGTTGGTACAAACCGATTGGTGTATTAATAAATTCTTTAATTGCTTTTTCAATATAATCATATAGAAATTTGACAGTTGTATCGGTAACAAGCAAATTGAATGCTATTAAATGCATTCGAGTTTAAGCAATCTCTTTCAACTCCTCATATGAATTACATTCCTAGTTAGATTTACAATGAAGGACTAATGCCAGTTGAAGCCGGGATAGACCAATGATGATGTTCGTACATTATTCGTCACCGAACAAGACATTCATAGTCAATACTGTGTACTCACACAGACTAATAATGCACATAACGACTTAGCCGGACTCTGTTACGGTGAATTAAAATGTAAGAGGCACAATATTATGTAAAGAGATAAAAAAAAGCTCCCAAAAATATCTCAGGCACATCATTTACTCTGTTGATAACACCAGTCATTGTTCAGTTTAAAGAAACTTTCAGTCACATCCAGTAATCTTAAAGGACATACATAGATAACCTTGATCGACGTACACCAACACCAGGGTGCAATAAATGTCAACTGTATTGAGATTTTTTTTATATTGTTCAAATGCTTACGCCTACCGTCTTTTGGGAGTCTGGATGATATCGATGCGTTATTTTGGCCTAGATGTCGCAATTCTTCATCTTTGCAGTTGTGTTTTCAAGCTGGTATATATTATACCATGGCGTATGTTACGATAATGTTAATATGATATTTTCATATGATATTCGAGCTGGATAGCAAATGGCTTTTGAATAAGCTCCAGTTAAATCAATGTTGTTTGATGAATTCCAATGTACATATAAATAACCTTGAACATTTGGTATTTGAAAATTAAAATTGATATTAATACAGTTATACATCATTATAAGGAAGGGTAATAAGACGCACAGCAAAATAAAACGTCTGCTAAAAGAGGATTCACGGCATTTTACATTTCATACATTCTCACTTGCCCAACGTTCTACTTGATCTACATTATTAAGAAGAGACGGAGAAGGGAAACTTATACTTTTAAAGAATAAATTGTTCAACTGAATTCTGATTGACGGTAGATTAAAGAACAGAGCGGAGGTCTGAATCTGGAAATCAATCACTTGTCACAATATTAAAGCTACTAGCGAAACAAGATAAAAAAACATTCTGATTTACAGTTATATTTTCAGCGTCTGTAAATGAACAATATTTATCTTGTTTGCTTGTTGCTCAAAGTATGGGTATACAAATCATGTCGATAAACGCTTTCTCCCGTACTGCGATCAATATTTTTAAATGAAGAAAGCACTGTTAAGCTCGAATTCTAAGAGTCTGGTCTTCTTTCCTAAAAACGTCTTATGAATAATAAATATCAGCCATCGGATATGTCTACCAAACTATCGTTTTGGCGATATTCATAAGTTAGGCATGAGCTCTAATGAATTAAATAAAACAAAACATTATCATTGGAGTCAATGAAAACTGCTTCTTTACTTATTGTCTTCTATAAGTTGGTAAGAACCTAAATACAGAATGTAATGAAAGTAGTTCACTACTGTACATTGCAAAGGCCTGCAAAACTATACTAAATACTGAAGACTAAGTTTAGACATTAATTGACGATTTGTATTGACTTTAAGATAATGTTCCTTATTATTTGTCATTAATCAATTCGCATAGTAGTAAGAGGAAAAATGCTTTATTATGCTAAACACATTTTAGCTCCGTTACGTTACAACAGTGGAAAATCATAAATTTTAGCTTAGCTATCAACATATTTCTTACTTAAGGATTAAAATGCGACATGTTGCATTTTATTGGGGTATGGTATGCAATGGGGCTGTTCAAAATGTTGAACAGCCCCATTGCATACCATACCCCAATAAAATGCAACATGTCGAATTTTAATACTTATATTTACATTCATTTAAATCTACATTTCTGCTCAAATAAATTGATTATTCAAAAGCATTTTCTATTTTCTTTCTCTCGTTGTTCTCAACGGTGGGTAAATTAGAACAGATATCGTAACCTAATTTTATACGACAATGAATGCACAGATAAAATAGTTCCTTTTTTATATGTTATTTTCTATCTTTTCAAGGTCAATAATATTATGAATACGTATTATTGCATACAATGTGTGTTTTCGGTGGTCCGTTATCGTGGTGTATTAAAACGCAAAAACCCGGGCGTTATCGGTAGAAAACGTGTATTATTCAGTAAATTCACGTGCCGTTAATGCCCGGTTTGTTTTACATATGCGCTTTCAGGGCCCGCATCATAACAATTAAGGCTGAGCGACCTGGTTTTTGACCGAAAGTTGGTCAACGATGCAAACTTTTGCACACAAACATATTTTAGAATATATAATGTAGCTGCAAACAAATATTAAAACAAGAAATAAACCACAAGTCATATAACTTACATATTTTCAGCTGAGTTGTCTTTCCTGGCAAGCTGATGTGTTTACCAAATAGTTTTTTCTGCAGTTGTTTTGACTATTAAAAGCACTAAATTATGTCTAAAACGACTAACTCCTCCGAACTTTTAGATATTTCTGTCGATTTTATTCAGAACATACGACTTATATTGACATGATTCCATTATGTCGTATGCAATGAACAAAGAAATTTCAAATATTTTTTTTTTCTCTGATGCTGAAGATGCTGTACATTTTAATAAGAACATGTTTACAAAATTTTCAGGCTTAAATTAGTTATCAAAACAAATAATGGTTAAAGTAGGACTGAATAGGTAATTAATTGATTACCCAATAGGTATTGTGTGTAAATAATCCCAGTAATCCAGTCAATTTTTGAAAAAAAAAACACTTTCAAAACGAATGAACACTGCAAAAAATGGCGTCGAAACAAAATGCAGCTGCCGAGCTATGTTACGGCCCGAATCGAGCTTAATGAAAAACTTTTTCAATGACATCACTCATGACGTCATATCAGCACCCGTTATAGAGGTTACTTTGAAACAACTGTTTTTGCATTTTCGTGACATTTAACAGCATTTTTTAACACAATTCTTCAACTGTTCCATTCATCATGAAATTATCTACATTAAAATCAATCAAATTATCGTTGCTTATTTTGATTTAACTGCTTTACTGCAGATAACAGTTTCGCATGTTGCCAATAATTGTACTACGATTTCATTATAAAAATAGTTTCGTAGTAAATATGCCCCGCCCCTTGGTATTATTGCGCCCAATGACAGGACAGACGTATCGAACAAACGCACGCGATATCGTTGGGAAATGCCATTGCACTTTATTCAGAAATAAAGTGCAATAGATAAACAACAACCATCGTTTAGGAATGAAGTGTGAATGTAAATATAAAGTTATAGTAATTTGTTTTCCAATAAGTGATAGAAATATGCGACACAATATGAGATATGTAAACATATTTTATACACATAAGGTTGATATAAGGTACTCGCATAGTGTATTTTACCATCAAATTAAATTTTAAAATAAAATATATAACAATAACAATATAAGCAGCACAATACTGTTATGATATGGATCACTATTGTCCAATGATTCAGAAAAAGACATATATATTTCGGCTCTACAATGCTATATATGCGAGAATAAAAAACATAAACTAATAAAAGCATAAAACTGTATAACACTTGTTTTTATATCTATTTGCAAGAGTACGATACAATCATTTTATATGTTTAGTTCTTTATTTGCATTTTTGTTTTTAGGTTGAATTAAAAAAAAGTATGAAATGCATTTTCTAATACCGAACAATCTTGGCAATGCTTAAAGCTGTTCTTCTTTATAATATTAACAACATCAAATACTTGTTAAATAATACTTTTTCACTCTGGTAGAGTAATGGACTGTATCAAACTATGTATTTATTCATACATGACATATTTGTGGTTTTACTTAAAAAAATGATTTATTTTCCTTTTCCTTCCCTTGTTTAATGTAATTTGCTTTTGCATTAAACATGTTTTGCCAATCTGTTGCACTACTATTGGAATACATTTTTTTTAAATTTATGAACAGACATAATCAGTTACAAAATGTTATTACATTGCTGACATGTTGTTTCTGTAATTAAATAACCTAACAAAGGTAACTTTGTATTGTTGAGATGGGAAAGCCACCTGACCATCACTTCTTTTCACATCGGATAGTGTCTGGTTGTTAAGTACTTACTATATTAGTTATCTATCAAAATGTCTGCATAACGGCAGCAATGGTTCATAATGCTATCAAGTTTGAAATGATCATGAACCATGCCTTTAATTTATATTCATCTTTGTATATTTATTTGAATACACCGTTTTACATTAACAAGGGGAAGGACGTAGTTTCGTTTCTGGCAAACATTAAGTGAGAAAAATGTTTCATTACAAACAAAATGGCGTATTTGGATTGATAAATACCGATTCTGGGGCCTTTTTTGCCTGGTAAGTTGACTTTTATTTACAATTTTGAAAAATGAATGCGTCAAGTGTGTGGGGAAAACATATACTTCAATCGACATCTTAGTTTGGTATCATAACTTTAAAGATAAAAAAGTTATTGCTCGGGAGGCAATGTTTACAAATAAATGTGTTGAAATTATCCTCATTTGTTCGTATTTTCTCGGCAAATATGGCATATCTCTGCATGTTGCAACCGTGATTTCATGTATATATTCCTATCTTCCAAACGTCATGGTTATTACTCGACTGTACACGTTTCCTGGCTGATTCTTTGTACCTTAACCCCCCCCCCCCTATTGTGTTTAGTGCAAGCACATTAAACACATATTGGTGACGATGCAAACAACCTTCTGCATCATTTCAGTGTGTCCAACTGTTCATAATTTACTGTAAAATTAACTTCATACCTCTGACTAACTTCAATTGTATGTGTTTACGTTTATACCATGGTTAAAAAGTAATTCAACAGAAATTATTCTAGAATAACGTACCTCGATTATTATTCAAAACATCGTTATGAGGATAAATTCAACACATTTATTTGTAAACATTGCCTCCCGAGCCACAATCTGTTCAATAACTTTTTATCTTTACAGCAATGATACCAAACTAAGATGTCGATGGAAGAATATGATTTTCCTCACACTCTGGACGCATTCATTTTTCAAAATTATAAATAAAAGTCAACTTACCAAGCAAAAATTGGTCCCAGAATCAGTATTTATCAATCTAAATACGCCATTCTGTTTGCAATGAAACATTTTTCTCAATTTATGTTTGCCAGAAACGAAATTACTTCCTCCCCCTTGATTAAGAGAGATCATTCAAACATGTTTGTAAAAATTGTTCATACCTTCTAAAAAAACGTAAATAAATGTTAGCATAGAGATATGCTTCAAATTTCACTCAAATCCTGCCATTTGTTTCAAGTTGTAAAGAAAATGTAATTGATTTAAAACATATGCTAAATTTGAGCTGAATTGGTTAAAAATAACCAATTGTCACAGTACTGTCGTATTTAAGATCAATACATACGCAAGTACTACAAACGTAGAGATTGAGTGATAAGCCTTTAACTACATACTAAACAATGCATTTATGGAAAAGACTAACTAATGATAAGAATATTGTAATCTGCATTTAATAGCTGAAAACGCATTGATGATTGGTGAGTGCTAAACTATTTACAATGATAAACTTTTATCTCATAATGTACAAATAATGTGTTTTCTGCACCTTTCTTTCAAATTAAACACAGTGTCCTTCATTAGGACAATCTTTCCGATATATGGTCATCCTTTTCAGTAAATTTAAACATTTGTATACAATTGTATCAATTGTTGTACATCATATATGGGAGTAAGAGTGCATCTTTAAATATTCAATTAATTTAGATTATTGCGATAAAACAAAGAACCCTTATCTTTTGCATTTGGAGTAGGATTAGGGAATTCAATAACATCTCGACAAGGGAACTACAATATTATATTAAGTGATAAAGGACAGTCAGTAGATTACATTATGTTGTCCAGGGTGTAACAAGCAATGTCTAAAGGCAAAATTGGTCGTTCCGTTTCCCAAGAAAATACATGAATTATTTAAAGATTACGTATGCAATGTCTAGCCATCGTTGTGGTGTAAAAATTATATAAAACAACGTTTTTTTCAGTTGTTTTGACTAGCCCTAGAGAAACATACGATGAATATTTATATCATAACAGAATGGACCTTAATATAACATAACGTTTATTTAACCTTTGCATATTTAGCTCATCGTTTTGAAATAAAACGCAAATATTAGATACATGGTATGATTACAATTGATAATTATAAACGTCGTACAATCATTCGTCAGGAGTGATGTTTCTTTATCCTAGTTTGCAAATATGAATGATATGTTTCGAGTAAAAACGGATAATAATTGACAAATCAAGAAACGTATTGTCTAGTATTCATTATTTCTGTAGGTTGATAAAGATTTATAAGTCTTAAAGTGAAATAATTTGATATTTCTCTGTTTGAAATTCTTCACTGTCTTGAAATTTTGGACCGTTTTTCGTCTGAATCATACTTTAACGCGTATTTGCATTGGAATTAGCTGGAAGGCCGTGTAAAACTGTGTCATTAGAGTGTATCTTACATATTAAAGTTATTTTACTATAGTTATATTTAATCATTTTGTTAATATACGTACCATCAAGTAACCTGTACAGACTTTATAAATAAACAGTTTGACTTGATAAACAATGATGTTGTGGTTAGGTTTGAACCAAATAAGTTTAAATACATTTGCTACTGAGTTTTAAATCAAACTATGTGAAAACAATAACAATAACATACCGTTCAATCTTTATCTGATAATGCAATGAACACAAACCACTATCAAGCTTAATCTAGTTTTTCAAGATCGTTCAGAATATATTTACAAATCTACAAATTCGCCTTAGAATAATAATAATAACAAACATATTTCCTATGATGAACACTAAGTTGATAATGATGTACCTATGACGTTATTACAACGCGCATCGACGCATGCCATCACCCTATAATACAAACACAAAGTCCAAATATTCAGGTTGACCTTGCTTTTGAATAATACATGTAAACTTCTTTTTAATATTTGAGAAATATAAGAGATAATAAGGCAATGATACATCTGAAAGTGTATATTTACCAGCAAAATATCAAACTCATCATTGTGTTGTATTCTAAGATTTCGTCTTTAATGCAAAATTTTGCTATCACGATGTGTCTTATGTACGTTTTTTGTTGCAGTAATTTCCGTCAGCAGATTTCTTTTCCACGATGAAATACCAATCATGGTGAGCCAAGGACAGAATAATAAATCAATCAGACAAATCAAGGTTGCTCACTGAAAATAAATGATGTTAATAACATATGACTTTCCTGACAGATTCTGCGACCAATCTGTCCACCTCGGCTAGAGCACTCTCATTGAAGAAAGCGACTGTCCTATCGCGCATATCGCGTCCTGCTTGGTCGATTGAAGACAAGCATGCGCTTGGTAACTTGTCATAAAACAACAACTAACAACATATATTATAAGTATTATTGGCATACATATGTTTATCAAGAAAAACAAAGCGTTATACCGAATCACATCAATGTCAACAAATTCATATTGATCTAACTCGTTGTCAAATCCGATTAGCATTTGGCACCTACTGACTACAAAAACAAAGCACACACGGTGACAAAAAAGGGAGAGATTGTGTGTATTTGTTGTTTTGAAAATAATGTTTCTAACATAAACGTTAAAATTAAAAGGGGAAAAATAATAGATCGGATTAAATACAGTACTTTGTGAAATTTCATTTAAATATACCAGTCATTAAACAAATTACTTAATACTAGAGCCTTTGACTAAAATAATACGTTTTTCTTATTGTTGTCATCGCCTATCGTGGGTGTTGATTTTATTCTTCATTGTTGTTGTTTTTTTCTCTTTTTTCGTTTACTAATATTTGGCAAACATTGCACGACTTGGTACCTCCCTTCACATTTTTTATTTAAAAGTAAAATATTTTCCTTAACGTGTCATGAAATTTATTTCATAACCATTTTTTTCTTTGTTTGGCATGACGTCAAAAAGGGTTTTGTTTACTATTATCGTTCTCTTTGGCTTACTACATTAAACGAATTTGTTATGAATATTCCAAATTCAACGCTAAACATCTGCGAACTTTTGCATTCCTAATGCATATGGATGTATTAGTTCGATGTTCTTTTGACATATTTTACACCCATATCATTCCATTCTAGATGGAAAAATGTTTTATTATTAAGTACTATTATTTTCCATATTTGTTTATTTTGCTTCCATCACAGCATCCGTCTTATATTAAAACGATGCCCATGATAACTGCTAGAAGAAAAAAAACAGATTTTTATTGAAGATTTTGAACGGATTTCTGATCTAAAAAGCTTTTAAAAAAGATCTTCTCCAAATTGTTTTCACATAAAGTTTGACCCATTTGGACTGCTTGTCAATAGTATTCTTTTTACTCAACTTGCTTTAATTGCTTTCACAACAAGAGATATATTTTGCATTACCAATTTCATATTCTTATTTGATTTTTTAATATCTGATCCGGTTTTCCGCCTATAAGACTTTGCACATTTTGTTTTGTATCATTTGTAGACATGGCTCAGATGATTATTCAGTTAATGAAATGTAAAGACAAACCTATTTTACAATTTCTCAGTGCAATTAACATTTTTCTTCCCGACTGTGCCGTATTAAATATAATGACTAGCTCAATTGTTTGGTGATTTGCCAGTTTAATTTCCTATAAAACGGTATGTCTGCATATTTGAATGGATCTAATCTTAAAAGGTGCACATTTAGCTTTATTTGATTGATATTGTTGCTAAGCAAACACAGTTGTTGAAGGCTCATTAGCTGCAGTTTTGATGTAACCAAACATATAAACATTCTCAAATACTCTTTTTTTTGCTTCAAATATGCAGATATCGTTCTCAAACTAGTCGCAATCATCATTCTTAAGCATTGTTGTTTGGAGGTCTTCAAACATTAGTGCATGCACATCTGTTTATCTTTTTTTTAGAAATTGTGCGTTTAAATGAAATTTGCGTTTGAGCTACACTATGTTGAAACCTTATTGTGTGCAATTTGTTAGAATCTATTTAACAATTGAGCATGAAGGCAACAGTGTATGCTTACTAAACATTGACCCTTACAATACAAAAGAATAATGTGATTTTTTGTTCCCACTTTTGTATTGTTTTTTTAAGCAGGCATTGCGTTAAGTCCTCACTGTCAGATAAAGTGTGGTGTAGTTCTCAAGGCAATTGTGAAATGTTCTATTACATGCACGATGTTAACACACGTTTTTAAACCCATAACATTCTTTACAATCATAAAGTCATTAAGCATGGCTGTGCATGTTACTATACGGTGCTTTTGCCGTTTTATAATGATATACATTATAGTGAGGTGTAATTTTACATTCTCCATCCTCTTCCCAATTACCTTACTTCAAACAGCAGTTTGTTTGGACAATAGATTTAAATCCAATGCATCTACTTTATTAATTTGGAACATTAATTAAGGTTTGTTGTTTTTAATGAAGGATACATGTTTCATTTACTCGTTTACATTTGCTTTGTTGAATTTCATTTGGTTTCGCTTAGTTATTTCATTACGTTCTGGTAGGTCGGTTTCCTCCATTCTTGTCTTTTGATCCTTCTTTACTAAATTTTGGCTGTCAAGTGTTTACTATGTTTCTTTCACATTTTCTAATTTTGCCTGATATTTTACACAGAAAATACCCCTGTTACTCACCCCTAACAAGGAAGACGAGAGTGAATGAAGGTTTGTCAAATACACCTCATTTAATGTAAGTATTTATTGGTAATTCTTATTTTTCTATAAAGAACAGTATATTAATTATAAAAAAAAGTAAATGGAACCGCAGGAACCAAAGATTTTATTATTTCAATTATAATTATTTTATTAATTTATGTGTAATTTTGTAAAAACGCACTTATGATTCAATACTATGTGTAATCATATGCTATTATTATTCGTTTGTTAATTTCAGGACGTTATTCCTCATATAAACTTCCTATTGAACATTTTGAAAATTTGTGAGTAACTTGCAACTTATAAACGAACTCAAACCAGCTTGTGTATATGTGTACCATACCGGCATTGATTGTATTTTAAATACTTTTAATATCAATATTGCAGTCAATTTAAAACCGTTTTGTTCCAAATATGTTGCTTGAAATTGGGAATTGTGTTACAATTTAAATACACCTTTACACAGAACAATTACAATAGCAGCTCACGTGAGGACCCCTTTGAATTTTCACTCCGCACTCTCTATCAAATATCGGAAACCACTCACATGTATAGGTATAAAATTGATTTGAATGCTACCCTTTAATATCTCTTGGAATATTATGACATATTGAATTCCCTAATATAAATATATACTGTTACTCCTCTCAGTTCAAGGAGTACTGTCACAAAAAAAAATCCCGTTTAGTAATAGGGCTAAGGAATATTTCATGTTATTAGACAACCGTGAATACTCAATTGTATTAAGATTGCCTTATTCGGTAAAGAATAAATTACAAATTTCCATATTCCAGTTTTCAAATAATTGTTATCGAAACCAGTAAAGCAAAGTAAGTTACTATAGTGGACGTGAAAGTTCGAGTCCAAGTCGTATAGGCCGAAATACGCGTTTTGAAATAATCTATATATGACGGGCACTTTGATAAAGTAATCATCAATCATCAATGTCACTATATCGTTTTCGCTTACAATGTCCTATTATTCGTTTGTTAAAACCTAAATTTGTCAAGAAAAATATGAGGTTTCACTTGATATGATAAGAGCCCATAATTATAGCATAGTACTTTGACAGAGTGAGCAATTTGAATGCATGTTCAAATAAACCTATACAATTATAGGACAATTCGTGAAAATATTGCTTAAATACACCATTTACCTTTTTGATGAAAAAATCATTTTTTTAAATAGAATGATTTTAAAAGTAAGCACACATATTAACCAAACCAGATGCGGATACTTACCGATGGGATAGTGGCATCAACATAATTGCATATGTTTTAGACCGTGAAGTGGTTTAGATATCCATCTATTCCAAGCATAATTATACCAGTATGGCCCGTACATCACGTAAAGTTTCTTCCGGGATTTAACGAGATTTCACGGGTAAAAACAAAATCAATGGCGGTTTCAATTCTGTACAGGTCGAAAATTTTTGACTGTCATTAAAGCTTAGTCGAAAAGGTGGAGTTTTTTTGCATTTTTTCATCGATTATATGTTTAGTAATTATGGCAATTATCTAATATGAGTCTATTATGGAAAAATCGAACAGTCAGACGTCAACAAAGTGAATCACTGTCACTGAATGTTCATCGATTCATTCCGGTTTATAGTAAGCCTGATATTTGTGAAACTGTTACTTGTCAATGACAATATTTGTGGATTTGAGAGACTATTTATGACTATTGTACATCAAACATATTTTCACGATATCTCTAACTTTGGGTAATGAGTAGTGACATGGGTAATGCGAATTGTTCATAGACTTTTGAGTGATAATTAAACAATGACTTTGCTTCGTTTAAATTATAAAAAAAAACTAATTAAAGATAAACGGCACATTAGGCAGTTAAATTGTAGAATTATTTCCATTAACACAAATCACAATAAAGTTTGTCAAAAGCATAGAGTAATACTACATAATTGCTTCACAACACTTTTTATACCAATTTACAAATAAGCAAGAAATAAATCAACCATGAATAAAAATAATATACACTTACCAGCAAAATATCAAAATCACCATTGTGTTATCTCTTAAGAGTTCTTTTGTATGCATGATTATGCAATCATGTTGTCTCTTATTCCATAGAGTAATTGAAATTTTTGTTGCAGTCATTTGCGTCACCAGGTTCTCTTTCTACGATAAAATACCAATCATGCGGAGCCTGAGACAGAATAATAAATCAATCACACGAACGGACCACGGAACTAAGTATTCCAGGCCATTTCTAGTACAATTGATACATTTTTGCAAAGTGTCCACAATAAGGGTGCTCACAGAAAAAGATGTGCTGAATAATTTTGATGTCATCAGCATCCATGTGTTTTCATGGGCTTAGCATGTAAATAAACGTTTGGCAAAAGTGTCACTTATGAAGCAAGTGTTCGGTCATATGTAATTTGCTTTAATTTTAATAGCATTATATGTTCAGAATTTTCTATTTCTTTTTTCCAGAGACTGAATTTTTTGATGGACATACCCAATAATTCTGAATAATTATTTGAAGTAGTACAAGTAGAAGTAGTAGAAAGAGAAGTATTAATAGTAGTAGGAGTTGTAGAAGTAGCAGTAGCTGTAGCAGTAGTAAAAGTAGTAGTAGTAGTAGTAGTAGTAGAAGTAGTAGTAGTAGTATTAGTAGTAGTAGTAGTAGAAGTGGTATTGGTAAAAGTAGTCGTAGTAGTAGTAGTAGTAGTAGTAGTAGTAGTAGTAGTAGTAGAAGTGGTATTGGTAGCGGTAAAAGTAGTCGTAGTAGTAGTAGTAGTAGTAGTAGTAGTAGTAGTAGTAGTAGTAGTAGTAGTAGTAGTAGTAGTAGTAGTAGTAGAAGTGGTATTGGTAGCGGTAGTAGTAATAGTTGTAGTTGTAGTAGTAGTAGTAGTAGTAGAAGTAGTAGTAGTAGTAGTAGTAGTAGTAGTAGTAGTAGTAGTAGTAGTAGTAGTAGTAGTAGTAGTAGTAGTAGTAGTAGTAGTAGTAGTAGTAGTAGTAGTAGTAATAGTAGTAGCAGCAGGAGCAGCAGCAGCAGCAACAGCAGCAGCAGCAGCAGCAGTAGAAGTAGTAGGAGTAGTAGTAGTAGTAGTAGTAGTAGTAGTAGTAGTAGTAGTAGTAGTAGTAGTAGTAGTAGTAGTAGTAGTAGTAGTAGTAGTAGTAGTAGTAGTAGTTATAGTTGTTGTAGTAGTTTTAAGAGTAGAAGTAGGAGTAGGAGAGGGAGTAGGAGTAGTATAAAGGGGGAGATTTATTGAAACTTAAAAACGTTAAATGTCCGACGCTTTGTTGTTCAAGTACTTTTTCAAACGTTCTAAATATATGCAATAAAATCAAATGTTAATGTTTAGAGTTCATTTAGATGCTCTTTTGTTTTTCTTTGAGGAAAGTTGAAGCTCATTATAGTTTTGGAGAGCAGAATCGGTGTAATAACACATAATTTAGTAGTTACGGCAACAGCTACAAACGAAATGTATGAAATTAAAGCTACATGTGTACAATGATTGATATGTAACTAGCTCTGACAATTACAATGTATAGGTATTATGAGTTGCACTCATGAGTCTTCTTATGGCGGTCCCTATCTACTAAAATAATCTATCCGAACATGCGATTTCTACAACTATTTGCTACTGAGCTTGTTTCTGTAGTTTTACACATAAGTATAGTCTAGCATCCTATATATAACAAAATGTCAATTCAGGTGATAGGTGTCATCTCCGGAACTGATGCGCAGGGCTTTTGGCGGGCGCAACGCTTATAATTCCTGACAGATTTGGCTTAGAACTTATTCATTTCGGACCAGTTCTCTCTAAGTGCAGAAAGCGACTCTCCAATCGCGCCCAGTGCGTCCTACTTGGTCGTTCCAGGCCCTGAGTACATTCATGTACTTATTTACGTGTATTTAACACACTGACAACAGGGAACTTTGTACTTCTGAGCTGGAAAAAACACCTGCGCAACACTTCGGGCAGTTTCTGGTTGCTTAGTGCTCAAACTCCTGGTAATCACAAGGTGGCTTTCTGAAAACAAAGGGTCACATGCTAATACATTTTGAAATGATCATTAGTCATGCGTACGATGCATTCATCATCTTTTCAATTTGCATTCATCTTTGAATATATTTTGTTTTCAATTTTTGCAACACTTGGGAGATCATTTGGTAAAAAAGATCATACATTAGGATTCATATAATATACACAAGTAAGCATTGGCGTATAGTAATACTTCAAGTTTCACTCAAATTCTGCCATTTGTTTCAAGTTGTGATGGCAATTTAATTCATTTGTAAACGTATGCCAAATTTGAGCTTAATTGGTATACGTATGTGAAGCATAAGTGTATCACTTCAAAGAGTTAAACATCTCTATAATATCATTTCATTTGTTTGCCTTTGAAAATATCACATAAATGCATTTAGCTGCTTTATAAGTTGCTTTTCGTGTTACAAGATTATTGATGTCTATCAAAGAACCATTTTTAGGTAAAGGAAATTCAATGTTATAACGTGATAAAGAACAGTCCGTGGATAACATTAAAGAAATAGAGAACATAGCAGAGTTCTGGTTCTGGAAATCACTTGTCACAATATTCTTCTATTTAACAAGATCAATTTTCTTTTCTGATTTACAGTTACAATCTCAGCGTCTGTAAATGAACATTATTTGTCTTGTTTGATTGTTGCTAGAAGTATTTGTATGAATAAAGTGTCAATAAACGTTTTCCCACTTACAGCAATCGATAAATTTCAATGAAGAAAACACATTTAAGCTCGAAAACTAAGGAATCAGGGTATTTTCTTAAATACAAATTATGCTTTATACATATCAGCCATCTGATATGTCTACAAAAACATCCTTTAGCGATATTTAAAAGTGGGGTATGACATATAATAACTGTAATTAAAAAGCCTTATCATTTGGAGTCTTTAAAATCGCTTATTAGCTAATTTCGTTTCATGAAATATATCTTAAATAAAAGCTTTATACCGAAGGCAAATTTAACAGATCACTACTGTCCATTGCAAAGGAAATCCAGTGAGATGTGAATTGTTCATATCATTTGCTATTGATCAACTCGCATAGTAGTAAGAGCAAAATTGCTTTATATTGCTGAAAACAATTAAGCTCATTAATGCTACAATAGTTGACAACCATTAATCTTTGTCGTTTGAGGCAAAAACACACTAATGCAATTGATAACATGCAATTCAACAGAAAACAAAAGGGGAATTTTAAATTTGACGAATATACAATTGATATGCAAACATATGCCAAATTTGAGTTTAATTGGTATCAGTTAGTGAAGCAAATAAGAAATTTTCAATTCAAACATATATGCAAAAAGCTACAGATACATGCTCAGTAGCAAAAAGTTTAAACATAAACCCGGTTTTGTGGCAAACGCCAAAGACATAGAACACAAATTCACAAACAAGAAACATAGAACAGCATAAAACTCTACAAACAGCACAGTGCATAAATACTATATATATATATATATATATATATATATATATATATATAAATGATTTATCAATAATTGTTAGGTACCGCCTTAGAATTTTGCCTTTATAAATATCACATTTGGTTTTTAGCTGTTGGCCGTGTCGCTTTAGATTTCCCAAGATTATCGACGTTAATCAAACAAAAATATTTTGAGGTAAAGAAAAATTCAATGTCCTAATGTAATAAAGAACAATCAGTAGATTGCATTATCTTGTCCAGAGTGTGACAATCAGTGTCTTAGGACAAAATTGCTCATTTCCGTCTCCCATGAAATGACATGAATGAAGTCAAAGATTAGGTATGTAATGTCTAGGCGTCTTTGTAATGTAATAATTATAAGAATGGTGAGTTGTTATAAGTCTCGGTAGAGACAAATACGATAAACATTTATATCGGAACAGAATGGAACTGAATATTATATTTATTTAATTTAAGAAAATTTACCTCATCGTTATAAACATAAAAATAAAACATACATTATATGAATAATGTTGCAATTTATCAATTCGCCCAGGTCTTTAATAATGATAATATACTTCGTACAGTCGGTCGTCGAGAATGATGATAAGCCGTCCACAGGTATTTTTTAGGCTGGTTTGCAAATATAAATGGTTTGGTAACGGTGTAATTGGATAACTACTGACCAGTCAATTTACATTTTGTCTGACGTTGTCAACAAAATCATTAATCATGTGTTTACAATCGGATACAGCTAAAGCACATACAAATACATTTAAGTCCATCATATTTTAGTGATGTTTACCTTTTTTGGCATGTTTATCTAAAATAAATTCACTAAACCTTTTTGGCATTTGTTAACTCACAGAATGGTAAAACAAGAACAAAAAAATATCAATTACAAAATGCAACAATACCGAAAGTGTAACTTACAATTAGCGCGCACAACGTCATTTCAAAATTTGCATATCACGTGAGTTTCTTAATCCAAAAAAATAAATTCTATGTTGCTTATAAACTGATGATTTCCATTTTTTAACTCAGAAGGTTTTGGTTTAAACATGTTTAAATAAAAAATAATCATACTTACACTGTTACTTCATAAGTTATATAACCTGAAAGCTAAATTTTATTCAATTGAATAAAGAGAAATTAGAGTAATAAGACAAGCAGTATTGACACATTAAATCTGCGATTTTTCACTTAACAACTTTGATAAATTTTCAATTGAAATATATTGCACACATATTGTTTTAAAACAGGAGCTTAATTTTCTTCATGTGAAATTTCGTTTGAAAAGGTTCAGTATATCCCTAGCTGGTTATACAGTCTAATGCTGAGGTACATTTTGTAGAGCGCTATGTGATAAAGCATCGTGTCGTCCTCGGGATTTTATCAGAAAAATATAAGACTTAGTTATAATTATATACTCACTTTTACATTGTTTTCTTTTTATTTAATCCTAAGTGACATTTGTCCTTTAACATAGTTGAGAAGAAAGAGAGCTTAAAGATTAAGCTGTATTAAAAATTACGTTTTCATTCTTCAAGGATACATTACATTAGCTTAAAGGCTGTGTACAAATGTGATGTACGAGTTAACATTAAACATGATATTTAACTGCGTTCGGATTCTATCATATTAAGTAGCCTAGACAAAGTAAATGGCTTATTATCTGAACTAAAAATGACGGCGAGGTTAGGTCTAATCCAAATAAGTTTAAAGAGCTTTGAAGTTTAGATATAGGTTTTGGATGAAGTACGTTCTTGAAAATGCCAAGCATTAGTTATCAGGCTAGAACTAGTTTTCCAGATCGTTTAACATATATTGCCGAATCGGAATTCTGCATTTAGACTTACAAACTTCAAACTATGGCCAAGACAAACATATTTATATATCGACTGCAAATATTACGGCCATTCGACACTGCTAAGAAAACAACCCAAGTTAATAAAATAGACGAATGGCTATATCAGTATCACGGAGCCATCTTTTTTGCTTTATAAAACATAGGTAGTTCTGAGTTTCAAATTTCAACATATAGTTTTTGAGATATGATATAAAATAGTATTATCTTCTTTCATTTAACTTAAGGCAGCTGTTCTCTAACGCAAATGTATCAATATCAGAATTTATTAATAAAATTTCAATCCTGCCACAAAACATCATTATGCTGTTAAATTCGTTTCGGCTAAATAAGCCTTGATATTGTTGCTAATCAAACACAGTGGTCGAAGGCTCATTAGCTGTAGTTGTAATGAAATCAAATATAAAAATATTCTTAAATACACTTGATCGCTACGAATATGCCGATATCGTTCTCAAATTAGCAGGAATCATGTCCAACTGACTATGTTTTTGTAGGACTTTTCCGATTAAATGCAGATTAATCTGAGCTAAATGATGTTGAAAATGTATTTGGTACAATTTCAAAAAAGCTATTGAGCACCTGAGTATGTAGGCAATAATGTTTGCTTAAGGTTGAACCTTACAATACAACGCTATGAGCAAAGGAGTGCTGTATTTCTCAAGGCGATGTTAACACATGCATTTAAAAAGACAACAGACTTTACAATCATACAGTCATAATAAAATACCGTTAACATACATTGATTAGTTTTTATTGCATTTTAAATACTTCTATTATCAACATTGTATTGCAGTGAATATAAAACATTTTTGTTCCAAAATACTTTCTTTGAGTTGCGATTTTTTACAATTTAAATTCACCTTGACAAGCGGCGACCAAGTTTTTCATCGAAGAAGCAAATCTGTTAAAATGTGACAAGTTGATAATAAAAATCAACTCATCAATTGGACTATTATTAACAATAACTAACAATTCCACGACGATGAACGGTGGTCTGATACGACGGAGATCAGTCAAAGAAACAGAACAAATACAAAAGATTACTTGACCACTTCCTGGAAGTCTCGGTTCGTACACTCTATCATTTGTATCCAAGCACATGTATGGGTATAAAACATGCTTAGAATGTTACACCTACTTATATCTGGAATATCGTGCCATATTGATTTTCCCATAAATGAATCTACATTGCAGCTCTTTTCAGTTCAAGGACTCGTGTCACAGGACATTTTCCCGTATGGTATAATGGGAATATTTCGTTTTAATAGACTACCGTTAATAATTCCAATTGTATAAAGATTGCCTTATTCCGTAAAAATGTAATGCGAGTATCTTCAGTAAGTCTGTCCCGGCTTCGCCAGAGATTTCCATTATTGTTGACGATCAAAGGAAAGCAATGGAAAGAGAAGACGTAGGAGTTTCAATGCACGTCGAATAAGCAGGAAACGGTGTTTTAAAAAAACTTTTATATGACGGCCGCTTTGATAAAGTAAATCGCAAAGCCGCTGTACCGTTATCCCCGACAATGTTCTCTGTTCTAATCTTATGCGTATGTTTGAAGATATACTTATAACGTGCTCTGGTTATTAACATGTTCAAGTATACCAGTAGGTCCCATATGTCACGTCAAGTGACCCCTGAGATACGACGAGATTTCACGCTTCCGGGTACATACCAAAGAAGATTGGCGGTGAGAATGATTTTGTACTGGTCAAACTACTTTGACTGGCTTTAAAGCCTTCTAGAAAAGGTAAAAAGGTTTTGTATTTTGTCATCGATGAAATAAAAGTAATTAGGGCGACTGATCATGTGCCTCTAAGCGAACAGTCAATCACTGTCGATTCATTCCGATTGAAAGTAAGCCTGACTATCGTCATACCGTTACTTGTCAATGACAATATATGGAATTCAAAATGTAATTGATGACGAACAGTTACAGCTTACTTTTGAGCTGTAAGTATTTATTCTATGATTGATGTTTGCATACAACATTTTACCATATCTTAAATAAAATATAGATAAGGTCGCATATACTTTGTTATATTATAACTCTTGTAATCACCGACATTGAAAATTGTAATATGATTCTGCCTTACTAATAAAAGTTTAGTAATATGGCACCAAGACTAAGTCATATAAGATCCGTACACGCGAGTTAATGCAGCAAAACCAGTACAAGTGACTCAAAATGATACTTGTATTGAAAATCAATATAAAAAAACATTCATTTTGAGTGATAATTCTTCAACTACTTACTAAATAATGTATATACGAAAAACATTAATTACTTATGTAAGATTGTAACCGTGTATAAAATAGCTGAAACCCAAAAGGTATTAAATGATTGGTGGGTCCTAAAAGATTTACAGTGATCTTACTCTCTTTAGGTAGAAATACTGTTCTCTGCAACTTTCTTTCAAATTAAATACGGTATCCTTCATGAGAACATTGTTTTGATATTTATCCATCATTTACTGTAAATTAAAACAGTTGCATTACTTGTGGTACTGCTTGTTTAGGACTAGCTGTGCATCTTTAACACATATTGATCATTGCTGATTATTATATTTCGTCACCCTCTTACTGATAAATTAAACGTTCAAATAATATTCTTTGTAATCCGAAAGTTGTGGAGAGTTGGTCGGAAAGTGCAAAGGGCCACAACTCTCTAGTAATACGGCAATAAAAAAGTCTCACCGCATGTACATAAGTCTTATATATTTTCTTTATATATCATAATTAAAATTGAATAAGGGTTGCGCTTGATTGCAGACTTTGAGTATAATAATGATTAAGTTGGATTAAATGTGAAGCAAACGTTCCTTTCAGTTGTGAAATATTGATATCCACGAAAAAAATATCATGTTTGACCGCAATTACCTTCAGAAAGTGGCCTTTATGTTTTCAAAACACCACAAGAGCTAAACAACTTTGGTTGTCCAATGCCGGTACTGAACAAGTACATGGTTTAAAATATCATAGCCTTTTATTCTTGTGTTTGCTCGCTTTACATGAATTTTGCTCCTACATATTAAAAGGCAGATTTCAGTCTCCACCTTTTTGTAGTTCACTTTTCTTGACACAAATGGTGGACTATTTAAAGAAGTACCATAAGGAAGTTTATTGAAAATCATCAGCTTTTAGAGACATATACGATGTTAATTTATAATATACTTATAATTGCCACAGCTAATAAGTAAATTATAATAAATAACACAGCCAAAGGTTGCACAATATTAACGCTTATATCATTTGGAATACCGTGACATATTGCACTCCCCAAAATAAATCTACATTGTAACTCGTCTCAGTTCAAGGACTCGTGTCACAGGACATTTTCCCCGTATGGTAATATAGCTAAGGAAGATTCCGTTTTATTAGACTAGCGTGAATAATCTCCATTGTATAAAGATTGCCTTATTCCGTAAAAATGTAATACGAGTATCTTGATTAAGTCTGTCCCGGCTTCTGTAGATTTTCCATTATTGTTGACAAAACCAGAAAAGAAATGGTAAAAAAGAAGAGTGGATGTTGGAGTTCGAAAGCAAGTCGTATAAGCAGGAAGCGGCGTTTTGAAATAACTTTTATATGACGGGCACTTTGTCAAAGTGATCATCAATGCCACTATATTGTTTTTGTTCAAACAATTTGTCAAGGAAAGATCGAACCGTCTCTTGATGTAATAAAAACCCATAATTATATCTTAGTACTTTGACAGAGGGAGCAATTTGAAGAGATGTTTAAAGTGATGCATACAATAATTGGGAAGGTAGTTAAACTGTTCCTTAAATACACCATCAGCTTTTGATCTGAACTATTTAAAAAAAAGGATTTAATTTTTTTGTAACATATTTAAAACTTACCATATGCGGATTTGAACAAGCGGGATATAATTGTCACATAATTAATTAAATGCACATGTTATGTTTAAAGGTATTATTATACCGTTAGTGATATACATTTCCATCTATTCAAAGCAAAGGTATAACAGTAGGGCCCGTATGTCACTTCAAATGTCCTCCGAGAATAAACGATATTTCACGCTTCCGGGTACAACTCGAAAAAGGGTAGAGCGGTTTTGCATTTTGTCATCGTTAAGTTTAGTAAGTAGTGCGACTGTTCATGTGTCTATAAGGGAAACAGTTAGAAATCAACAAAGTGAATGACTGTCACTGAATAACGATTCATTTTGATAAATTGTCAGACAGACTATCGCGATACTATTACTTGTCAATGACAATATGTGGACTTGAAAAATAATTTATGACTATGTTTGTACATAATAGAGTTTATTTCCGACCTGTTTATCGTGGGTTACAAACAGTGACATGCCTGATGTGTATCGTTCATAAACTATTTGGTGATTCAATATGAAATGTACATAAGGCAGTTAAATTGAATCTTCTATAAACACACATCGTAATAGTTTTGTCAAAGGCATAGAGCTGTATTTTCTACGTAATAACTTATCATCACTGAAAATACCAATCTAGTGTTTGTATTGATGAATTTAACTGCCGGTTAGGTCAGTCAGAAGATTATCTTGCTTTTATTCCAGCGGTGGCTGATGCGAACCCAACACCAGGCAGCATTTCTCTTTCTTGTATTTTTCTGGCTAACATTCTTTTTGCAGTTTAACTTACATATGTATGATACTTCATTGCCTTGTTGCACCAGGTTGATAACATGCCAAACATGCACAATGATTTAAGTGAAACGTTCACATATATAACTGATGTTGATCATTACTGTAAATTATATTTGATCACCCTTTTATTGGTGAATTTCACGTGTTGATACCATTCATTGTAATCTGAGTTGTGTAGATTTGGTTGAAAAGATTTCAATGGAAACCTATTCTTACCCAAATATATAGGGAAACTGCTCATGTTAAAATACAGACCAAATGTAGAAATATCGGAGTTAGTGCTGCTGAGCACGGTACCTATTAAGTACAAAAAAATTCATAATAATTTCATTTAATTGTGCCAAAGGCCACAACTCTCTAGTGATACGGCAATAAGTGTGTCTCACCGCATGTACAAAAACTTGATATATTTTGATATATAATAATTAAAATTAAATAAGTGTTGCGCTTGATTGTAGACTTTGATTATGGTAATTGTTTATTAGATCAAGTTAGAGTTAATGTGAAGCTATATTTCCTTTCGGTTTTGTTATAATGATATCCATAAAAATATCATAATTTTCCGCAATTTACTTCAAAAAGTGGCCTTACTGTTTTCCAAACAATACCTAAGGTAAACAGTTGGGTTGACCAATGTCGGTACTCAACCAGTACAGGGTCTAAAATATCATAGCTTTTCATTCTTGCGTTTGCTCGCATCACATGTATTCTGCTTCTGCATATTTACAAGCATAATTCAGTCTCCGCCTTTTTGAAGTGCCCTTTACTTGGCAAAAATGGTGGACTATTTTTAGAAATACGATCAGGAAGTTTATACAAAATAAAGCCCTTTGCCAGCTAGGAAAAACTTTCCAGGCTGAAGTTTGTCCTGTACTTAACATTCTTAAACGATGACAACATAGGATGTTGAGCCTCGAACGAGACACATACAATGAGAATTTATAATTTACGTATAATTGCCACAGCTTAAAGGTAGATAAATATACATTACACAGCCAATTTTCGAACATTTTGAAAAGCTGTCTACAGATATCCTCACTTCAGGTTGCATTTTAAAGTAATAGTTATTGTAACAACCGTGATTATTATAATCCTAATCTAAAAACGATGGTGATGTAACTGTTTTGTACAATGGTGTCAAGGGCACCATTCAATAAGCATCGCGCGGTACGTAAGAGCGAAGCGTTGTAATAGTTCTCCATGAAATTTACAGAAATGTTAAGGGGTGTAACACTGTCCCATTAGAACGTATCTTATGTAACAGTACAGATTAAAGCTTTTTATTTCTTAAAGGTAACTGAATTTCAAATTGAAAGGATTCCATAAGATATTCAGTTTTACTATGAACGACCCTAGACAGGGTTAATGAGTATTGGACTTGTCTAGAATGACGCTTGATATAAATGAATTTGCCTTTGAAAAATACGAGCGATTTTTGCCTTTTCGTAACATGCAAATGATTAACGTATCAGACTGTCATAAAAATTATTAAAACAACGTATCCCGTACCCATTTTATTTTCAATGAATGCATCTAAATGGCATCTTTAGTTGTATCTATGGACGTACCTTTTCTTTGGCGACATTGCTCTCATATTTTTCAATACAAAATGTTTACATACGGAGCAAAGCAATTCTTTTGCATAAATTCCAGGGAAATCGCACTTTGACGGACAAAGGAAGACTGACCGCAATAATACTTTCAACCAAGAAGCTTCAAGAAAATATCAAATCAGCATTACGGAATAATAATGAGTAGGTGGTGCGTTCAAATAACTGACGTATGTTTAGAAATTTTGTATTGTCTATGTATCAATTGTCATCGAATGAATCGCTCACATCCATTAATTTACGAATTTGGTCCAGTCGACTATGTTATTAAAGTGAGAATTTTGATGCACATTCTACACAATTGTTCCAAATAGGCACCTAAATGGACAAAACAAAAAAGAAATATTTCGAATAAAAAATCCACATTGTTTTGAATCAGAAAATTAAATAAGTTATTTTGTTTCGTTCCTCATTACTTTTATCACCATACTCAAATCGATATCACTTGCAACTGTCTAAATTACGTAAAGTAGCCGCACCAGCAATTCAATATTATGTCAACTAAAATGTATCGGCATGTAATTGTATGGATACAGTCCGTTTAAATTAAGTAGATTATGAATAGCATATCATTTCAATTGAACATTGAATACGCAGATGACATATTGAAGATATCTATTTGAATGCTTCATTATCAAAATGTATTCTCGGTTATAAATGATTAACAGTTGAATTTATTGATCCACTTTATATTGGTCCCTGATCTAATTATGGCGTCAAATCTCTACAACAAATAAGTATAAAAGCCAATCAATGGATAATTAAAAAGGTGCAGTGCAATGAATCTTTGGTATCCTGTTGATACTTTTTATATTGTAAGATTAATGCCTAAATGGGAAGTAAACCATTTGATACAACAATTTACTGATGTTTCACATATGTTGCAATATATAAACCAATACTACATATATTACAATTGTTCAACAACATAGGAGGTTATTGCGTTCGTTGGTTCCCTGTATCGCTTGTTTCCATTGTTGCGTTGTAATTCTATATATCAGACAACAAGTCTTATTCAACAAAAAATATATAAAGCCTTGTGACTCTCTGTCGTTTTGAATAAGAAATCAGATAGGAAACTTACATGTTATTGTTATAAGTTGGAATTGAAAAGTTATTCATTATCGCACACATCCACATACTCACGCACACATATTATACTCACACATTAATACACACGAAACAACAAATACAGTCTAAATGAAAATCAGAACGAGAAATATCGTCTTTAAAATGTTTTTTTTACATCAAACATGTCGTTGAATAACACAAATATCGGTATTGAACAAAGCATGGGTTAAACTGTCTTATGTTCATATTTGAAAACCATATCCATATAAAAAGTGATAGTTACTTAACAATATTAAATGCAAACTAGTATTTAAAGTTTGAAGCATAATACATAAATAGACGATTCTAAATATTTAAACTCAATATTGGGCTGTCTCTGAACGCTTTCTCCTTTTATGCCTGAAAATATAATTATACAAAGTATTTTGGTGCGTATGAGTGCTATTTTTAACCATTATTCTTGTGTCCATGAATCATTGCTAATCATGCGAAGCCCGTGAGAGAATACTAAATCACTCAAAACATCGCACCAAATTAAGTAGTCTTGGTTAGGTCTAATTCTATCCATTCAATCAAGTCACATCTTGTAAATTACAATTTGATTATTTGACGTTCGCGTTACTATGAAACCGAGCTATTGCGATGAGTATGACTTAAGTATTAATAAGTTTTAATTGCAGAGAATATTAGAATTGTTAATGTTCAAGTTCTCTTGTCAACAACTATTTGTTTTGACTAGTTAAAATTTTGTCTGCAATTCTACTACAGTAGAAGTAGCATAGATCATGTATTATCATAAACTTCAAGAATCTCACATGTTAGCCTTGTGATCATGGTATGGTCACAGTACTATTTTATTCTCCAAGAACAACAAACACTAGTGTGTTTTGTATTAACTTTTCCTTTGAATCGACAATTTTAACAATGAATTACAACACTGCTATTAAAATGCCTTTTTGTCGATGCCCCTCTTATCACCTTACTATTTGTGTATACGAAAAACGTTAAAATTTGTATGAGCCTACTACTGTTGACAATATATTCAATCAAATATCTAAGTACAAAAGTTGTCGATGCGTCCTAACGTTACATAACAGAAAAAGGTTTACCGTTTTGTATAACCACCTGCATAATTTATGATGAATTTGTCGTTTCAATGCACATAAGAGAATTTCAGTTTTTTCAGAAACGATTCTTCGACTGACAACTCGTTAGACTTTATATACATGTTTTGTAGCTTATAAACGTTTATTCGCGTATTATTATTTAACTTGCATAATTATGGGGCAATTATTCATTATGGCTTGATATTTCTTTTGCAACGCAATTTTACTCCACTTTTTCATATAAAATAATTTATGCTTTGCGCATAGTTTCCGATTGTCCATATGTTGCACTACTTTTGAAATTGCATTAAGTTTTGAAAGGCTAGTTTGCATACCGTTTCCCTTCATCTCCCACACCAAGAAATATGAGTCACGTGCAAAAATGAAAAATTTGAAAAAAAGTAATATAATGTTGTTTGATTTGATGACGTTTTAAAATAAATTCTTAAATAACAAAAAAATAACATCAACTGTGCGTTTAAATTACAGCGCCCCATGACATTATTTCGCAAAGCAGCACGCGTCTTTTGTTAAAAATGTACAAATATGTGTACCGTTGTCAAATTTGACAATATTTATAAGAACAAACCATGTGTGTCCCGTACGAATGGTAAAATCTTCGCGGTTTCAGAAACAGACATTATCTAACCGACATACGAATTGTCATTGCATTGCTGTTGCCGTTTTTGTTATTGAACAAATTAACATCATGGGGCTTGGTATTTTTATGGTAAGCCACCTGCGTATACATACTTCAAACAGTTTCTGGTTCCTAAGTTCTCAATCTCTGGTATGTTTTTTAGCTTACTTTCTCCTTTATTCCACAAAATTGCAACTGAAACATAACCCCCCTCAGACTTTAATTTACAATGATTTTAAGTGTTTTAAATTTAAAAGCCAGAGTCAAACATTCAACAAGAGATATAGAAGCCAACAGGTTTTTTTTGAGCACTAGTAACATTAACGATATAATGATAATTTACTAAAAATCAAGTCCCTTCAATACACGATGAAAACAGTTCTAATAACACAAATTGCTACCTGCTTTATGCTTATTGGTAATGTTTTAAACTTGCTAAACGATATAATAATGCTGGTAGCTTCAGGTACGATTCGATGATATAAGCTTTGATATTCAGCGAAGTTACTACAGAGTTTATTGTAAAATCATTTTAATAGATGCACTTTTACTGTGTGTATGCATGTGTTATGAGGAATTAAGTTATATAACATCTGTCGAATACATACAACTACTTGTGTTTTTCTTTCGGCAAATATTTTGTTTAGGTGTTACGACTTTACTTTTTCATTTAACATTCTTTTACAGTGATATCAAAATAACATGATACATATCATACCTCCTCTAAGCAATACATTCAAAGTATTATTCCTATCATGCTAGATTAATTATAAGGTTTTTTTTACAAACTACACGTCGATGTACAAAGCTGTTATTCCCTTGTATATTTTGCTACTTACAATTTTGCTACTTCAATGTATATGATTAACCTTTAAGTTAAACATTTGAAACAACTAACCATTTTACAGTGGAAATTCAACTAGTGGAACCATGCGCGTGTGGTCTGGCCATACAACCGGGAAAATTTGTTGGTGTTATCACTGTTTTCGATGCTCTAATCTTATTTTCCTATTTGTATTTGTATGCATGCTCCAATATATGTTCATTATAACATATCTACTTTTATTTCAAGGTCACAAGCTCATTGGTTTTTGATATGTTATGTATGTCTTTTATGCATGTCTGAAAATGGCTCATTGAGCTAATGTTTCTTGTTATCACATACCCGACTTTAAAGAAAGATTCTTGTATATTGTATCTTGTAACATATGTAATACTATCCATGCATATACCTTATTTAGCGTTGGTTTTTCTTTACTCTAATATTGCAGAAAAAGTATGGTATTTCTACGTGGCAGGGATATTCATTGGTATCAAACATAAACGAAAACCCATATCGCCTGACGGAGAAAGGGTGACCACAAAGATATCAAAGCGTCAGATTTTTTAATAAGAACCTTTGTTCGATTCACTATTTAAGAATATTAACTTTTACTGCCATATTTCAAAGCTAAATAAGACATGCAATGCAGATTATTAAATAACCATTCAGATGTATGAGAAGCAATGGAGTTAGGTTGCCATAACACAATTTGTACTTCAGTCTGCAATTCAATTACTTGTCTGGAGATCCTATCATACGTTAATAAAATACGCTCGTACGAGAAATACTTGTGACTGGTTCACGTGAACACAAGACAGATAAAGTACAATTGATTTACACCAAGGGAATCTTAATCTTATCACTTTTACCATGACGCAATAAATATGTAGCTTTAACATTTAAGATATAATAGTGTATGCATATTCACTATGGTATTCTATAATCACCATTGCACGGTTGAATGGATTTATATACAGAAAGGGAAAGGTTGTTGATACAATTTGACTATCTCTCATACAATTCACACAATTTTAAGTGCTCATAACACGAGGAAGCGTCGAACACAAACTATTCATTCGAATTAAATGCAAACGTACGCAAGGTATTACACTCATTTTAAATAAAACTAGATGACTTTAACACAGACAAGAAACTTTGATCGATAGACAGGTAATAAATGGGTGAGAAGACGAAATAATCAATAAGAATACACATAAGTAATAATGGCATCAATTTTAAGCGTATTAAAATAAATTAAAAAAACAGTATTGGCATCGAATGGCATCATGACGTATATATCTTTTGTGCTTAAACAGATCAAAAGGCCAAGGTGTGTGACTGATTTGTACACTATACTGTACCTTATTAAACTGGTATTTCGTATTGGTTGAAACACCCAGTATGAAGATCATATTACTAGAACTGCAACTTCCCTTAAGCGGTCAGTGGTTATTTATAGGTGCCTCCGTCAAACTTTACACTTAACACGTCCCTGTTCCCTAGTTTCTTATTGCCATTACAAGCAATTACGGTCTAAAACTGTATTATCATTACATTGGATTTATATTATGATCTTGGATAATCAGTCACCAGATACATGACATGTTTAAACCTTTTGTTCTCCAAATGTTTTAACTCGCAGAAATTTTATGTCAAAATAATACAAAGACAAATTAATTGTACGTTAAACATTTATTTTGATTTATTAGTGGTGTTACTGCCTTTGATTTGTGAACGAAACAAGAGCTACAATTTCAAAGAATGTCCAAAAAACAATCAATTATAACAAACAGTTGAGCCCTTATTCGAGTTGAGAAGAAAATGAAATATGCTGAACTAAAGTATCATAAATCATAAAAATGTTATTGATTAAATGATAGTGTGATTGAGAAATGTATTACCAAATGTGACACATACTATTCAGATAATGAAATGACCGCGCACAATCCTTCAGTGCAATTGCGTTTTGAATCGATGATTTATTTTATTCGTCGGTTCAGTAAATTATTCGTCTGGAGCAACCATTCCAAGGAATGCATTTTGCTTTGATAAAGTGCGTTTGAACGAGAATAAATTGGTTTCTTATGCCAGCCAGACGCATGAAAAACTTGTTCCGTATGAATCCATATATTTTTTACATGTTTGCCTTGCCCATAAAAGGCCACACTCTTGGTCAGTATATTTGTTAATATTCACACATAAACCAAGAGTATTGCTTTAATAATACAAGTAAGCCTCTTTAACTCTCCTATTAACCTGCAACCTGAGTGTAAAGGCAAAAAGTAAAGACATCTTCTGAAACATATGTTTTTATTTCGCCTCTAATACTAAAAGTTCAGAGTTTTCCCCCACATGGCTATGAGATGTAACGATAACGGCTCTGTAACTTAGTGATAACGGCTCTTCCAGCGTTGTCATTTCATTTTAATTTCTAATGTCACTTTTGTTAGTAGTGACGGCTATTGGTTTTTAGCCGTTTACCAGTGGTAACGTCCCCATATTCAGGGATCAAATCTTGTTACAGACATTTTCTGCAATCTTTTCTATTTCAGTTTATTTTTATAGAATAAATTGAGCAATGTTGTTGAACATTCATCGCGGCGAGTCAGCATGCTAAAGGTCAGTGTTGTCCAAAACAATAACATAACAAACATTGCAAATCCTAAAATATCGTTTAGTCCCTCTTAAAGCAAAACGTATCATATGAAACTAGAACGACTCATTTGGGTAAATATAATATTTTGTGATAGAACAAGCCTCCAGACTAATTTGGTGAGCTGTGTTTTGTTATTTATTTAGTAATCTGTCCTCGATTTATTTATCGCGCAGACGGACACACGTTTGACAGAACCAGCAAAGAAAAGGATTAGTAAGCACAAATTAATAAAACGTTCCAGCTGATTTTGCTCACTAATTCAATTTTCAATTGATCACTAGTGTTAGTCTTGTTTTGTCTTTAGGTACACCATTGGAGCATTCCACTTGCACGGTAGAACAGTGACCGTATTTCAAAGCAGTCTAAAACCATGCCAGCAAGCTCTAAATTAAGAAATGATAAAATAATAAAATGACGTATACAATGTTGTCTTTGCTCGATGCTTGTGAACAACCGTCATTGATATTCAACCTATCTGAGTAACATTTATATAGATCGATTATCTTCGACGAAAACAACAACACACATTGCCTTTATTCAGGGTCTTTCACATCTAACCGTGGGTAAGCATGGAGATACTAAGTCAAGGTACTTTATCTCTGGATAAAGCTCATTAATTAGCTTAAAACAGGATCTTAGTGAATATTTGACTGTTGGGGTACATTCCCTTTGTTGTATTGTATTATATTGTAAATGATCAACAATGTATATCAAATATACAGTTCACAATATTTATATGAACAACTACAGAAACAAGATCAGTAGCCAAAACTTTAAACATAAACCTTGTTTAATGGCAATGCCAAAGACATAGAATATATAAACAAAAACATCACAAACAAGAAATATGGAACAACAGCACAAAACTCCACAAACAACATACTGTGTATACACTATATAAAAAAACTAGGTGAGTTTATCAATGATTGTTAGGTACCGCCTTGGAACGGTCAGTAAAATGTAAATTTACTGGGGGATTTTACCAGTTTGCTTGTATAACCTCACTCATATCCCAAATATCCAGAATACAATAAGAGCCTAAAAGGTGATTCTTATCAGAGTTTTATATGCAAATAATTTTAAACACAATGAGTCCATTGCCAATACAGTTTGTGTTACAGGAGCATATACATAAATCTTACATATTAAAAATATTTCAAAACCACCTATCTATACAGAATACAAAAAAAGCATTGAAAAGAAGGCTTGAGTCAAGACAAGCGACTTTCGAAACAAATTCGAATCCAAAAATATATATGGTGGCCTCAAACTGTAACTGATAAGTGCTTGTCATTACTAAATAATTGGTTATGTAATTGCTTGATTTTTATTACAATATGATAGTTTCATAACATATAATGCTAAACCTATGTGAGCCAGGATAGGACGCAAGTTTGTTGCTAGTGGGACTATGTTGTAGGTAAAATAAAACATGGTGTTTTTGACAACACATTGTACATTCTCTGCGTAATTATCTGTTATTATCTAATCACCTCGGTTCCTCACTATATGTGTCCTTGTCGCCTTATATCTGTTTCGTTAGAATTATTAGGGATCTAGATTAGAAATAATAATACAGGAGATTAATAGTTAGGACCTTGATATACTGAAGACGAAAGAAACAACAGAAAATAAATGTAATGGTAAAACATCGTAGTACAAAGATGCAACGAAACTTTATGACTAAAAATATTATTATATTATAATTCAAATTACTTATAAATCAACGAATGTGTACATACAATTGAAAATAAAGAAGATGACACCACTGCCAAAGAACTTTGGTTATTTAAGACATATAGGTCAAAAGGTACCAGACAATATAGAACAACTCATGCATAGTAATGACACCAAATTGTATTAGGATATTGAACTGATTTTTCATACAACAATCTGGACGTTGGCTAGGAATCACTACCACATCGTGAAATAATCTATTAAGCTAGATTTAGCCAAGAAGACTTGATCAGACTTAATTTGGTAAGCTGACATGTGTAATTTATCAAGCATTCCGTCTAGGGCTCCACATAACTAGTATATAAATCGTGCTAGAGAACAGAAAAAGAAGAGACAAGGGCTCATAGACGCATTGCTTTTATGTTTTATCTAGCACTAAGAAAGGCGGTTATGTCTGTATTGTGCATCGTAATATATTTTATTTTCAGAAACAATGATGAATTGAATGTTCAGTTATTATGATCTCATGTTTAATTTATGGAAACTGTTATATTTACATATACTTCTTATATATATGCCAATCCACAATTCCATACTTTCTTTAAACACTGACCAGTGGAGTTGATCATCAACGATTTAAATATCTCTTGCAACTGAACTTAAGACCAAACATATATGGCCAACGTCGTTTTTTTTAAAAAATAGCTTTAAAGATAGGCCCACGACTACACTGTCTTACATATGACGTTGAAATGATTAAGCACATATTTATTTCTGCAAACTACCTCGACGTGGAATCTTTGAGTGAACATATATATATATATATATATATTCTGAAGAAAATGTTCATACACTACCAACAACGCGTATTTTTTGCACATTTCGCACATCGCCTCGGGTTTTCCTTACCGCGAATGTTATATTTTTTATATAATTTTTACTATACTTCGCGATCAAAGCAAAATGCCCACCGCGTTATATTATGAGTTGTTTGATTGGTCAGTTAGTGCATAGTCCAGCAAGCCTCGTTACCAGCCTCGGTAACGCTCTCACGTAGGAATTTCCCGTCCTCACCAGAAACACATCAATGATACATATGTTCTTCTTTGTATTGCCGAACATCTAATCTGTTTGACGAACGAACTGTAATTACATTGCTGTTCTCCATTTTGTTATTGAACAAATTCACAGCAGGGGACTTGATGGTTAAGCCACCTGTGAATAAATTCTTCACACACTGAAAATGTATTTTCGTTACTAAGTACTCAATCACTGAGCTATGTTTATTAGCTTATGTTCTCGTACGACCAAAAAAGCAAATGCAATTTCAACCACATCAGCCTACAATTTACAGTATTTTTAGGGCCCTTAATTCAAAAGCCAGAGTAAAACAATCAACAGTAGAAACAGAAGACTACAACGCTGTTATAAAGCAAACATAAACTACCTGCTAGAAGCTTATTGATAATGCTTCAAACTTGATAAACCATATAATAATGTTGCTAGCCTAAGGGACGTTTCGAGTACACTGCCTTTGATACTGCTGTAAAGCTACTACAGGGATTATAGTTAAATATTTTAAATAGGTACTCTCTCATTGATGTGCATGCATGGGTCATGGTGATAAGGGGGTGGAAGAGTAAAATATATAAATATTGCACCGTTTTTGGTGTTGAACAGTATAGCAACTGAGTGCAGATATATATTATCAAACGCAAAAATACTCATGCATGTTCTAGACTATTAAAACAGCAAATCATTGCGAGTTTCATGTTTATGCTTATCTCCTCTAAAATAAACATATTCAACAACAAGGTGGATACAATTTAACCTCGGTATTCTGTTAAAATATAATTTCGTAAAATTTGCAATGCTTCTTTTAAAACTTAACCTCCATGGGAACGGGTCATGCTTGCTTAAATTTGACAAAAACAAATCTATTTTTGGAAGAGTGTGTGTTTTGGTCTAAACAAAGAAAGTAACATGAATATTATAATTATGTTATTTGCTAGAACTTTTGAGGTTTACTTTTAGGGTTTTCTTTAAAATTTCAACGTATACTTTTCTCACACGATTTTTTCAACAGTGACTGTTATTTTCATATGTTTGGTATATACCGCAAACAGGTTTGTAATAATGAAATATTTACATTAAAAACATTGTAAACTGAAATCATTAAAATAAAAGTCCGAAAACAAATTCGCACAGTCTTAGAGAAGGTCGACTTATCAATACGTTTTCCATACCTCAGCATTTGTATCAACTGAAACAACTCGTACCTACCTGTAAATGCCTCAATTTCTTAAAGTATTAGGAACATTCAATACTATGATTAATTCCATCGTGACGGCATATACAAGGGTACAGTCCGTTTAAAATAGTAACAACATAGAAGGGTCATACCAGTTCAATAAAACAGTGAAATAAACACAGCTTCAACATGCAGTTGTTAAATTTAATGTGTTATTTTCATGAATCATTATGAAATTATAATCTCTGTTAATAGCATTTGACAGTTGATATTGCTCCACATTACAATTGTCCCTGAGCTTGTTATGGCGTTAAATCTTAAATACAAGTTTGTATATTATCCATGTATATTTGAAAATAAGTTCGATGGTTCTTTTCATTATTTTTGTCCATGTTATATTGTTTGAATTATGCCTTTAGAAGGTAAACAACATTTTCGTAGAGGTTTTCGTGTTCGTTCAACAATTAATATATGTTTCACATATATCGAAGTATATAGTCAAATGCTACAAATCGATTCAAATTTCGTTTTTCAACATCTTACATCGTAAATTATTTTGTTCATTGGTGCCCGATCTCGTTTATAACACTGTCGCAATCTATGACTTGTACAAGCATTACATTTCAACAATGCATACATAAACCCTTGACTCTTTAGTATCCATACAAGATATACAGTCTAAAGGAAAATCTCTTGGTTGTTTATTCGTAACTGTTGATCACATTCAAAGGGTTATCGATACCTTGTAGTGGGGTTAAACCGTGCCTAGGTTATTTAGAAATATCACATAGAAACTGAAAGGTACCAACAGCCTCCAACATTTATCTTCTAGTCGGATTGTATTTTGCTGCTAAGGGCAGGTCTTATACATCAGAAATAGCATTGCGTAAGGTGAACATCAGTCTTCAAACTGTTCTTCGATATCAGAAATACCATTGCATAAGGCAATGATCGGTATTCAAACTATTTACTTTTCAGTTATGATACATGTCAGAAATGTCATTGCATAAGCCAATTCGGTTTTCAAACTGTTTTTACACATTAGAAATGTCATGGTATAAGTCAAAATTGGTCATTAAATTGTTCTTCTACATCCGAAATGGTATTACAGAAGGCAACAAATTTGCCTTCGAACGTTTCTTTTACACTGGATAAGTCATTGCATACGCCAAACATAATCGGTTTTCAAAATGTTCGTCTGCATCAGAAATGTCATTTTCAGTTCCGATATATATATGACATGGAGCCCAAATCTACTTTAATGGCACCGATACCAGAATGTTGTTATGGGCAAACACTTAAACTTATGAAGGGTTCAAACTGTTTTACGTTTATTTATGAAACTAAGATAAGATAAAATATTCAGGCACATGTTGCTTGAACGATATCTAAAGCAAACCATTGTTTAAATATTACATTTGTAGAAATACATTTATAATTAACTTCACTAGTATAGCTTCGAATTCATTATTGCGCTGTTTCTCCTTTGATGCACAAAAGGGTAATTACACGCGCCTTTTATTCCATTCAGTAAGTGCTAGATACAGTATTTGTTGGTGCGTATGAGTTTTTTCTTCACCGTTTTCTTTTGTTCCATGATAAGTTGCTAAATATGCAAAGCCCGGGTCAGAATGACGCAAAACGTCTGACCAAATTAAGTATTCTTGACTAGGTCTAGCAATATATATCATTGTTTATACGTTTATACACTTTGCTTCCCCTTCTAGGCTTATCTAATATTACCACTTGACTGACATTTGCGTCCTTATTAAACCAAGTTGTTTGGCATATGTGTTTGACTTCAGTTTCAATTACAGGACATATTATAATCGTTGAAGTTCAACTTCTCTTGTTAGCCGTTTGATACTATGTTGTCATAGTAGTTTAAGAAACGTTCAGAATGTACCTAAATACAGGAAACTATAATCATCTAAAAAGAAATTAAAGTCCATACACCTCCTGCATTGTGTTTACGAGGAGTGATGATGTTCGTGAAAGTCTTCTGCAAGAAGAAACACTTTAATGAAACTGGTGTAAAGAAAATTTTGTCATCTTAACAGACTGCACTTTACTTGAGCGTTTCAATAGCATAACAACATGTTCACCGCAAATGAATGTGAAAATGCGAAATGTCTAACGTTGATTCTCGTCTATAACAGTACTTTATTGGTGTATTTGGTGTAAAACACGTAACCGTATGTACGAACCTAGTGTATATATGTTAATATATTTTCAGGAAAATGGTTCTGAGATGATTCCAAAGTAAAACAATTGTCTCAACGCAATTTGCTCGAATATATGGGTACCGTTAGCTCACCATCTGCATAATTTATGCAAAATGTGTCTTTCCAATGCGCATTAGAATTGTTCAGTTGTCTATGAAATAATGTTTTGACCGACGATTCGTCAGATTGCACATTACATGCTTGCGATCTTACAAATATATTATTAAAGATACAACAAACTTATATCAAGTATTTGTAAAACAGTTTCGCGTTATTTCCGTAAAACGACTTCTATATTGGACTATTATTAATTGTGGCGTAATAATGCATTTGAAACGCAAACAAAGTCTCAATTATTTGTTTTAAATTTAAACAAACTTGATAGAAATATGTTACAGATCGTTTTTTTGAATATGTTAAAAGACAGAATATGCTTGCATACCAGACATGTGTTTCCGTTCAAGTGATCATAGATAAAAACATATATCGTACCGAATAACTCACGGGTAGCGAGGCACAATTTGGAAATATATGAATTTACGGTTTTATTCAATTCAATTTGTGACGTTTCAAAAAGGCAAATTAGATAAATAAATAATTGAAAAGTACCAAATTGATTGAAAATCTCTTAAAAGCAATGTTCTTTAGGATTAGTTGACGTGAACTGTGCTTTCATATTGCATCGCTTTATGACGTCAAAATTCACAATATTTAATAGAGAAGGTATAAATTTTGTGTTACTATTACGGATGGGAAAATCGAACCCTTCTGGACATCACATACGGAGCCGGTTACTCTGGAAGCCTTATCCACATGGGCCCTTTGGTGTTATTTTCCCTTCCTAACCAGTAACCTATGAACGATGCATATATTGTTCTCTGGATTAGGAAACAGAAATGCTCTAATAAACAAACGGAATTAACTACATTGCTGTTCTCCATTTTGTTTTTTATCAAATTAACAGCAGGGGACCGTTTTGAGAGGCTCGAAGTTCAGAAACTAGAGTCAAGCAATAAAGAAGAGGTACAGAAAACAACAATTTTGTTTTAACACTAGTTTGATAACATATTAAAACTTAAACCATCGACATGTTCCAATACCTTTGGAAAACAATATGTTAATGTCAATGGAATTGTGTTTTTGCAATTCCTGAGTGAAAGTCGATCATTTGACAACCATGTGCTCTTATCGTGCAAGTTTTTTTAGACGCATTATGACGCAATATTGTGGTCAGTCATTTTAAGTGCGTTAAAATGAGGTTTTTGTTGTATTCTATGCAACATAAGTACTTTGCCCAGAATAAATACCATATTACTCATATCTCTGTCGTACAGCGTCAGTTAGTACCCGTTTAAGTCGAGATCTGTTTTCAAGAGTTTTATTGTCTTTAATATAACAATAACTCAATGATAGAGCATGAACCAATCCACTGGAGTTCTCTCATTACAGCATAAATTGTGTCTTACCTTTTGCATATTGAAATCATTTGCCATTCTCATTAACGCTTTGTTATGGTTGCTAGGCTATCACTGTAGCTACAATTGCATTATCTGAAATAATTAAAGCATTGATCCAATAAAAATAAGAGCATGAGATAAGTTCAATACTTCCACAACAGACACTTTGCCAGTTAAAATAGTGCATTAGAAAGTGACTTAACCATGCCCAAATGTACACCCTTTCGGTTGCTTACTAATAACATGAAATACAACATTTACATGTGAATGCTGATTTATTTTTCATTTTAAGAATTTTATAACAACTGCAGTGGGTCTGATTGCCGAAACAGATTGATATGACTTGAAAAAAGGGAGTTAAATACACATCCACTTTTTCTGAAAATGGTCTGCAGCAGTACATGCAGCAGTGAATGCAACCAATATTTTGGCGTTACCGTTGAATTATATGTAAAACGAGTTATATGTGACATAAATTCTTAATCAACTAGAAATAAATACATATAACATTATTTTCAAAACTTACTATTTTTACTTACACATACTATTCAGATAATTCAAAAAGCGTTCAGAATCCTTCAGTACAATTGAGTTTTGATTTTATGATTCATTTTGTACGTCTGTTCAGTGACTGAATTACTTGTCTGGAGTACCCATCTTACAAAATGTTGCTTTGTTCCATTTATACAGAACGTTCGAATGACAATGAAATACATAATCCGTATGATTCCACAGACATTTCGACAAAGCATTTCCATGACATACTCTTTGCATTGTTCAGTATATGTGTTTAAATTCATACACATACAGAAAAAACAGGTTGTATTAGAAACACAAATAAGCCTCCTAATCTCCTAAACTACAATCAAAAGGTTTATGCATAAGTTGATGACATATTCTAAAGTGTATATTTTATTTCACCTACCACAGTAAGCACAGACATTTGAATGTCGAAATTGAAATGTTGAAATTTTGACTTAAGGACTTTATGATCTAGCGATAACGGCTCCGTGATCTAGCGATAATAGCACTTTGTTTTAGCGGTTACGTCTGGTAACGTACGCTTATCCAGGGGTTCAATCATGCAGCCGACAAAATGCTTTATTTAATTGTCTCAGTTGTATAGTTATGGAAATAATTAGGCACAGTTGTTAGACATTTATCACAGGGTGTCAGCATGCTTAAAGTAAGTATTGTCCACTATAATAAAACTAGTGACATTTCGTAGCTCAAGAAGGTTCATTCCCTCTAAAGGCAAACTTAGGCAAAGTTACATGCGTGTCCATATAATACTAAAATTACTTATACAGTAGAGTTTTTGGGTAAATATAATCTTTTGTTACAGAACCAGCCACCAGACTTAGTTTGGTGAGCTGTTTTGGGTTACTGATTGAGTATTCTGTCCCGAGTTCCATATAAGTAGTCTTTTATCGTGGAGAAGGATCCCAGATTGACAGATCCGGCAAAGAAAATGATTGGTTGGCACAAATTAATTTAATATCAAGCGCTTTGTCAATGTAATAATTTACGTCGTTATTGAAAAATTGGCTAGCGTTTGAGAAACTGCTTGAGAGAGAGCACATATGATGAATTGACTATTTAGAGTTGTATATTTCCATCAGTATGATCGCCTGCGATTTTTTTACATTCTTGTATACAATATCTAACAAAACTTTGTTTATTTTTGGTATGGTGTCGTATTTAAGTACGTGATGTTTATATGTTTGTGTTTATAATGCATTGTCATTTGGGCCCTTGCCTTGTTCCCCTAAAGAGTTTTTGAAATTTCGACTTTTGCGCCGGTCCCTTTATTTTTCAATGTATAATTGCCAATGGATTGTTCCTACTGTTTACATTTCGAAAGATGATATATTTTAGATGCTTTTCTTTGACAAACTTTTAATTGATTAAGGAAAATAAATCAGTAACAATGTATTTTAATGTTGCAATAAATAACTTTAAATTGCATTAGTCTTTTAATATGTAGAGAATGGCTTATTATATGTTTGGCTAACCGACCGTCGCAAAAACCGTTTACTCGTGGTGTTGAAGATATCATAAACGTTCTCTTTGCTCAAACATAAGGTTCTTTCTGTTACTGTCATCTTCAACGATAAAAAAATAATTAAGTGGAACCCGTGACGGAAAGCTTAATCATTCACACAAATTGGTTCAGCATATTACGCCTGATCAAGTCTTCTAGGCTATTTCTAGCACAAATGATTTCACAATGTGGTAGTGATTCCCAGTCTACTTCGAACTTGTATGCAAACAGTTCCTATTGGTATTTAGTGTCATGACTACGCATGTGTTTTTAGAAACCTTTTGACGTCTATGCCGTAAATGACCGTCAACGATCTGTTTCAGTATACTATTCCCTCTTTTTTTCACTTCCATTTTAGAAATGCGCTTGTTTTTAACAAATAATTAATTTCAATAGAATAATAATTATAGAGATATACTATCAAAATTACTACGATGTTCTATTATTACATATTTTTTATTATTTTGTTCTATTTCCATTCTCATCCAGTTACCTTCCTAATTACTTTACTCTTGTATTATTACTTTATTTGTAAGGTACCAAGTTATTCCAACGGCAATTGTAAACGGTTATAAATGTGTTGACGATTTGTGAACGTTTACTGTAGTTTTAACGCTGTATAGATGGATGGTATCAAATTATTGTAATGCGTAATATTTATGTATTATCTCCTGTAACTCAAACATAATTTGCAATATACTCAATGTGTCTAAGGTTATATGTGTTGTGAACTGTATATTTCATGTTAATTGCTGAGACTAAAATAAATTGTACATACTACAATAGGAACTTAAGGAATATGTCCAGCAGTCAAATATGTACACAGATCGTGGTTAAAAGCAATTTATGAGTTTCATCATGAGAAATTGTACCAAGACTAAATATATGCATGCTAACTCAAGGTGAGATGACAAAGACCCTGTTGAAAGCCAGCGCGTATTTTAACGTCGGAGATGATGTGTCTAGATTGAGAATAATCAAACGTGTTAAATCGTTGTTAAATTAATAATTTTAAACTAATGTTACTGAGACAAAACCTCTTTTCGACAAGTATTATATTCCTAGCTAGATTACATGGTTATAAGAAATTTTACGACGAATGTACATTTAATAAGGTTGCCATTTTCAGCTTGATAAACAAGGCAGTATTTTTTATGATGGAGTTTTTAAATGCGATATCGCAGCTACAAACATGATTAAAGGCCGTTCTATGATGTCACTTAGCATGTTACAGTGTGAATAATATCTCCCAAAGGAATAACTTAAAATACGGTATGAGACAAGTGTTGGATCAAGGGACATACACATTATCAAATAGAATTCTTGAACATTTTGGTAAAAATGCTACACATTCAAAAAAAGTAGTCTCATCGTATTTTTATATGATATTATCCACATCAATGAAACTAATGTTGTTGTTTTTTCTTTAAATAACGTTTCTAGTGAGTTGTTTCTTCGATATACTCATTTTTATTTTTTCTTCAGTATAATATATTTTACACACTTGTTGGAATCGTTTCTGCAAGGATAAAGACATATATTTTAGAAAATAGCCTGCAATACAGCCAATCAGAACCAAGAGTAACGTATGTATGCCCTCTGTTTCGTTAATCAGCCTAGGTGACAAAGTCGGTTTACTTATTGGGCTATAATATCACATTTAATGATTCACTTCTTTGAAGTTCATCTGTCGGCTGAAATTGATGTATAAACTTACAAAAATATAATCTTCAATTATTGCATTGGCGATTCTATTGTAAAGTCATATAAAAATATGACAAATGAGTAAACTGAGAAATTGTGTATTTGTGTATAGCAATAGAAGTGTTAAAGGGACATGGTGATTTGTGGTATGACAGTTTTCTTGTGTTAGGTGGAAACAAATTGTATTTATGTAAATCAGCGTGTTGATGTAAATTGTACGATGTTTTTAGGCCCCTAAAAGTATGACGTCACCTATCCCGAATACATTTATTTATAAATATGATAATTGTAATATTAAAAACATCAATCTTTATGTCGAAATACAAAACGCATGTTTGAAGTGGTTTAAATGTGTATTGAAGCAATCTCCTAATGGTACGGTAGCGCTTAAAGTATATTGGCCATGATTTAGGTACTTGACTTGTGTATACATATTTATGCTGTGATATTGAATAAAGTGTTCCTCCTTTCATGTTTCATGCAATGTATGTGTCGTGTCAAGTCAAAGTAGTGTTAAAGTGTAACAAAGATAGAACATAAACATGTAAATTAAAGAGGTGCAAATGCAAGTAACAAACACAACTGGTTAAATTTTTAAATGGTTTTGTGTCAGTCTTAGGTCTTTATCGAACTTTAGTATAATAACACTAAAATACTTAAATGAAAATAATTATTGATGTTTTTTTTAAATCACATCTTCCCATATATTACATGTATATTGATCAATTTTCAATGTGAATGGCCATATTTTGATACCATACAACATAATAAGTAGCAGATAATTGTCTTCCATAAATGTAAATAAAAAAAAATTAAACAACCAGATTTTACTCCTTTCTTTGTCTCTCTCTCTCTATATATATATACATATATATATATATATATATATATATATATATATATATATAAATGAGTAAAATCTGGTTGTTTAAGTTTTTTTTATTTTTATATATATAAATAAAGTGTCATTCGCATTTGAGACAAGACATACGTCTTGTATATTCGGGCCTTTATTACTGTATAGAGGTTTGGTGTTGGATGTATGATTGTACAATGTTTTTGTCATAAGGGTTTGGCAGAAAATCATATATTCAAACTTTAGTTTATCAAAATTCAGTCCACTAGTAAATAACTTGTTTTCTATGTTAATTCATCGTTTTCTTTTCCAATTCAATTAGATTCATAGTGAACCAAGGAGTTATTTACTAAACATCCAATTAGGCTTTGTCAATGCTCGAGATCTAGGACAGTTTTTGCTATTACTGGAATTGAAAATCAGCCTACACTTGGCAGCATTGTTGAAAATCTTGTTTAAAATTTGAATGATCGATATATTTCTTATCGTCTGAAATATTACATCCTGAAATGGTATGTGATTCTCTCAAATTTTGTAAGAAATAGAGCAGATAACAAGTATATCAATACATTCCAGAGCAGTAACCATTTGAAAGTTAAAAACGATGGCGCTAACAATGCTGTTTACACTTAAACAAAGTTCTGAAATATCTGCCTAATTGGCATTTAATGATAATATACAACTCGATCTAAATAAAGAATTATCGCAATATAGAACATGCTGGTACACCTATATATTATAACATAATGCACCATTTCTTGGTTTGATTTAGAAATGTTTTATTTAGCCGAAAGCCTACCGATGACGGGAGAAACAATTTAGCTATGTAAAGTGCTGAACCGATATTAGTCACTTACTTAACTTAAACTACCATTTCTTACAGAATCTGGTCATAATGATAACAGGAAATGTTTACTTTTTAGAAAGCACAATTGCTTTGAGAATGCTCTGTTTTGGAAATGTTATTGATTTCAATCTCAATGTATGCGTATTCATTAATTTGATCAAAGACCATAAATCGCCTTATATAGGAATTGGTTTTGTATCAATACTTTTTGCCCCGTTATCTTGCTTCCTGCATGCTCCAGATTACGTAAGTTATTACCGTTTCAGTTACAATCATTTATTCTTGCACAATGGCAAGCTCTAAATTTCAGTTTCTCGTTCGCTATTTTTAGCGATTGACGGAAACGTTTGCATTGCTAGTTATTGCTAGTAATCCATATCCGATTAAACGGCAGAGATAAACTCATTCATGGGTATTTCTTGATTGATACATTAAAACAAACTAACCTCCGGGGACTTGGTATATTTGCAATGGGTAGTCCACTTGAGTATGCATGAACTATTTTACATTGAAATCAGTTAATGCTGTTGAGCACTAAACAAAAACGTAATAAGAAAAACAGTATGATTATTCCAAAACAGTCTAATTAGTGTTAGGTATTTGGGAAAATGTGAAAATTGAACAGTAATTACCCTCGAGTGATCATGGGATGTTAAAAGTGATTCCAATAATTTCATTTTGTGATCCTCCCTCTAACTGGTATGCCGTTAACACAATTATAAATAAAACATATCTAATGATAGTGAATTGAGTGATTTAACATCATCTTGATGTTAAAAGCATTTTGCTAAAAACATACCACGGATAATGAGTATGGAACAACAAAACTTAGTACAAACGCAGGCGGGTTTTCCATTTCAAAATAAACCAAATTACCTGCTGTTAATTTGTTCAATTGCACAGCAGAACCTAGGAAAGTAATTTATGTGCATATCCTGATTATATCATCTCTGTACTGTTAGAGGTGGGAGAAGAAGAAGTGTTTTTATTTCCATAATTATGCTTCGTATTGGCGAATCAAATCGAATTTCACCATACAATTATGTTTCATTGTCAAAATAAAAACAATTCAAAAGTCAAGCACAGATTTTTTCATGGAAGTATACGCATGTGTACATCTTTCGATTCAACAATACAGTAGAACGCTCGAGGAACAAGGCGACACACAACGAGTTTTAACATATTGTTTTTGATATATATATATATACCTTACATCAAATTGCAACATTTAGTGTGATACTAGTATATACATGCTATAGTAAAGCGTGGTTAAATGGAAGTTAAGTTTATAATGACCAAATAATTGTCCAAATATAATTGCATTTTAGTAATGACATAAGGTCACACAGGTGTATTTTCCGGTAAAAATGCTTATGTGAGATCGATCTTGCATATGTATTTGTATTTCCATAGCGAGCAAATGTTTATTATCCTGTAACAAACATAATTAAAACAGAAATTTTAATTAAGGTAACCGTGTAATATGACCGATCAAGTATTCTGTCTCGGATACCTTTCAATCGATAATTTTCGTACAAATGATACCTTTGACAATATCAGCATAAGAACCACCTACCTAGCACTGATGCATTACCCACGTAAACACCTCGAAAACAATGCGTGGTACGAACGCAGGCGATGTGGCCACTCACAGACAATGCATATCAAAATACTACGAAGTCAATTAACGAATTCATCAAAATATCTTTATTGATGTTCGTGTTAATGTCTTTGAGCATTCTATCCCCACAGTTCTCCCAAAATTTATCAATAAGAACAATTTTAGATTTTTTACATATGTAGAATATACTGAAGTGAAATAAAACAAATTATATAACCACTTTTTCAATAAGGTTGAAAAATGATTAAAAATCTTTGTACAAAAACATCAAATGCCATTGTAGAGTAAATAAAAGACTTTAAAAAAAATAGATAACCATTACAGCTTGATTAGTAGTGACAGCTAACGTCATCGGCGATCAAAACTTCACCTATGGGTCGTCCATTTTTGCAGCAAAGGAGTATAAACAGGGAGTATTCATACAAATAATTTAAAATGCCAATAACTACAATAATATAAGCAATCGGAAGCAAAATAAAATGTTGAATTCAGTATCAGATCGTGTTTTTTTTATCTAAAATACCCAACAATCAGATCAAACAGGGTCACTAGTAATTTGCCCATGCAAAATACTGTCATACGATGACATTGATAGATTGAATTTTTTTCATTTACAATTGTTGAAACCAAAACTACAAGATTATAGTATTCACTCTCGTTGGCATTATATTAAGCGAGAATACAGTATTGTTTAATGTACTCTGGGGCCGGTTTGAACAATGATCATGCCGCACAGTCAGTGTTGGCTGGTGCTCTCTTTAGTTGAGTTCTATTTTCAAGTGTGATAGAGCATGGACCAGAAGCCTGTACATTTTGAACAGTGCTACATTAGTTTACTCTCGCATTCTGTATATTAAAATAATTGTTCGATTTTTGATACTGTTTGATTATGTTCCATTGTAAACATTGCATTAACTGAAATAAACGGCGCATTGATCTAATGAAAATTATTAAGAAAATGAGATCAATGCCATAATTCAAAAGCTAGATACAGTTTGATAGTTTAAAAATTGCATGGACATTTCAAAAACTATTCTCTGTTGTTAGTATGTTAACAATTAACACGAAATACAACAAGAAATAACCTTATGTATGCTGATCGAAACATTCATTAAAAACAATCAAGATTTAGGACTACCGAGTGGCGAACGATTTATGTAAACAACAATGGAACAGAGACAAATTCATACTAAAACCACATACACAAACTCACAATCTATAATCATACCACATTTTCATCGAAATAGTTTCTCCGATAAATGATGACTTTTGCGCCTTGGTCAGTGATATGAAATGCCTTGAAAAAAAGCAAAACAAAATCGACTTTTTTTGTAAACGTCATGCAGTACTGAATGCAGCCAATAAATTGACGTAAAGGGAGCCTATATTCAAAACGAAATTTTACTGACAAAGTACGTTTTGTACTTGGCATAAATCCTCCACACATTGTCTTTGTATTTTTCATAACTTAACATTTTGCTTCTGTATTGCCAAATGCAACACATAATTGTCAGATAATTAATAATAACCATGCAGAATCTTACGTTCAATTCTGTTTTCATTCTTTAATTTATTTTATACGTCGGTTAAGACGAGAATTTATTGTTTTTGTGCAAACTAGACAAATACATGATTTTTATACTAATACCATATTCGCAGCTTCCAAAATAGCTACAGGCCCTTTGGTGATATCTGTCGTTACAGTGTGAATTATATCTGCAAATGGAATCATTTATAGAGGTAATGAGACATGTGCAGAATCAAGAGACATCCAAATTATCAATTGAAATTCTTGAAAGCTTTGGCAAAAATGGCTAGATATTCCAAAATAGATCTCTTATAGCTTCTTATTTTGTAAGATTATCATATGCGTTTGGCTTTTAATCGAATTTTAAACTGAGTTCCCTGTGAAAATAATTATGTTCGGTATGACATAAAGTAATAGTTTTCTTACAAATGTATTTGAAAGAAAATATTGTCGGTATAAATACGTTAAGTTAAGTAAATGGTTCAACGAGAAAGATAAGATTGGCGAAGAAACATTGTATAACTCAATGGTTGGGATATTGTCAATCAGAGTATAATGATAAACTTTATAACGCTGTCGTTCATGTATAACAAAAAACATATTCCTTTATAATGGCGTTTGCGATTATATTTAAGTTATGTATACCTTAATGAGTTAACTGAGGAAAAATGTGATAGAATAGTGTAGAATATCAAAGGGAATTAGTGCTTCTTGGATCGCAAAATATAGCAGTTGTAAATATGGAAACCAGTGTGTTGTTGTGTATTTTGAATTTTGGTGGTTTGAGGCTATCAATGCTGGACGAAAATAGTATGACGTCACGCATTCCGTTGACATTATCAATTTAATTACATGCGAAGAAATTGTCATTAATCTCGAAATACAGGAAGCATATATGAGACGTTTAACGTATTTTGACGCAATCTCCATGTCTGTTTTGCTTTAAAACTGTTCGATACGGAAGCGCTTGGCCGGGATTGAGGTACCGGCCGGATGTAGGTACTCGACCAGTATGCTTATGTGGTGATATGGAAGAGTGCCTTCGTTCGTGTTTCATCCAATGTATGTGTCGTGTCATGTGATTATAGTGTAATACAGGTTGTGCACAGAACAGTGTAAATGCAGGTGAGATAGGAAACTCATTTTACGGACTATTGTTTGTAATCTTAGTAGTCTAATTAACGTATCACTACAAATGCATGAGTTAATACTCAATCTACATATTTTTACACATTGCAAGATGGCATTATTATTATTATGATTTTTATAAATATACATTATCTAATATTATACCTTACATAAACGAGTCCCTTCTTTGTGTATATAAAGTTGATCGGTCCGTATTTCAATGTATTTTAATAAAATTCCAGTTTTCATAAAGTAAGCGGTCCATATCATGTTTTTGGCCGGTGCGGACCTCGCCAAAAAATAAAGCTGGTGAGTGTTGCTTGTAATTTGCACAACGCCTCGGTCCATATACACCTTCGGGGGCTGACTGGCAGGTGCTTTTAATGTCATATTACCCTCAGTGGTGTGTAATATTTCTTAAATGTATTTCATTAACATTAATTACATTAATATTGATCATTTCTCCAAATTCTGATTCAGAAAGAAAAATATGTACTTAACAAAAAAATCAGAAATAACAAATTACACTTGTTCGTTGTTTGCAATCTTCATTTTTTTCGTTATATACAATTGTTTAACACAATTAGTACCCGGTCCGCCTTAATCGATTAGCGAAATCGGCCGAAGGACGGGAACCATCGGAAAAGCGTTGAGTGTTCCGGTGGTTCCCGCCCCTCGGCCGCTTTCGCAAATCGATGAAGGAGAGCTGGGTACCACGTCATTTTGACAGAGCAATGTCTGGCTAGCGCTTGTGATAATTCGCATTTTGAAGCATTTTCGTCGTATACTGTTGCTCTCGACAAGAATACCGGTTTTAACGTGTATATAACGGGCCACTGCATCTATGAGCCAGGTATTTTGTTTGTAGCTTACGAAGAAGTTACGATAATTCGTCTTTGTTTACATTTTCGCCGGGCGAACATTCTTCACTTGTTTCATATTACAGTATAGGGTATTTTTGAATTTTGTCAAATCTCGTTTTATGTTTATGGCAATGTATTATTTTGGTGACATACATGTTCAAGTATGTATAAAATATAATTTTGGCTAGTTGAAATTATTTATAGTGACTTTAATGAGCCTTTGTCATCAAGCCACTGTGCACAAAACTGCACCGAGAAGGCTATGTTGTTAATGCATTATGGAAATTCGATTAACTTCAATCCCAATGTTTTTTGTTTCTATAATTTGATCAAAGACCATAAATCGCCTTATCATCGTATTGGTTTTGTATAAAATATCTTCCAACTTTATCTTGCTTCCTGCATGCTCCAGATTTTGTAAATTATTACCGGTCCAGTAATATTCTTTAATTTTTGCACAGTGGAAATCTTTCTTACAGTTTCCCGTTCACTATTATAGATATTAATGGGAACGTTTGCGTGGCTTATTATCCATATCTGATTGAACGGCAAGGAGAAGTCCCGTCGTGGTTATTACTTAATTGGTATTTTGAACCAAATTAATCATAGAGAACTATATTTGTAATAAGTAAGCCACCTGATTATGTGTTCAATATTTTATACTGAAATCAGTTTTTGATGTTGAATACTAAAAAATATTAACATAGAAACAATCAAATATTAAATAATGATATCCTTAATACCTGATTTTATATTTAGTTTTGCAGTAATATTTTACAATAAAACAACTATATAGGTAAGAAATTTCTCAACAGAAAAGTCTTATTAGGCAGTTATATTTGAGTACCAATAAGCATTCCACATCTAACACTTAAGCGACCATATATAAGTATTGGCTTCATTAATTAAGATAGAGGGACATCACCAACAGCCAAACAATTCCAACGACGGCTGAATGATATAGGAATGGTATTTTAAATGTATGTCAAAGAATGTCATCATGTCGACTAATCGAGCAATATTGTCAATGCCCAAAGTAAATGGCACGTCTGATCTGGTAAGATGTTTTCAAAAAGCAGTTTAAAATAAAACAAATATAATGCTAGCGAATAAGGTGATTTTACATCAACTTGAACTTAGAACGTGTTCTAACAACATACCATGGTGTATGAGTTCTCAACCTTGAAAACCGTTTTAAGTATAACAGAGTACAAACGCAGGCAGTTTTTCCGTTTCAAAAATACAAAGTAACTGTTAATTTGTTCAATAGCACAGCGGAATAAAAGCAATGTAATTACTGTGCATATGCTGATTAGATCAGCCCTGCTCTAGACGAAATGAGAGAAGAAGAAATTATTTTCTTTAAAAGTGCTACAGATTGTATATCAATTCAAATGCAACAAACAATTATGTTCCATTGTCAAAATGTGAAGGTTGCGCATTGGGAGTTAAAACTAAAGCATAGCTTAAAGTTTTTTTTGTACGAGTAGTATTACTTTATCATGAGTTTTGCTTCCATTTATGACATAAAGGTTACAAATGTATATTACATGGTAAATTGCGTATTTGAGATCAAACGGATCTAGCTCATTATTTTTTTTCCATGGCGAAAGATGAATAATTGCCCTGCAACTAGTGTAAATATAACAGAAAATGTAATCAAATGACCTGTGTTGTGAGATTGATTTAGCTTTCTGTCTCTCATTTCATATAATATTTTATCGTGAAAATAATCCCTTTGACAGTATCTGGAATTAAACGAAAAAACACGTTGTATCTATAGCACTTTACCAGTGGAATAACAGGCGTCGTTTTATTGACAGTTTGTGCATCATTGGAGAGTTGTTTTAAGTGTTATAATCATATTAATTTGGTCGCATTTGTTTGGAATAATATTATTTACACAATGTTGTATAAGTGTTTGTTTTCTTCTAATATTTTGCCACTTGTTTCAAGATTTGATGAAAACGCAATTGATATGCAAACATATGCAAAATTTTAGCTTTATTTACATGAGTTAGTGAAGTAAATAAAACATAATCAATTCAAAAGGTTTAATGTCGCAAACATGTATGTTTTTGTTTTGCAATTGAAATATCACATTAAATATTTAGCTGCTGTGCGTGCAGCTTTAGCTTTCGCAAGAATATTGATGTAAAACAAACAAAACACATGTTTAAGTAAAGGAAATTCAATGCCTTAATGTGATAAAGAACAATCAGTAGATTGCATTATCTTGTCCAAAGTGTGTCAATCAGTGTCTAAGCGCAAAATTGCCTATTCCCGTCTCCCAAGAAATGACATGAATGAAGTCAAAGATTAGGTAAGTAATGTTTAGGCATCTTAGTGACGTAACAATTTTAAGAATGGTGAGTTGTTATCATTCTCGGTAGAAACACATACTATGAACATTTATATCGGAACAGAATGGAACTTAATATTACATGTATTTAACTTAAGAATAGATACATCAACCCTATAAACATACACTCATATCAAAAATGCATTATATGAATAATTTTGCTATTTTACAATTCGAACATGTCTATAACAATTATAATAAACGTCGTACAGCCGGTCGTAGAGAACGATGATAAGCCACCCACATGTATTTTAAGGCTGGTTTGCAAAATAAATTGGTTTGGTAATTGTAAAGATTGGATAATTATTGACCAGTCAATACACATTTTGTCTGACGTAGACAAACAAAAACATTATCGGGATGCAGCTAAAACAGATAATAATACATTAAAGTCCCATCATATTTTAGTGATGTTTACCTATTTTGTATGTATATCTAAATGACTTCTCTTAACCTTTTTGACATTTGTTAACTCACAGAATGGTAAAAAAGCATTAATCACAGTTACAAAATGCAACAAAACCGAAAGTATAGTCTACAATTAGCGCGCACAACATCATTTTCAAAATTTGCTTATCACGTGACTTTCTTATCCCAAACATTAAATTCTATGTCGCTTTATAAACTAATGATTTCCATTTTTGGTTTAATTATTTTTAAAAAAATCATAAACTGTTACTTTCATAAGTTATATAACTTGAAAGCTAAATTATATTCAATTGACTAAAGAGAATAAAGAGTTAGAAGACAAATATAATTTACACATTAAATCTGCGATTTTTCTTCCCTTAACAATATTGATAAGTTTTCAATTGAAATCTCTTGCATCACATTTTTTTTTTAAAAACTGGAGCTTAAATTCTTCATGTGAAATTTCGTTTGAAAATGTTCAGTATTTCCCAAGTTATTTCTAACTTTCTAAGTCTAACCCGTCAACTGCTCAGGTACATTTTGCAATGCATTTGATAAAGCATCGTGACGACCTCGGGATTTTATCAGACAAACTATACTTTCTTTTACATTGTTTTCTTACAATTTAATCCTAAGTGGCACTGGTCCTTTAACATAGATGAGAAGAAAGAGAGCTTTAAGATTAAGCTGTCATGTACATAACGTTTTCATTCTTAAGGGATACATTAGCTTAAAACTTGTGTACAAATGTTATGTAAGAGTGAACATTAAACATAATTATGATACTGCGTTAGGATTCTATCATATTGTTTTTAATTTTATTTAAACTAGACAGAGTAAACGGCTTAATATCTGAACTGAAAATATCTTTAAAGCCTCGAAGAGGTAGAGTGGTTTTGCATTTTGTCGCGATACTGTTACTTGTCAATGAGAATATATGGAATTCAAAACATTATTGATGTCGATCTGTTTTATCTTAAGTTTAAACATATAGTGCGTGCTGATTTGATAAGGCATACGGTAATGTTTAATATATGTGTGCAGCTTGTTTATTTTGTTAAGTATTACTGTTCAATACATTTTTATTTTTTTACACTGGATTATGGCAGTTTATTGAAGTCAGCCCACGATTCCCCTCTTTAGGAGATCCATATGACTGATATAACAACTTAAATTCTCCCATAAGAACATGGCTCATGCCGCCTTCATGACAATGGGAAAACTCACTCTGGGCTTCCACCAGAAAGTTTCGATTCACTGCTTCTCCTTCTGAACAAATGATTGCTTCTTTCCAACGCAATCGGTAATACTCTAAAGTGTATGTATAATGTGGTGGACTTTTATTTTAGTAAATAGTTATAGATCTATTTGGTCATTTGTCTATTGGTTGATTTAGCTATTTTGATGCGTGTCTGTTTGTGACTGTCTGTGTAGGTGTCTTTCGTTCAGTAAAAGTTGTGCCCCCACCGTGTGCTTCTATAAAGGGTTTACTTTTTACCCCTCGTTTACTTGGTTTGTCCGTGCAATTTTCATTGCCTCAATCCTAAATGATCAAGGGTTCTCTGGTGGCAATGTCTACTTTGAAGACGAGAAATCAGATGTCGTGCACAGTCTCGGCCACGGACATGGCTGTAACCGAGTAATGCCATTCATACAAAGACATGAATTTAATTGTAATCATCGAAGATATAAATGAAAAAGTTTGGGATTAGTGACTGTAGAAGGTCACTTGTTTAAAATAAATTATTAAAAAAGCAACAAAATTTAAAATCAACCGTGCGTTTAAATTACAGTGTTAATGACATCAATACGCAAGGCAGCACGCGATTGTTGTTAAAATGTACAAAAACTGTGTAGCTTAGTCAAATTTGAAAAAAACAAATCAAGAACAAATCATATGTTTCCCGTACAAATGGTAAAATTTTCGCGGTTTCAGAAACAGAAATTATCTAACTGACATACGAACTGTAATTGCATATCCGTTTTTGTTATTGAACAAATTAACAGCATGGAACTTGGTATCATTATGGGCAAGCCACCTGCGTACAAACACTTCAAACAGTTTCTGATTGCTAAGTTCTCAATCTCTGAGATATGTTTGTTAGCTTACTTTCTCCTTTATTCTACAAAATTGCAACTTAACTATTAACCCCATCAGCACTTAATTTACAATAATTTTAAGGGTTTTAAATTTAAATGACAGAGTCAACATGTTTCTTTTAGCACTAGTTACATTAACGTTTTAATGAAACTCTACTAAAAATTAGATCTCTTCATTAAACGAAGAAAACAGTTGTTACAACACAAATTGCTACCTGCTTTATGCTTATTGGTAATGTTTTAAACTTGCTAAACTATATAATAATGCTGCTAGCCTTAAGTACGTTTTGATGTTATAAGCTTTGATATTCTGCAAAGCTATTTCAGAGCCTATTGTTGAATCATTTTAATAAATGCACTTTCAATGTGTGTATGCATGTGTTATGAGAAATTAGGTGGCCGGAGAAATTAGACAATTTAATTATACAAAGTGAAAGAGTAAAACCTATAAATATTGCAACATTTTGTGTGTTAACGAGTATAGCAACGGAGTGCAGACATTTATTATAAAAAGAGATATTCCTCGTGCAAGCATGTTAAAGAGAATGCAATCAGCAATGCATTGTGGGCTCATTTTAATATTCACTTAAAACATATTTAAAAACAAGGTGACTTTTATTATTTATTTCCTTGTTAATATTATGCACATTTTTTGTAAATCAGTTTCCTTAAGCAAAAACTCACAAAACAGATTCTTCATTCAAAATTTCCCAAAAGACATGAAAGGTTAAACTATTTTTGTCCTTATAAAATGCCTGCGAAATTGGAAAGGTTTTTGTTAATTAAAATAAAACTATTCGGTATTGGTGGTCTCTTTTTTCTTGAATTTTGCGGCTGGCTTATAGAATGTTCATTATAATTTGATTGAAACGCTTTCTATCTTCTCCCGTCTGTTATTTTCTTCTGTTTAGTTTGCATCGCAAGAAGTTTTTTATAATTATGTAACATTTGCGCTTAACACATTGTGAACCGTTTTTCCATATTAGCCCTCGACGTAAGTAAGCCTATTCAGCTAACGGATTGTTATTCGTTCGGGAAAATGAATCCCCAGAATAGCAGTTTAGTTTGATTGCAAACGTTTATTAAGAGGACATATATAATATTATAAATTGTTCTATCCTTTAACAAATTTTATTAAAAGTTAATGAACTTCGATAAAATGCATAACATATATAACATATGTAATTCTATCCATAGATATACCTCAATTAGGGTTGGTTTCTCTTTGCTCTTATATTGCAAAAAGTATGGTATTTCTACGTGGCAGGGAAATTCATTGGTATCAAACACAAACGAAAACCCATATCGACGGGCGGAGAAAGGTTGGCCTCAAAAAATGTCATAAAGGGCCAGTTTTTTAATGAGAATCTTCTTTCGAATCATTATTTAAAAGCATATACTTAAACTGCCTTATTTTAAAGCTAAATATGACATGCAATGCAGATGATTGAATAACAATTCAGATGTATGAGAAGCAATTGAGTTAGGTTGCCATAACACAATTCGTACTTCAGTCTGAGATTGAATTACTTGTCTGGAGATCCTATCATACGTTAATAAAATACGCTCGTATGCAAGGTACTTGTTCACGTGAACACAAGACAGATAAAGTACAATTGATTTTCACCAAGGGAATCTTAATCTTAGCACATTTACCATGACGCAATAAATATGTTACTCTAACATTTAAGATATAATAGTGTATGCATATTCAACCAGGTATTATATAATCACTTTAGACAGGTTGAGTGGATTTATATACAGAAAAGGAATGGTTGTTTATGAAAGTTGACTATCCCTCATACCAGTCACATAATTTTAAGTGCTCATAACTCGACGAAGCGGCGAACATGAACTATTCATTCGTTTTAAAGGCAAACGTACGCTTGGTATTACACTAATTTTAAATGAAACTAGATGACTATAACACAGACAAGAAACTTTGATCGTTAGACAGGTCATAAATGGGCGAGAAGACGAGTTAAACAATATGACAACATATGAGTATTTATGGCATCAATTTGAAGCATGGTCAAGATATGTCATTAAAGTTTTGGCATCAAATGGGCATCATGACGTGTATATCTGTTGTGCTTAAAACAGATCAAAAAGCCATGCTGTATGACTGGTTTGTACCTTATGAAACTGCTATTTATGTGTGTTGTGAAGTCACGTACTTATGACCTAGACTCCGATGCAGAGGATAATATTATGAGCCGACGAAAACAATCTTACAAGTGGGGAAATATTGAAGATCATATAGCTAGAACTGCAGCTTGCCTTAAGCAGACAGTCAAATTTTACATTGAACATGTTCCTGTTGTTTCTTGTTTCCATTATAAGCAATCACGGTCTTAATAAAGCTGTATTAGCATAACATTGAATACATCTTATGATTTTCGATAACAATAAACATGACATGTATTAACCGTTTGATCTCCAAATGTTTTAAATCGCAGACACTTTATATCAAAACAATACGAAGACAAATTGCATATTTACGTTAAACATTTATTTTGATTAGTTAGTGTTGATACTGCGTTTTGATTTGTGAATGAATCAATAGCTTCACTTTCAAAGTTTGTCCAAAGAATAATCATTGATAACACACAGCTGAACCCTCATTCGAGCTAAGAGAACTTGAAGACAATGAAATATGCTGAACTAAATAATCATTAATCATAAAAATGTTATTGATTTAATGATAGTGTGATTGAGAAATGTATTGCCAAATGTGACACATACTGTTCAGATAATGAGATGACCACGCACAATCCTTCAGTTCAATTGAATCGATGATTTATTTTATTCGTCGGTTCAGTAAATTATTCGTCTGGAGCAACCATTCCAAGGAATGCATTTTGCTTTGATAAAGTGCGTTTGAACGAGAATAAATTGGTTTCTTATGCCAGCCAGACGCATGAAAAACTTGTTCCGTATGAATCCATATATTTTTTACATGTTTGCCTTGCCCATAAAAGGCCAAACTCTTGGTCAGTATATTTGTTAATATTCACACATAAACCAAGAGTATTGCATTAATAATACAAGTAAGCCTCTTTAACTCTCCTATTAACCTGCAATCTGAGTGTAAAGGCAAAAAGTAAAGACATCTTCTGAAACATATGTTTTTATTTCGCCTTTAATACTAAAAGTTCAGAGTTTTTCCCCACATGGCTAAGAGATGTAACGATAACAGCTCTGTAACTTAGTGATAACGGCGTCGTGATTTCATGTTAATTTATAATGTCACTTTTGTTAGTTGTTACGGCTATGGGTTATAGCCGTTTATCAGTGGTAACGTCCCCATATTCAGAGATCAAATATTGTTACAGACATTTTCTGCAATCTTTTCTATTTCATTTTATTTTTATAGGATAAATTGAGCAATGTTGTTGAACATTCATCGCGGCGAGTCAGCATGCTAAAGGTCAGTGTTGTCCAAAACAATAACATAACAAACATTGCATATCCTAAAATATCGTTTAGTCCCTCTTAAAGCAAAACGTATCATATGAAACTGTGAGCTGTGTTGTGTTATTTATTTAGTAATCTGTCCTGGATTTATTTATCGCGGAGACGGCCACACGTTTGACAAAACCAGCAAAGAAAAGGATTAGTAAGCACACATTAATAAAACGTTCCAGCTGATTTTGCTCACTAATTCAATTTTCAGTTGATCACTAGTGTTCGTCTTGTTTTGTCTTTAGGTACACTATTTGAGCATTCCATTTGCACGGTAGAACAGTGACCGTATTTCAAAGCAGTTTAAAACCATGCCAGCAAGCTCTAAATTAAGAAATGATAAAATAATAAAATGACGTATACAATGTTGTCTTTGCTCGATGCTTGTGAACAACCGTCATTGATATTCAACCTATCTGAGTATCATTTATATAGATAGATTATCTTCAACGAAAAAAACAACACGCATTGCCTTTATTCAGGGTCTTTCACATCCAACCGTTGGTAAGCATGGAGATACTAAGTCAAGGTACTTTATCTCTGGATAAAGCTCATTAATTAGCTTAAAACAGGATCTTGGTGAATATTTGACTGCTGGGGTACATTCCCATTGTTGTATTGTATTATATTGTAAATTATCAACAATGTATATCAAATATACAGTTCACAATATTTATATGAACAATTACAGAAACAAGATCAGTAGCCAAAACTTTAAACATAAACCTCGTTTAATGGCAATGCCAAAGACATAGAACACAAACAAAAACATCACAAACAAGAAGCATGGAACAACAGCACACAACTCCACAAACAACATACTGTGTATACACTATATAAAAAAAACTAGGTGAGTTTATCAAGGATTGTAAGGTACCGCCTTGGAACGGTCAGTAAAATGTAAATTTACTGGGGGATTTAACCAGTTTGCTTGCACAACCTCACTCATATCCCAAATATCCAGAATACAATAAGAGCCTAAAAGGTGATTCTTATCAGAGTATGATATGCAAATAATTTTAAACACAATGAGTCCATTGCCAATACAGTTTGTGTAAAAATATATAAGGTTGCCTCAATCTGTAACTGATAAGTGCTTGTCATTACTAAGGAATTGGTTATGTAAATGCTCGATTTTTTTACAATATGATAGTTTCATAACATATAATGCTAAACCTATGTGAGCCAGGATAGGACGCAAGTTGCTAGTGGGACTATGTTGTAGGTAAAATAAAACATGGTGTTTTTGGCAACACATTGTACATTCTCTGCATGATTATCTGTTATTATCTAATCACCTCGGTTCCTCACTATATGTGTCCTTGTCGCCTTATATCTGTGTCGTTAGAATTATAAGGGATCTAGATTAGAAATAATAATACAGGAGATTAATAGTTAGGACCTTGATATACTGAAGACGAAAGAAACAACAGAAAATGCATGTTATGGTAAAACATCGTAGTACAAAGATGCAACGAAACTTTATGACTAAACATTATTATATTATAAATTCAAATTACTTATAAATCAACGAATGTGTACATGCAATTGAAAATAAAGAAAATGACACCAATGCCAAGAAACTTTGGTTATTTAAGACATATAGGTCAAAAGGTACCAGACAATATAGAACAACTCATGCATAGTAATGATACCAAATTGTATTAGGATATTGAACTGTTTTTTTCGTACAACAATCTGGACGTTGGCTAGGAATCACTACCACATCGTGATATAATCTATTAAGCTAGATTTAGCCAAGAAGACTTGATCAGACTTAATTTAGTAAGCTGACATGTGTAATTTCTTAAGCATTCCGTCTAGGGCTCCACATAACTAGTATATAAATTGTGTTTGAGAACAGAAAAAGAAGGAACAATGGCTCGTAGAAGCATTTATTACATTTTTAACTAGAACTACGAAAGCGGTTTTGTTTGTATTGTGCATCGATTAATACTTTATTTTCAGAAACAATGATAAATTGAATGTTCAGTTATTTTGATCGCATGTTTCATTTATAAAAGCCGTTTAACTTCTTATATATATACCAATGCACAATGTCATACTTACTTCGAACACTGACCAGTGGAGTTGATCATCAACGATTAAAATGTGTTCTGCAACTGAAACTAAGGCCGAACACATAAATGATAGACCTATATGAATCAGGATAGGACGCAAGTTTATTTCTAGTATGACTATGTTGTAAGTGAAGAAAAACATGTTGTTTTAGTCAACACATTGTACATTCTCTGCGAAATTATATGTTATTATCTAATCACCTCGGTTCCTCACTAAATGTGTCTTTGTCGCCTTAAATCTGCAATTAAAGTTCACATATGGCCAAATTTAAATAAACCGTTAAGAAGTGTCGTTACAAAGATTTGTATCAAGAATAAAAATACAGGAGATTAATAATTAGGTCCTTGAGATGATGAAGACGGAAGAAAATACACAAAATGCATGTAAAGATAAAACATCGTAGTACAAAGATACAAAGAAACGTTATGTCTATAAACATTATTATATTGCAAAGAACTTATAAATCATCGAATGTGTACAATGTAATTGAAAATGAAGAAAATACACCACTGCAAAAGAACTTTAATTATTTACGACATAGTGGGCGAAAGGTACCAGACAAAATAAATTAACTCATGCATAGAAATGACACCAAATTGTATTAGGATACTGAACTGGTTTTTATACAACAATCTGGACGTTGGCTAGGAATCACTACCACATCGTGAAATAATCTATAAAGCTAAATTTAGCCCAGAAGACTTTTTATCATACTTTATTTGGTAATCTGAAATGTATAATTTATCAAGCATTCCGTCTAGGGCTTCACATGACTAGTATGTAAATCTCATAAACGCATTGTTTTCATTTTTTATCTAGAACTACGAAAGGCGTTTATGTCTGTATTTTGCATCGTTCAATATTTTCAGAAACAATGATGAATTGAATGTCCAGTTATTATGATCTCATGTTTCATTTATAGAAACTGTTCAACTTGTTATGTATGTGCCAATGCACAATTGAAACTAACGCCGAACATTTAGAGCCAACGTCGTTTTTTTAAATGCCTAAAAAGATAGGCTTACACCTACTCAGTCTTACATATCACATCGAAATCATTAAGCACATATTTAATTCTGCAAACTACCTGGATGTTGAATCATTGAGGAAACATATCTATATACATACACATATACACTACCAACAACGCGTATTGCTTATTTCGCACATCGCCGCGATTTTTTCTATCCGCGGACGTTATCTTTTTCATCTAATTTTCACTATACTTGGCGATCGAAGCATAATGCCGACTTCGTTATTCCACCGCGTAGAGCCACCGCTATACCCGACGATAGCGTTAATTAACAATTAATAAGGTAGTTAAGGTAGCTGTCAAATGTCTGAAGGCGTTTTCTTTGTTCCCGTCCTATTCATATAATTCTAACCTAATTTGGTGAGACATTTTGCGAAATTGAATTGGATTTCTATTCCGGGCTCTTCAAACTTAGCAATTTATCATAGAAAAAGGAATAATGTTGAAGAAAAGGACTTATACGCACCAACAAATACTGTATGTAACATTTAATCAAAGAAATATTATGAGTCGTTTGATTGTTCAGCTAATGCATCAAAGAACTTATCTTTCAGTGACAACGCAATAATAAATGAAATATTTAACTGGTAAAGTCAAATACTTATGTCCCTCAAGCAAGTCTCGATACCAGCTTCTGTAGACGCACTCAGGTAGCAATTTCCCGACCTCTCCAGAAACACAGGAACGATACATATGTTTTTCTTTGTATTGCAGAACATTTAATATATTTGACGAACCAACTGTTATAACATTGCTGTTCTCTATTTTGTTATTGAACAAATTCACAGCAGGGGACTTGATCGGTAAGCCACCTGCGAATAAATTCTCCACACATTCAAAATGTCTTTTGGTTGCTAAGTATTCAAACACTGAGTTATGTTTATTAGCTTATGTTCTCGTTTCGGCCTATGATGCAAATGCAATTTCAACCATCAGCAGCCCACAATTTACAGTATTTTTAGGGCGCTTAATTCAAAAGCCAGAGTCAAACAATCAACAGAAAAACAGAAGACAAAAACGCTGTAATAACGCAAATAACTACCTGCTAGAAGCTTATTCATAATGCTTCAAACTTGATAAACCATATAATAATGCTGCTAGCCTAAGTATCGATTATATAGCCTTTGATACTGTTGCAAAGTTACTACAGAGATTATAGTTAAACAGTTTTAAATAGATAATCTCTCATTGGTGTGCATTGATGTGTTAAGATAATAAGTGGGATGAAGAGTAGAATATATAAATATTGCATTGTTTTGTGTGTTGAACAGTATAGCAACTCACAGAGACTTGAATGTATGATGCAGATCCCAACAGCTGCCCCTGGCTTACTTTTAATAGTTGTCTGTGGCCTCAGTTGGGTAAAATCAGTCTTTTCCCTGAAAATAAAAAATACAACATTTTATGGGCTGCTTAACACGTCATGAAACACAATTCAACTATTAAACATGATTTGTCGATGATTTTTCAACTTTCTATAAAATCAAAAAATCCACTAGGGTTATATTATTGACAAGAGAAGAAACTCTTCAAAACACAACTCGTCATGAAAACGGTACACGTCCAGTTCAGACATGAATTTTATAGCTAATATATCAATCCTAGGTATATCACTGCGTTTTGCGCAAAGATTAATCATTTTTACATCGAAATGACACAACAATCTTACCAGTTATTCCAAATTGAAGCAGGAATCCGATTAAAAATATACACACTATCGGCAAATTTCCGCCATACACAGGTCCTTTCGACTAATTCTACTGCTGTAATGAGCGCCTGGAATGATCCCGATGACATCCGGACGAAACGGTCTCAAGGAATACGGTTTATTGTTTTGGCGCAATATTTGAACGCCCAATGTGACAGTTAACATCCGAAATAGTGTTTTAACTGTTCAGTTTGTTTCAAATCAATTTCTTCGTTGACAATGTGGAACGCAAGATACTGTTTGTCATGGTAAGAAATGTTTTTTTTTTTATCATTTCGTCAGAATTGATGTCTATTTTATATCAAAAATACATTGTATGGTATCGAAAGTACCTGTTTTGGCAAGATGGACTTGAAACAACTGACATGCAATTTTCAAAAGATGCTCTACAGTACAACTTAATTTATTGAGAATAATATGCAATATATTAATTTGACCTTGCCTTTAAGAACATACTGGTTGGGATTCAGTTTTCGAAAGATTGTATTGTTCATTTACTGAGTTAAACCGTAGATCTACTCTTCAAAAAACTTTAAAGCTGCTATTGTTCATATCTCCAAATGTGTGACGTCACATATAGTGTATCTAATTGGGCGCCAAGAGTGTATTTAAACCGTTATGATTTGAAGGTGATAGAAGCAGTTTTGCGGCGGTTTTAAGGATCTGATCGTGTTTTCATAAGTGTTCATTATTTTTATTATTATTTAATACTATTATTATTATTATTATTATTATTATTATTATTATTATTATTATTATTAGCATGTATTTCATTTATCTACTTAAAGGCTAGAAGCAAATGTCAGGGAAGATGCTGAATGTGAACTGTCTCTGCCGGAACTCTTCGAGAAGTACAGGGATGAAGGAGGGGAGAAGTCCAAGAGCATATTTGGAAAGTGTCTTTCACATACCTTTAAATATACAGCCAGAAAAGGTTGGAGCGAAAGTTTGAAAAAGGAAGTTACCCTTTATTCAGGCATTACATTGCTAAGTAGTAACAAATCACAAAACAGCATGTTTTCTGATCTAAAATTATGGGTTCCACATCCTTTCTTTATTTGCAAAGACACAGATGATGAGATAGGATTTGCTATAATTTCCGGTTCGGTAAATGGAAATGAAATTGTTAAAAAGACAAATTACAATTCAAATGGCCCATGGAATTTATTTGTCGGTGAAAAACAAGTTCAATTGGAAGAGTACCTTATATCAAACGAATTTCAATTTAACAAAACCTGTATCCAAGATATTTGTTCCATCGTTTCTAAACTGAAATTATGAAGTGGTAAGCACTCACAAAATGGTCTTCTTCCAAATGAACGTGTTCTCATCGAGTATAATAACAATGAAAAAATATTAAGATCAAAAACTTGCAAGAGAATTATTCCACCAACAAATATTTCTGAGACCTGTAGAAATTGCCAAAACATAATAAGAGTTTCAAATGATTACACAATTCCCGCCAAAAAATCTAAAACGAGTATTAATGAAACAGAAAATTTACAAACACAAGAACAGAACACACAAAGTCACAGTGACATAACAAACACTACATATGATGAAAATGAAATCACTTTAGATGATAACACCATAACATTAGTACACGACCAGCACGAAGACATGGTCAACGTATTAAAACAGACAATACCAAACACATCAGGTAAACAATTAGAAAAAATTATAGAACAAGAACAAAACATGGCAAGGGATCCCAATGGACGACGATGAAACAAAGATACTTTAAGTATAATGCTTTCATTATGGTGCAAAGGGCACAAAGCGTTTGATGAATTACGTAAGCAAAACGCATTTCTGTTGCCATCAGGTCGGACGTTACAATTATATAAAAACAATATTCGACAAACGTCTGGTTTTAACACTGAAATATTTCAATGGATGCAGGAAGAAGCCAGTAGAGTTAAGTCATTCGACAAATCTTTTTCGGGGGGTATAATTATTGACGAGATGTCTATTCAGGAAGATCTTTGCATGTCAAAAGAAAATGGCGGATATCGTTTAATCGGATTTATAGATAATGATGAAGTTAACATAGACATGACTGTTCTTTCTTGTGGCAAAAAAGAACAGAAATTAGCAACACATGTTTTGCAATTTTTGTTTCTTGGATTATATGGTTTTCGTTTTCTATTTGCATGTTTTCCCGTATCACAAAGCAAACCAAGTGAACTTCATTTTCTTTTTTGGAAAGCTGTGCAATATCTGAATGTGTATGGTTTTACAGTAATTTTTGTTTCCATGGACGGGGCACAGACAAACCGAGATTTTTTAAAAATGTTCTTTGAAAATACAAGTCCTTTAGATGAGAAATTCTCTACCATTAACATATTTTCACCGTCAGATCCAAAAATAACATTTATAATGGACTACTCCCATGTAATAAAACGAGTTAGAAACAATTTACTTAAAAGTGGTGATAAGAAAACATGCGTCCGTAACTTACGATATCATAGTTGCATTTATTGGGAACACTGGATCAATGCGTTTCAATGGGACACAGATACCAACAGCTTCCCCATACACAGAAAATTGACACATGAACATTTTTATCTTACACAGGAATCAAAACTGAGAAACGGTTTGGCTGAAGCAGTACTTGATAAAGATATGCTATATTTAATGAAGTCTTTCCAGAAATCAATGCCGGAAATGGTGAATATCTAAATGACACAATATGTCTGTTAGAGACAACAAGTACAATTATATCCGTATTCAGAGACCATCGGCCAATCAGTGATCCCTCTGACGAACGCCTTGATAGCCTTAAAAACTCGTTGAATTGGTTTCAGGAATGGGAAAAGCACGTTAAAAATTAAACAACATCGTCATCTGAAAAAGAAAAAAAAAACTTATATCAGTTCAAACTAGAGACGACCTAAATTCATGTATCATTGGATTCATTGAACTATGCCATACATTTTTAAGTTCTGCAAGAAATTCTATCGTACCTTCACGAGTTAACAGTGATGTAATTGAAAATATTTTCTGCGAACAACGAGGAATTTGTAATGGAAATAACACCAACCCCACTTTTTATCAATATCTAAATAACATGAATTCAGTTTTGATTGGGCAACATACGGTTTCAAAAAATGCAAACGCCAGCAAAGCTGGATGCCTTTCGCTTGTGTTTAAAGAAAAATGCAAACGGCCTTTAAAGAACACAAGCAGAAGACCATTGCAAACTATTACAAATAAAATAAATAATAATCATTGATTGTCATTTGAACTGAAAGAACTCGATTCATCTAACCTTAAGTAGAAATCTGAAATTGATTGACACTTAACAAACTTGTATAGCTGTGCAATGTCAATATTGAATACTTTTTACATTTCAATATATTCATGGAATTTCCCATGCTGCCTGTTTGCTACATTCGTATATATCTGTCGACAATAACTTATTATATCAGGTGCATATATCCGTCAAACGAACAAAGTTCTAACCTGGTCTAAAAGTTATTTATTCACCGCAGAATTCACTTGCAGATTTATTCCAGCGCGTGTGGATTTCCCGTACAGCTGGTATTATATGCAATGATATTAAGGTTTTCTGTTTGTGTATATTCATATCCATGATGCTGTTGTCAGCGCCACGTAAAGAAATTAACATTAATTAAAGTCTAGTGTATTTTCTTCTTGATAAAAGACTAAAACACCAAGGCGGGTGTTAATTTGCAAAGAGGTTTCTATGATCTTTATATACATTTCTGGAAGATTAACAGCGTAACAAATCCTTTGTCTATCATTCACAGTCATCTTTTTTTCATAAATGATTTTACAAAATTATTCAAACAAGCTTTCTAGTTCAGCATGATACATTATATAAATCCCCAATCGACGTTGAATGTGTGCGTTTTATCACTTACATTTTCATTCATGTTGATCCGTGCGCGTGTGGATTGCCCGTACAGCCGGTGACATCTGCAAATAATAATAATAATGATGATGTTAATAATGATAATAAGTATAAAAATAATGATAAATGAGAAATATAATAATTCATCAATGTAGTTGTGTAACTTTTATATCAGTTTTACATAAATTTTAACTTTACCGAACCGGAAAATATAATGCATTTGTTCCTGCATATTATAAATAATATATTGAAAGTTTAATAACTATATTTTTCATCAGTTTGCAGTTTAAAACAATGCAAGTAAACTATTGCCATAGCGGAAAGTAATTTATCCGTTTCTCTTAAAGTATCATGAGAGTGTACCAATCTTAAAACTGTCAAAAGTAAGTACCTATAGTGAAGTTGTCCAGATCGATCCGTGCGCGTGTGGATTGACCGTTCAGCCGGGGACATCTGGAATTGGTTTACATCAATAGTTTACAATGCGGGACATTCATTAATAATGCTGTAATGTAATCATGAAATGAAATTTGTGTTTTCACGATAACTCTTCATATCTTGTTAAAATGTCGCGGATGCAAACCTTTAGTTCAATCCCTTTTAAGGTATATATATATATATTAATATTATTTTGTAAAATGTATTATAATGGTTTGTCATAAATTTGTTATTGCCCAATGTTTTAAGCATGTACCTGTGGAACGTCACCAGAAGTGTATGTTTTCCTGACAAGTCTACGTTGGTTGTGCTTCATGGTGGAGTTCATCTGTCGGCTGTACTAATTGCACTTGTATTGTCATTGTGTAACGCATACTTTTTTGTTGTATAAGCTGCTGTATATCATGCATATTATCGATATTTGAATTGTATGTTAAAATATGCTATGTGTTATTCGCCTTATTGTGTTTGTTTTTAATGAAATTTACGATGTAACACATATCACGTTTTCTTTTTATATCATCTCCCCGTTTTCTTCATTTTGATACTAAAATTCATGAAATGACTCCACAAATAATTTGAACCATAGGCCTATGCAACAAATTAGAGGCAATGCCAATGTGCAAAACATCATACCAAGTCTCGTCTTTGTCCATTACATCGGTGATCATGTCCATGAAAACGATTTATAATTCAAAGCGTTTATTATAGATTTTGCATAAATATGAAAAAGCAAATAATGTCATCGCAATACAATGCATGTTTACATACTTTTCAATTATGTATATCTATCCCCAAAAGGTCAAAAGTGGCGATCTCGCTGGTGTCATAATTTAAGCAAAAATCTAGCCAAAACTAAGGACGTCAACCACTATATTTGACGTCGTGTTACATTGAACTTTGACATACATCAATGGATAATGTACATTACAAGTGTTATTTAAAAAAAAAAACTTTCGCTGCGGTAGTGAAGCAGAAACACTTTATACTCGTTTTAAATTAAAAACGCATACCATACTAATTGTATGTGTGATGTATATTTTAAACAATGTTTTTCAACATTCTAAAAGTACCATGCTGTACGGACAATCCACACGCGCAATGGTCCGTTTAAACACGTTGAATAAAATAATGATACAATATAATGGTATGCTTAACAATTATATTCTACAACTCATGTTTTAAAATGTGGTAGGACTGCAGTCTGCCTAGTACATTTTTCGTACTCAATGAACTTGACTATGTAATCTGTAATTACTCGTCAAGCGACACGGGGGCCACGTAAACGCCAGTCTGTTTGACTTTACATAAATACAATATTTGCAATGACTGACATTTATACATATAATATTAAACCACTGTGTAAAATTATATTAATTATTTGAAAGATGAAAATGTTTGATATGACACCAAAGTTATGATAAAACCTCGACTTGATTTATAGATAAGAAAAATGACTAAAAAACAATACATTTACTGAAATCGTGTGAAGCATAACAGCATATTACAAAATACAAGAAAAGCAATAGCCGACAAACTACACGCGCCGCAAAAATATTTGAAATAAAAAATATGTAAATAGGGACTTTCATCTTTTGGAAATACAAGTGTTCCCGTGAATGCCTTTGAAAAAAATATTTTTTCGCAAACATTTTACTGTTTGCTATCAAAATATCAAGAAAAAGCATTAAAGTAATGAAAAGGTTTCTGGCTTGAGCGGGGCTCGAACGAACGCCTCGAAATAAAGTCAATATAGTTAATTATACAGCTAAGATTTAAAAGACAACGTTTGGACCTTAAATAATTTTTTCTAAAGGATTCCATAAGTCAAAAATTACTTTAGTTTATACTCTAATGATTTGGAGTATTTATATTTTGAATATACAGTCAAACCTGGTTGAACGGTCACCTCCTTTAAATGGCCACTTGCCTTAACGGGCCACTCCAAATTCCCCCCGTACGTTTTTACTATATAATGTACGTGCATTAAGCGGCCAACTGTCTAACGCGGCCACGGCCACTAATTTTTGTCTCCATGAAGCCATATAAACACTAATTAGCGGCCACTAATCCCTTGTCACTGACACTTCCACTTATAATTTTTTCCAATACACAGCTTTAATTGCGTTTAAAAGTTTACGGAAAAGAACGACGGCCTCGGGAATCTCCGTCATCCAATGAAAATGAATATTGCATCACACGATTGCCTTGCGTGTTTACTCATCGAGAAATCATGTTGATTACACGTCGGCGAATGTTTTGATCAGAATTGACACAGTTAATGACACAATTAATAAGATAATTAAATAATTACGAAGATAATTATTAAATACCGACAAAAACACCGGTTTTTATGAGTTCACAGTTTGCATTGTCATTCGAAGGCGTTAAACGAGTTACGATTTTTATGCACTTTAATTTTCAAAGTGCACGGATTTATATTTCTACGAACGGATATTTACAATGCATTGTTCTTGATATGTTTTTACCTTTGATTATGGCTGAAACTAAGACTAATCGAAAGTGTTTGACTCTAAAAGAACGTGTCGAGTTTATAAAGTTATTAGAAAACGGCCGTAGTGCAAGTAGTGTTGCCAAGGAATTTAATTGTGGAAGGACTCGAATTAATTTCTTATTTAAGCGTAAGCTTGAAATGTGTAGACTGATATGTGGTGTGTTTTGTTTATGCCTTGTATCAACATTTATCTATTGTATTTTATTTATAAATTTGAAATAAATATATTTTATCTATACAAATGTATTCGTATTCAACCTTCTTCAATAATATTGATACAGATGTTACTGATTGTGGTGTGAGGTGGTGGTTAAGATACATACTCCATCTCTGAATAAAGCTAAAGGCCGAAATGTCAAACCTGGATTAAGTGGCCACCTGTCTTAAGCAGCCACTTTGATCATTTCCCAAGGGTGGCCACTTAATACAGGTTTGACTGTAAAATAAAACATCTTCATTTTTTTTTAAATGATGAACTGGTCCCATTAAGCTCTGTCAAACACGATACAACGTTCGACAGACTTTACATGACATCAACTTCCTCCACAACTGCCTCACTGACGGATAATATTATCTGAACCAGCCATTTTCGACACAAAAGTGGACATGGGTGAATGCCGTCAAGGTAAAGCTGACTCGAGTGAGACGATGTGCGTCGGCCATTCCTTTTCTTGCGAAATATTAGCAAGTCCAGATTTAAGCCCGGGGTGATAAATTCAAGTCGAGGATTGATAGTTTGTTTTATCAAGTGGTTAACATACAAAATTTGATCGTTTATCAAATTGTCATCGAATGAATCCCAGTCATCTTTTCCGGCGTTCCTATTCCAATAAGATGGAAATTCCACTGGAATTTCAAGGACGCCGATATCGAATGGCTGGGATTCTTTAAATTGAACAAGTTGTTTGTAATCTTCCCGTACATTGTCCAGATACTCCTCTTTTGTTTGAAATTTTGCCTCTAGAATCCTTTCTGGGCGACGCATAGAAGTTACATCACACGTTCCGTGCCAAAACAACACTATGCTTCGCCCAGAAATAGGAAAAAGCAAAGGGTGGTGTTCAAGACATTTGCTTTTCAGATAAGCAACACCATTACTGGTGCTTCGTCCCCCATGCGACCAGAAATGCACGTTTTTGGTATCAATGTTTTTGGAGGCATCATCAACGATATTTTTCAAATATCTCCCTTTGCTGTCAGATAAAATAATAATGTTTTTGTATCGATGAAGGATTTCCTTGGGCGGCCGTGCTAGATACCTCTCAAGCTTTTTCGTTAAATTTAAAGACATTGTTTACAAATCTGCAAAAATTAAAATATTCAAATTAAAAACGTTCAGAAATATGTATAGAGCGTACTTGTTAGACAAGGATATATGGAGAGTCATGTATCACAGGATTCCCAAATAAACGATGAAAGGTGTATACTCTACTATGTGGTAGCATATTCTTATATTTTAGGCAAGAGAAAAACGAACAACATACTGTTTGGTCAATCCACACGCGCATGATATGCTAATATAATAAAAATGATAAATTAGCAATGCCAAAACATTCGGAATATTACGTTGAACAAAATATTATGTACAGGGCGGTAGTGGTTATCAAGCTTATGGTCATAAGTTTCTTTCATGTTAATTTCCCCAAAATTGGCATAATACATTGGTCACATTAGCCGCATTAAAGAGACTGTACTCCATATGATGAAATAGCGGAAAAAAAGAAAATTGTCGAAAACTGACATAAACGTTGTATCGATGTGTACACTGCATTGAAACTTACTGACTGAAGTACCATATAGTTTACAATTAATTTCTTTTTCGCTTTTTTATTCGTATTTTTCCATTAAAAGGGTTACTAGATATGTCTACCTAGAATAATGCATTCCTTATGCGTGATTGGCTTATCGATGTTATCACATGATATTGCCAAGTTAGGTATAAAGCTTAAATATTCCGACCGTGTAGTGTAAGCCTTCGTAGCTTAGTGAATACAACAATGGACTGCTATTTTGGCGACACCGGTTCGAACCCGGTCTCCGACTGGATTCTCTTTTAACATTTTGGTATTTTTTTTACAATTATGATATCAAAGAGTTTAACTTTTCGTTACATAATTGTTCGGAGATACATTACAGAAAAAATATTTGGTGCCAATCGGGTGTACAGTCCCTTTAACAATGCCATTGTCGCTAGTTGAGGTGTATGAACAGTCAGGTTGCATCAAATCAGATTAAAATGATAAAATGCTTACGTTTGATAAATTTGAAAATTCTCATAGTTCGAGGCATATTAAAACCATGCAGTACAGTCAAGCATCACGCACATTACCTGTAACATATATTCCCAATATCTGCAATGTAAATTTATATTCATTGCAGGTTTTGGGAATATATAAATATAATTGAATATTTGTATATTTCGAGACAAAATAACAAAGCATGCTGTACGATCAATCCATAAGCGCATGAATTGTTACTTTTATATTAGAGTCTTATGAGTTTCGCACCGTTCTATGACATAGATCTTGATAAATGGCTACGTGTAATTGAAATTATTATTTTCCTAGCTTTGGTATTTCGGAGTCTTCATCATGCTGTACGGTCAATCCACACACGCATAAGATTCATTGACAGGGACAAGCACACATTTATTCCTAAAATGTATATTAAATGAGTGAAGACGAAACGAGCTGAGGATATTCAGACTCTGTGTGTGTGTGTGTGTGTGTGCGTGCGTGCGTGCGTGCGTGCGTGCGTGTGTGTGTTAAAATCAATGGTTTATTCACAAAAACAACAGTAAAATTTAACGTTTTCGTCCAAATATTTGTCCCAGTCTTCTTTGCTTTTAATTCCAACACAACTGCCGTGAAACCACTTTTCACAATGGTCGCACAAAATCCAATCAGGTGTATCATCATACGGGCGATTACAAATACTACACTGATTGTCGTCTGGTTCAATACAGATAATCTTAGAAGTCACCGGCTAAGACAACTTGTATCCCGATTTTTTTGCTTTACCCTTGCCCTTTGCCGTAACATCGCTTTTGTTGGTACGCTTCGATGCTGGTTTGTTTTTAGATACAGAAGATGTTTGTTCTGTAGAAGTCGGAAGACTGGAAGTTGATTGGGGTTCGTCAGAAAATGCTTGTGGGGTTAACATTACATCGCACTCTTTTATAACGTTTACAAGTAGCGAATTTAAATCTGCTTTTGTCTGTTTTTGAGATACAGGTATTTCATAAGCAGCACATAGTTTATGGAGATTTTTTTTGGTGTAAAATTTGTCGTCAAAAGTTTTTTCGTTACTATTGACTGCTGCTTTCAATTTATAATGTGACGTTAGTTTGCCAACGGATTTGTCATTTTCGATTTCAGCCATTGGAACTTTATTCTTATGTTCAGTTTTTTCTTTCTTCTCCATAATCTTTTTGCGATGCGCCTTACTCTTTTCAGTTTTAATATGCATACGAAAATCTTTTCGAAATATAGATAGAGAGACGTTGGCGAATTCGATGATGGTTTCATGAAAGAGGTCACTTAACGTGCAAACTTTATTAACTAACGACGAAAGAATTTTGCCAACGTCATTGATTTCTCCTTTTTTGTCCTCTGTAAATAAATTATTCCACAAATGAATTAATTCACTGTCATTTATTAGCTTTTTTTGGATATATTGAGGTGCATCTGCGCCAAGTAAATGAAGGTTTTCAAATGTTTCGATGTGTCTTATTTTATGTTGAACCTGTTCGAAGAAATTAAATGTAGAGTCAGTTATATTGGTAAGTCCATCACGAATATTTTGCCTTCTTGCAGTTGCTATCAGCGTTTTCTTATTTTGCGAGTTCAGTTCTAGATCAGTTGAAGTTGTTATTAGTTGAGTTATGTACGCAACCTTTTCTCTGGAATTGAACAACTGTGTTTCTTTTTTTGGCTTGTAAAATGAGGTTTGTACTTCTTGAATGAGTTCATTGTGTAGGTAAATCCAATAGATTGATAACATATTCTTCAAACACTACACTTACTTTTTAAAGCTGAAATTTTCGTCCAACACTGTGGACATCATCAGAGCAACTGGCCTGACTATCGCTCACTCGCAGCTCTGACACTCGGGACTTCCCGCCGAATTTCCGTAATCCGGCGAAAAGTGGGTTGTAAATCCCAGAAAGGAAGGCCCCCTCGTCCCGGTTCATAACTGCCCCCCCACTTTTCGCCGGATTACGGAAATTCGGCGGGAAGTCCCGAGTGTCAGAGCTGCGAGTGAGCGATAGTCAGGCCAGTTGCTCTGATGATGTCCACAGTGTTGGACGAAAATTTCAGCTTTAAAAAGTAAGTGTAGTGTTTGAAGAATATGTTATCAATCTATTGGATTTACCTACACAATGAACTCATTCAAGAATATTCGTGACAAGTACGGTCAGGAGACCTTAAAACTAGCGAGAAAATGGGAAACAACTGTAAAAAGTTTAGCGAGACATCGAAATCATTTGGTTTTCTCCCTTCGTTGCAAAGATGAGAATTTGACACCTCCCAGTCTAAACTTGAAATGCCCTATCAATACGGATAACGCCAGAAAGATGGTAGATCGAGCAAGAAAGGGGTTGTTGAATGAAAGAATACGTGTTAATAGCAATAAAGTAAGTGTTTTGAAAGTAAAATCAGCTGATTGTGAGCTTGTTTTGAAAGAGAAGTTGCCTAGCGACGACCTCCAACAGGTGCGAGATCTCGTTGACAGATCGCGAGAACAGGAATTTTCATGCACAAAAGGGCGGCACACAGAGAAACTTTCACGTTGGCTATCTAAGAAAAAGGAGTCATCGGAACCAGATTTATCTGGTAGTCAGCTCAAAAAATGGGTAAGAAACATTTCATCCGTTACACTTTCCCCCACACAAGAAAAAGTACTGTCTAAAGGTCTGAACTTTGCAGTCTCCCCAGAAAATGTACCGGTGTCAGAGTACATTTGTGCCACGGAAAAAGTATGCTCATTTCTTGACAATAATGAGGCGGATATTGTGCGAACTGAGGTTGTTGGGTTACTAAAAAACGCCAAGTTGTCGAAAGGGAACATTTCTAAGGAGGAAAGAGTGGCTTTGAGAGAGTTGTCAAAAAATAAGGATATCACTATTCTCCCAGCCGACAAGGGTAAGTCCACCGTTGTATTGGATACCACTGACTATGAGGGGAAGGTGAGAGTGATGCTAGGTGATGAACGGACGTATGTGAAGTTAGATAAAGACCCCACATCAAATTATAAGAGGAAGTTGGTCTCTATATTGACAGGCTTCAAAAAAGATGACAAGATTACAGAAGGACAGTATAGACATTTATACCCTACAGCAGAGCAGGTACCTAGAATGTATTGCACTCCGAAAATTCACAAGGAGGGGAACCCACTCCGACCGATCGTCGACTATACAGGATCTATCGGTTATAACAGCTCGAGGCTGTTAGCAGATGTATTAGGTCCACTAGTGGGATTAAGTGAGTACCATGTGAAAAACTCTAAACATTTGTCAGACTCGTTGAGTACAGTGATGATTGAAGACAACGAAGTGTTTGCCTCACATGACGTGGTGTCACTTTTCACCAACACCCCCATCGACAAGGCCCTATCAGTCATAAGAGACCGCCTAGAGAAAGACAAGACCCTAAAAAAGAGAACCAAGCTGAGTGTGGATGACATCATGAATCTAACAGACTTTATTTTGACTACAACATACTTTCAGTTCAGAGGTGACATATACCAACAAAAGTTTGGCACCGCTATGGGAAGTCCAGTATCTCCGATAGTGGCTAACCTGTATATGGAGTTTTTGGAAAGAGAAGCCATTGCAACTGCTCCGGTGACATGTAAACCAACCTTGTGGAAACGCTACGTAGATGACATATTAGAGAAGATTCAGAGAGGACAACTACAGAACCTCACTGACCACCTCAACACTGTAGACGTTACCAATAACATCAAGTTCACCCACGAAGAAGAAAGCAACGGGGCCATTCCATTCTTGGATACTCTCATCACCAGGAAGGAAGATGGTAGTATCAAACTGCTAGTATATAGAAAGAAAACCCACACGGACCAATACCTGAATTTTTCATCCCACCACCCATTACAGCACAAGCTGAGCGTGGTCAGAACTCTATTAGACAGGTGCTACAACCTCGTCACCGAAACTGAAGATAGAGATAAAGAGGAAGAACATGTAAAACAAGCTTTAGGCCAGTGTGGGTACCCTGATTGGACAATAAAGAGGGTTAAGACCGAGATTTTGAAAAGAAAAAATGAAAACAAGGACAAGAAAAAAGTGAAACATACAGATAGAGACAATAAATCTAAAGGGATGGTGGTTATTCCGTATGTGAAAGGGCTATCTGAAGCAGTGAGCCGGGTGTTTAATAAACATCGAGTCGCCACGGCCATGCGCCCACATCAGACACTACGCAACATCTTAGTGCACCCCAAGGACAAACAGGAAACAACAGAGAAAGCAGAAGTAATTTACAAAATACCTTGTAAAAATTGTGATAAAGTCTACGTGGGAGAATCGGGGCGAAAATTTGGAATAAGACTGAATGAACACAAAAAAGATTGTGAAACAAACTCAAATAAGGCATTTACTAGATCAACTAGAAAACAATCAGAATCGACAATAGAAAAAAGTGCAATCACAGATCACCAGAACATAAATAATCATGAAATAGACTGGGAGGGGGCACGCGTAATAGAGAGAGAATCAGACTGGAGAGTGCGAAAAACGAAGGAGGCTATCTGCATCAAAACTGAGGGGGCAGTTATGAACCGGGACGAGGGGGCCTTCCTTTCTGGGATTTACAACCCACTTTTCGCCGGATTACGGAAATTCGGCGGGAAGTCCCGAGTGTCAGAGCTGCGAGTGAGCGATAGTCAGGCCAGTTGCTCTGATGATGTCCACAGTGTTGGACGAAAATTTCAGCTTTAAAAAGTAAGTGTAGTGTTTGAAGAAGAGGTTTGTACTTGTTTTTGATATTTGTATTTTATTTTACTTATATAATAACCACTAATATAACGCAGTCCACCTTTGCCCTCTTCGAAGTTTTCAGATGGCACAATTCGTTCTTGAATAGTTGTGGTTTGAATAAGCTGAGATTTCTCCTTTATTAGTAAATTTTGTAGCTTAAAGCAAACAGAAGTACAAACGAATTGCGCAATACGTTGTGACGGAAAAGAATACTCGGAAAATAGGCTGTTGCAAGAATCAAAATATTGACTTGATTTCATATAGGTGTTTACATCTGAACAAAATTTAGTGGTACACTTAGTTTCAACTACTTTTCCATCTGGGAAATTGTTATCTGCAATTTTTCTCAGAGTGAGATATTGTTGACTTAACCAAAACTCGAATGAAAGTCGATTTTTTGTTACTTCATTTATGGTTAAATCGATGTCGACAGCTACTGGTGTTTCCAAAAACTCACGTTGAATTGTATTTAAGATGATTTCAGCGGTTATATCAACAGGAAGTGGCCTTGGGTTTTGGCAAGGCAAAGCTTCATTTACATTTAGACATTCATGCAGCTGTGTGTCTGACCAGTCCAAATCATTGTCATCAGAAATTCGTGATATGTCGGTGTCGAACGGTGCGAATAACTCAGCCTGTAACTCGTTTGATACATATTCACAAGAACAAAACAATTTAAATCAAGCTGTGGCGTCTTCTGATTTTTTTTTTGATTGGTAAAACTTTGAGACATGCCCGGAATGTTGCTTAATTAATGAAGGTTTAAAGTTGATTACTTGCAGATTTTCAGGAGTTTTTACACGGCCAATTGCAACGCCAATTTGCCCCGCAACTTTAACATCTTTGCAATCGACAACAACTGAATCAAGGGTCATTCCTTGTGCTTTATGCATTGTCAGACCAAATGCTAAAATCAAGGGAAATTGATATCTTTTGCACAGTGTTTTTCTTGTTACAGGATCAGTCTTTGTAAACTTGTGGCGCTTCAATTCAATTGATTGGTCAAGGGTTTGAAAATAGACAGTTATTATATCATTTGGTATGTTTGTAACCTTTCCAATGGTACCATTGACCAATTTGTCAGACAAATTAACAATCAACATCACTGGGCAGTCCAATTTCACACCTAGTATATTAGGAGCTTGAAAAGTTTGAATATAATGTTTGTCACCTTCATCCTCGGCCTTTAGTATGGTGATTTCGCCAGGGAACTGTTTGAGTTGGTCGTGATTAAACAAATGTGTTTGGTAATGTGAGGCAAATAGATGCACAGTTGTGTCATCCACATCTATTTGACGTTCAAAAGACTTTATCAAATTAATTGAGTCTTGCGTTGGTGTACCCTTTTCCATTTCATTAACGCATGAAATGAAATTTGTATCGTTTTGACGAAAGTTGTTGTTAAATTAATGTGGTGTGGAATTGCGGCATTAAAGTGTACAGACTGGAACCAGTATTTTCCGTGATTGCCACACAAAAGATCGGGGACAGGTGGTAGCTGGTAGTAGTCACCGGCTATGACAACTTGTATCCCGCCGAAATACTTCTCGTGCGACTTGACTGTACGGCAAATACGTTCAGTTACATCAAACACTTTTTGACTTACCATGGAGCATTCATCAATAAATAAGACCTCAGTTTTAAGTATTCGTTCTTTAGCTTTTTGGTAACGCTCATCAGTGCAGATCAGATGACATAATTCATCAACTTGAATCCCCCCATCACCAAGACCACACCAGCTGTGCAATGTTTGACCATTACAATATTGAGTTGCGGCAATACCTGTACTTGCTGTGATTGCAACATGCTTTCCCTGTGTGCTCAAAGCCGTAATAGCCTTTTTCAGAACGTACGATTTTCCACTACCGCCCTGTCCTGTTAAAATAATGTTGTGTCCTCCTACTACCATTTTCAGAAAAGTTGATTGTTCTTCACTTAGCATGACTGATACAGACCAAATATCACCAAACAGTACCAACAAAATAAATGATATATATAATTTACCACAGTATTATTCGTCAATTAACTCCAGATTAATTCGTCAGCAATGACACGGGAACACAAAAGGGGGAATAATTTCTAACAAACTTCTGAGGTTACATTCTACTATTGTTTTAGTTAGCTGTTCGAAAATGAGGGTTACGAATGAGACACTTATAGCAGGATATAGATCGAAAATGGGAGTCTCATACCTTATAGTGAAAAGGAAGATGTCTGGACCTTGCGAGTTCGAATGAAAATGAGGGCTTCAAAAAGAAGGTTGTTGTCTAACAGCAGGAGGAACGACAGAAGGCTGGTGTGCGGAGCCTGGCGTAGGGGTTTAAGAGCTTTATCTTAATTTGAGCAAATGTTGTTACAAAAATTATAATCAGAATATTTGGATATGGTGTAAAAGAACTAAAAATAGGTAGACGGAAGGTAGGCGGTAGGCAGACAGAGCTTGTAATGCACCAGTCCATGGTACCCCTCCCCCCCAGGTCAGAGGGTATACCGGGGATAGCCGGAGAAATGGGCATTTTTTTTTACCTTCTAGATGGACCCGCAGTGGGTCCTTGGAGTGCGGGGGAATTGGGCGGGGATTTCACCCGTGCTTGGCTGGACCGAAAGTAAAACAAAACAACAACAGGTAGGCGGAAGGTATAAGGTAGGCAGAAAGAGCGTGTAATGCACCACCAGTCAAAGGTACCCCCCCCCCAGGTCCGGGGGTAAACCGGTGATAGCCGGAGATATGGGCATTTTTTTACCTTCTAGGTGGCCCCGCAGTGGGTCCTTGGAGTGCGGGGGCATTGGGTGGGGATTTTACTCGGGCTTGGCTGGACCGAAAGCCAAATCCCCGCTACTCTCCGGACCTGGGTGTGGACGTTGTTACAAATGACTAGTGCATAACGGCTAGTACGAGAAAATGCTGTCTTATGCCGCCCCGGTGGAGCAGCTAAGCTGCTGGAGCTGAATTACTGGTGGTGCGGTTATTGGAATTACTAAACCAGTTGGAGTTATACTCGTATGTTGGCCTCAAACAATAGCTGGATGTTTGTGCAAAATGGTAGTCTTGTCAAGGTTTGGATGTGCAACCATGGTCGTTGTAAGCCGTTGTGTAGAACCGAAGAAGAGTGGATTGCTGGTGTATTGGTATAAGGCAAAAATTGACGGAATTGTCGTTATTGTGCCAATACAAGGCTGTCTTTCTAGTCGACACATATACTAAATTCGGGCATTAAATGTGAAAATTCCTTAACCGTGTCCATATGATACTGTTCAGATAAAATAGCATTAAATAACAAACAAATTGTAATAGAAAAAAACATAGTGGCTTAGCATAATCATGTTATATGAAACTTGGCAGTGTATAAGTGAGCCGAGTGCTTCGAAAGTGAAAGTAAACAGAAAACCGTATTCCTTGAGACCGTTTCGTCCGGATGTCATCGGGATCATTCCAAGCGCTCATTACAGCAGTAGAATTAGTCGAAAGGACCTGTGTATGGCGGAAATTTGCCGTTAGTGTGTATATTTTTAATCGGATTCCTGCTTCAATTTGGAATAACTGGTAAGATTGTTGTGTCATTTCGATGTAAAAATGATTAATCTTTGCGCAAAACGCATTGATATACCTAGGATTGATATATTAGCTATAAAATTCATGTCTGAACTGGACGTGTACCGTTTTCATGACGAGTTGTGTTTTGAAGAGTTTCTTCTCTTGTCAATTATATAACCCTAGTGGATTTTTTGATTTTATAGAAAGTTGAAAAATCGTCGACACATCATGTTTAATAGTTGAATTGTGTTCCATGACGTGTTAAGCAGCCCATAAAATGTTGTATTTTTTATTTTCAGGGAAAAGACTGATTTTACCCAACTGAGGCCACAGACAACTATTAAAAGTAAGCCAGGGGCAGCTGTTGGGATCTGCATCATACATTCAAGTCTCTGTGTAGCAACTGAGTGCAGAAATATATTATCAAACCCCGACTTTTCAAACAGAAATCATTGCGGGTTTCATGTTAATGCTTATCTCCACTAAAAACATATTTAACAACAAGGTGATAACAATTTTACCCTCGGGATTCTGTAAAAATATTATTTCGTAAAATTTGCAATTCGCCTTTTAAAACTTAACCTGTATGGAAATGGGTCATGCTTGCTTAAATTTGACAAAAAAACTATTTTTAGAATAGTGTGTGTTTTTGACTGAGCAAACAAAGTAACATGAATATTATAATAATGTTATTTGCTAGAATTTTTAAGGTTTAAGATTTCTCACACGATTTTTTCCACTGTTATTTTCATATGTTCGGTATATACCGACCGTTTAAACTATTAACAAGATAATCAAGGTCATGCCAGTTCAATGAAACAGTATAATAAACACCGCGTTAACATGCAGTTGTCAAATTGAATATTTTATTTTCATGAATCATTATGAAAATATAATCTCTGTTATTAGAGTTTGACAGTTGATATTGTTCCACATTACAAATGTCCCGGAGATTGTTATGGCGTAAAATCTTAAATACAAGTTTGTATATTATCCAGGTATATTTGAAAATACGTATTTAAAGTTCGATAATTCTTTTCATGTTTTGTCCACGTTATATTGTGAGAATAATGCCTTGATAAGATAAATAACATTTTCGTAGAAGTTTTCGTTTAACAATTTACGTATATTTCACAAATGTCGCGATATATAGTCCAATGCTACATATCGATGCAAATTTTGTTTTTCAACATCTTGCGTCGTAATTTTTTGTTCGTTGGTGTCCGATATCGATTATAACACTGTCGCAATTTTTGACTTATACTATCATATTTCAACAATGCATGCATAAACCCTTTGAATCTTTAGTACCCACACACGATATACATACTAAAGGAAGATCACTGGGTTGTTCATTCGCAGTTGTTGATCACATTCAAAGGATTAAACCGTGTTTAGAGTATGCAGAAATTTCACATGGAAACTGAAAGGGTCATCGATATCACGTAAAAAGTCATAGGGGGGTTAAGCGGTTATCGAGTACACAAAAACACACACTGTACAAAAACACAAATGTCATATATATATTTTGTTCCTCGGTATTCTGAGTCAACAACAATAGTTCAAATACATATAAGGACCCCTTAAGAATGCAGGGAGGATATCAGGGAGCTATTCAAAGCACCTTACAATACCCCCTGAGCACAACAAAGGTAAATTAATGTTCGATAACTCATCTATAATTTCCATACCAAAAGGCTCTAATATTTATCTGCTAGTCAGATTGTATTTTGCTGCTTAGGACTGTTGTTCTAAATAAAAAATAACATTGCGTGAAATAAACATCTGTCTTCAAACTGTTCTTTAATATCAGAAATAACATTGCATACGGTAATGATTGGTATTCAAACTGTGTACTTTTCAGTTATGATATACGTCAGAAATGTCATTGCATAATCCGAATTCGGTTTTCAAACTGTTTTTACATGAATTTTCATGGTATTAGGCCAAATTGATCATTGAATTGTTTTTCTATATCATAAATCGGTCTTCGAACGAGTTCTTTTACAACGGAAATGTCATTGCATACGACAAACATAATCGGTCCCAAAAATGTTAGTCTACATCAGAAATGTCATTTTCAGTTCTGATATATGTGCCATGGAAACCCAAATCTACTTTAATGGTACCTGTACCAGAATGTTGTACTGGGCAAACACATATTAAGGGTTCAAACTCTTTTACGTTTATTTATGAAAGTTTATTTTAATCATTTAGGTAAATGTTGCTTGAATTATTTTTAAACAGACCATTGTTTAAATGTTGAAGCATAAAACATTAGTAGATAATCATAAATAATTAGCTTTACCAGTAAAACATGAAATTCATTATTACGCTGTATCTCCTCTGATGTACTTACATGTAATTAGACGCCCCTTTTATTGCATTCAGTAAGTGCTGGATACAGTATTTGATTGTGCGTATGAGTTTGTTTTCTTCACCATTTTCTTTTGTTCCATGGTAAGTTGCTAAATATGCAAATCCCGGGTCAGAATGACGCAAAGCGTCTCGCCAAAGTAAGTATTCTTGACTAGGTCTAGCAATATATATCAATGTTTATACGTTTATACACTTTGCTTTCCCTTCTAGACTGTATATTCGTCCGCTTATCTAATATTACCACTTGACTGACATTTGCGTTCTTATCAAACCAAATTGTTTGGCCTATGTGTTTGACTTCAGTTTCAATTACAGAACATATTATAATCGTTGAAGTTCAACTTCTCTTGTTAGCCGCTTGATACTTTGTTGTCATAGTACTTTAAGAAACGTTCAGAACGTACCTTAATACAGAAAACTACAATCATCGAATGTTTTTTGTAATACATACACCTCCTGCATTGTGTTTACGAGGAGTGATAATGTCCGTTAAAGTCTTCTGTAAGAAGAAACACTTCAATGAAACTGTTTTTATGTAAATTTTGTCATCTTAACAGACTGCACTTTACTCTAGCGTTTCAATAGCATAACCACAGGTTCACCGCAAATGAATGTGAAAATGCGCAATGTCTAACGTTGATTCTCCTCTAAAGCAGTACTTTATTGGTGTTATTAAAACACGTAACAGTATGTACGAGCCTACTGTACATATGTGAATATTTTTTCAGGAAAATGCTGTTGAGAAGATTCCAAAGCAAAAAAATTGTCCCTACGCAGTTTGCTCGAATAAATGGGAACCGTTAGCTCACCATCTGCATAATTTATGCAAAATGTGTCTTTCCAATGCGCATTAGAATTGTTTAGTTGTCTTTGAAAGTATGTTTTGACCGACGATTCGTCAGATTGCACATTACATGCTTGCGATCTTACAAACATATTATTTAAAGATACAATAAACTTATATCAAGTATTTGTAAAACAGTTTCGCGTTTTTCCCGTAAAACAACTTCTATATTGGACTATTGATTATTGTGGCGTAATAATGCATTTGAAACGCAGAAAAGGTCTCCCTTATTTGTTTTCAATTTAAACAAAATGATAGAAATATGTTACAGATCGTTTTTTAATATGTTGAAAGACAAAATATGCTTGCATTCCAGACATGGGTATCTGTTCAAGTGATCATAGATAAAAACCTATATCGTGCCGAAAAAAACTCACGCGTAGCGAGGCACAATATGGAAATATGTAAATTGACGATTTTATTCAATTCAATTTGTGATGTTTCAAAAAAGGCAAATCAAATAAATGAAAATAATTGAAAAGTACAAAAAAAATTGAAACTCTCTTAAAAGCAACGTTCTTTAGAACAACTTAACCTGAACTGTGCTTTTATATTGCATCGCTTTATGACGTCAAATGTCACGACATTTAACAGTCAAAGGAATGCAGAAAAAGTATAAATAAGGTGTTACTATTACGGATGGAAAACCCGAACCCTTTTGGATATCGCATACGGAGCCGGTTACTCAGGAGGGCTTGTCCACACGGACCCTTAAATATGATTTTCCCTATTAGGCAGACAGACAGCCAGACATTTTTATTAAGACTTGTACCATGTACATCATCTACATATATTAGGGAACAGAAATGATGTAATAAACATACGAACAGTAACTACATTGCTATATTCCATTTTGTTATTGAACAAATTAACAGCAGGGGACCATTTTGAAGGGGCTCGAAGTTCAGAAACCAGAGTCAAACAATAAAGAAGAGGTACAGAAACGCTGTTTCAACACTAGTTTGATATCATATTACACTACTAAAACCATCGACTTGTTCCAATATCTTTTGAAAACAATAAGTTAATGTCAATTGGATTGTGTTTAAACCAGTGCAATTCCTGAGTGAAAGTCGATCATTTGGCAACCAAGTGATTTTATTGTTCAAATTTTATTTAGACGCATTATGACGCATTATAAGGGTCAGTCTTTTTAAGTGCGTTAAAATGAGATTTTGTTGTATTTTATGCAACATTATTACTTTGCCCAGAATAATTACCATATTGCTCATATCCCTAACAGACAGCGTCAGTTATTACCCGCTTAAGTCGAGATCTGTTTTCAAGAGTGTTAGTGTCTTTAATATAACAATAACTCAATGATAGAGCATGAACCAATCGACTGTACTTCTCTCATTACAGCATAAATTGTGTCCTACCTTTTGCATATTAAAATCATTTGTCATTCTCATTAACGCTTTGTTATGGTTGCTAGGCTATCACTGTAGCTACAATTGCATTATCTGAAATAAATGAAGCATTGATCCAATAAAATGAGCATGAGATAAGTTCAATAACTCCACAACAGACACTTTGCCAGTTAAAATATTGCATTAGCAAGTGACTTAACCATGCCCAAATCTACACCCTTTCGGTTGCTTACTAACAGCATGAAATACAACATTGACATGTGACATAAAAATTCTGAATTAAATAGACATAAATACATTTAACATTATTATTTACTGCAACACTGTAATTCCAAATGTGACACGCACTATTCAGATTGTTGAATAGGGGGGCAGAATCCTTCAGTACAATTGCGTTTCGATTCTATGATTGATTGTGTACGTCTGTTCAGTGACTGAATTACTTGTCTGGTGAACCCATCTTACGAATTGTTGTTTTGTTGCATTTATACAGAACGTTCGAGTAAGAATCATTTGGCCTTTTTGTGCAAAACCATACAATGGAATACATAATCCGTATGATTCCACAAACACTTCAAAGGTTTACAAAGCATTTCCCTGATTCACTCTTGGCATTGTTCAGTATATTTGTTTAAATTCACATATAAAGAAAACGCAGGTGGTATTAGTAATGCACATACGCCTGCTAAACTACAACCAAAAGTTTTATGCATAAATAAATGACATATTCTAAAATATACGTTTTATTTCACCTATCACAAAAACTTGAATCTTTAGAAACTTTGTCGCAATGACTCTATGATCTAGCGATAACTGCTCCGTGATCTAGCGATAACGGCTCTTTGTTCTATCGGTTACGTCTGTGTTCTAGCGGAAACAGCTGTGCGCTCTAGAGCTATTAAGCCTGTGGCAAGTTTTGTGATAAATTTTAACGGGACTGTTTTTAATGGCAACAGCTGTGTTTTCTAGTTGTAAAGGGCTCTGCGAGAAGGACTCTGTGTACCATTGGTAACGTCCGCTTATCCAGGGGACGAATCATGGGCAAAAATGCTGTCTTTAATTGTCTAATTTTTATAGTTAAAAAGGAAATAATTGGGCAATGTTGTTAAACATTATTTACAGTGCGTCAGCATGATTAAGGTAAGAATTGTCCATTATAATAAAATAAGTGTCATTTTGTAGCTCAATCGAGCTGTCGTCCCTCGAAAGACAAACTTCGGCAAAGTAACATGCGTGTCTATATAAGACTAAAACGACTCATTCAGTAGAGTCATGAAGTAAATATAATATTTTGTGATACAACCAGCCACCGGACTTAATTTTGTGAGCCGTTTTGTGTTATTGATTTAGTTATCTGTCCTGGATTCCATATAAGTAGTCTTTCAACGTGGTAAAGGATCATTGATTGACAGATCCGGCAAAGAAAATGGCACAAATTAATTTAATATCAATCGTTTTGTCAATGTTATAATATGCGACGTACGTTATTGAAAAATTGCGAATGTTGGAGACTCTGCTTGAGGGAGAGAGAGAGAGAGAGCACATATGATGGATTGACTATTTAGAGTTGTATGTTTCCATCAATATGATCGCCTGCTGTTCAATGCTTATATATTCTGTATGAAATATCTAACAGAATATTATATGGTGTCTCTATTGGTGTATGAAATGTTTATATGTTTTTTCTATAATGCATTGTCGTTTGGGCACCTGCCTTGTGCCTCTTAAACAACGCTTATTTTTTTTAAGTTTCGACTTTTGGGCTTATCACTGTATATACATATAATTGCAAACATATGTAATATGTAAACAGCTTCTAAAGATGCTATATTACAAATGCTTTGACAAACACGCAATTGATAACCGGAGCCATATCAGCTATTTTAGCTATTTTAATGTTGCAATATACTTCTATTGATTGCATAAGCCTTTTCATATGTCGAGTATGGCTTCTTATACGTTTGGATAAACAAAACCGTAAAAACCGTTTTCCTCGTGGTGTTGAAGATGTCATAAACGTTCTATTTACACTAGCAAAGGCGTACCTGGATGATGTAAATCACTGATTGCACATATGACCTAGATCCCGATTACATTATGAACGGTTCTTTTTGCGCATGTCCAATGTCATAGAAAAAAATGAAATAAGCAGCGGAAGTTAAATATGATTTTGTAAACCAAGATCAACTTTTCGTATTTATTTTTCAAAAATATGTGCTTGTTTCACATATAGCAACCAATCTCTTAACATTTCCAATATGAGGCAATATAACTAGTAATATCCGGGAACCTATCGCCTTCTGGTGATTCAATGAAAGCTATAAGGACAATACTAGTGGTCAACTGTTCAAATTCAACCCCTGTTTACATGAACATGTTATTGGCGCCAAAGACATTATACTCGAGATACAAAACGTACACAGACTGTAAACAAACCACACATGCATCATGAAAGCTTTATCAAGAAATAATATAATGAACACCTCCAGCTGACAGTTTATCAACAGTTCACTTGAACCTTAACTAAGTGTAAAATGTTTGCGGGAGAGGGGTAGGGGGGAGGGGGATAGAGGGTAACCCGAACATTTATCAATAAGTGCAAATTAAAACAAGAGCGTTATTGGCGCTAGCATTTACTTGAAAACAATGAATAAATTAAAACCTATAATATATACATAAAACATTATTTTAAGTACTCAGTGTATATAGAGATTATGACCTGTAAATGTAGTTGCACTTATTCAACGATACATGCCCAATATGATCTAGATGCAGCAAAAAGCACAAAGCATGCTATGCTTTTATTATGCATTGGTTTAAAGTGTTTTTTGACTAGGTTAGACACTTTGCTCTCTCAGGTCAACTAGCCTACGTTGATAAAAGCTGTCAACAAATATTTAATTGTTGTACATGTTTGTTTCTTTTAAATACGCCTGTCACTATAAATTCACATAAACATTTACCATCAACATTGAGCAACAGGTCGAAAGTTAAGATACACAAAAGGCTTGTTTTAAAATGACCAGTTGGTAACCCAGGAGCTAGCTTAATAAACTAGTACCGGTTGCCATCCTTCCAGAGGCCGACAAAAAAGATAGGAATCTGGAGCATAGATGTTCATCAACCAGCTAGTTAATAAATTCAAGCTTCACATTTAATTCAGCATTGTTTCTTGAAATATTTCTTAAGCGTTACACGATCTGGCTATAAAACGCCTAATGATCCATTGGTGAATGGTAAAGAATAAAAATATTAGCTCATGAGTCCTAGTCCTTTCTGTTACTGTCATTTTCAGCGATTAAACACTAGCCATATGGTGCCCAAGACAGAAAGCTTAATCATTCACACAATCGGTCAGAGTATTAAGCCTGATCAAGTCATCTAGGCTATTTCTAGCACAATAGATTTCACGATCTGGTAGTGATTCCCAATCAACTTCCAAATTGTATGCAGATCAGTTGAATTTCATAATGCAATGTAGTGTCATTACAACGCATTTGATGTATTCTCGTTTCAGATACCTTTTGACTTCAATGCCATAATTAACCGTCAAGGTTCTATGGCAGTTAATCCGTCCCTCTATGTTCGCTTCAACTGTACAAATACGATGGTAATATAATAATGATTATATATTCTATAGTACTATGATGTTCTATTATTACATGTTTGTTTTTTATTTTATTTTATTTCCATTCTCATTCTATCAATGTCCTATTTATATCACTCTTGTATTATTATTATTTTATTTGTACAAAAATATTCCAACGACAATTATAAACGTTTCTTAATGTGTTGACGATTTGTGAACTTTTACTGTAGTTTTAACGCTGTATAGATGGATGGCATGAAATAAGTTGTGTAATGTTTATGTTATATCTCCTATAACTCAAAATGTTTTGCAATATACACTTTGTGTTTAAGACTATATGTATTGTATTTTATGTACATTGCTTGGACTTAAATAAATTATAAATACATAATATGTACTTCAAAATCAACTAAATACATGCATGCTCACTCATGGTGGGATGACAAAGACTCTGTTAAAGGCAGTGCGTATTACAACGTCGGAGCTATTGTATCTAGATTAGGAATATTCAAACGTGTTCATATGTTGTTAAATTAAAGTGTTAACTAGTGTTACTGAAACGATACTTTTTTCTAGTATTATATTCCTACCTAAATTGCATGGTTATAAGAATTTGTACGACGAAAATACATTCAATAAGGTTGCCCTTGTCATCTAAGGAAACCAGGCAGTATTTTTTATGATGGAGAAATGCGATATTCGCAGCTACAAACACGATTACAAGCCGTTTTGATGTCGCTCCGCATGTAACAGTGTGAATAATATATCCCAAAGGATTATCTTTAGGAGACAAGTACTGGATCAAGGGACACACACATTATCAAATGGAATTCTTGATTATTTTGGCAAAAATGCTACACATTTCAAAAATAGTGTTATCATCGTATTATATATGAAATTATCAATATCAATACAACTAAAGTTGTTCTTTAAATAACGTGCCTAGGGAGTTGTTTCTTCGTGAAAATCATTTTTATTTTGTTCAGTATAAAATATTTCTACACACTTGTTAGAATTCTTTCTGCTAGAATAAAGACTTTAAGTTAAGTGAATAGTTCCGCAAAAACAACATAATTGTCATGCATTTTATAGTTCATTGCTTGCAATACAGCAAATCAAAACCCAGAGTAACGTAAATATACTCTCTATTTCGTTTTTCAGCCTAGGTGACCAATTCGGTTTACTTTTTGGGCCATAATATCACATTAAATGATTCACTTCTCTGAGGTTCGTTTGTCGGATGAAGTTTATGTATAAACTAATTACAAAAATATTTTCTTTTATTATTGCATTGGCGATTATATTCTAAAGACATATGAAAAAATACAACAAAATGAGTAAACTGAGAAAATGTGAATATGTGTATAGCAATAGAAATGTTCAAGTGGCCAGAGATTGGTGGTAAGACAGTTGTCTTGTGTTATGTGGAAACATATGGTATTTACGTAAATCAGTGTATTGAAGTAAATTGTACCGTTTTTAGGCCCCCAAAGCTGGTTTCCTAAAGGTATGGCGTCACTTATCTCGGCTGTTTTATATGAATATGATAAATTTTAGTAAAAAACAACAATGTCGAATACAAGACGCATGATTGAAGTGGTTCAAACGTGTCTTGAAGCATTCTAATGATACGGTAGCGGTTAAAGACTATTGGTCATGATTTAGGTACTTGACTTGAGTATCCTTACTTATGCTGTGATATTGGATAAGTGTATTGTCGTTCTTGATTCATGCAATGTATGTGTCGTGTCATGTTAAAGTAGTGTTATAGTGTAACAAAGTTTGTGCATAAAACATGTAAATTAAAGAGGTGCAAATGCAAGTAAAAAATACAACTGGTTAAATGGTTTTGTGTCAGTCTTAAGTCTTTATCAAACTTTAGTATAATAACACTAAAATACTTAAATGTAAATAATTATTAATAGTTTTTTTTAAATCACATCGTCTCATATATTACATTTATATTGATCAGTTTGCAATGTGAATGGCCATATTTTGATACAACATAATAAGTAACAGACAATTGCCTTCCACAAATGTAAATAAAAAAACCTTAAAAACCAGATTTTACTCCTTTCTTCGTCGATATATATAAAAAAAAATGAAGTGTCATTCGCATTTGAGACAAGACATAAGTCTTGTATATTCGGGCGTTCATTGCTGTATAGACGTTTGCTATTGGATGTGAGATTGTACAATGTTTCTGTCATAAGGTTTTGGCAGAAAAAAAACAAATATTCAAACTTTGGTTTATCAAAATTCAGTCCACTAGTAAATAACTTGTTTTCTATGTTAATCAATCGTTTTTTTTCCAATTCAATTAGATTCATATTGAATCAAGAAGTTATTTACATAAACATCCAATTTGGCTTTGTCAATGCTCGAGATCTAGGACAGCGTTTGCTATTACTGGAATTGTAAATCAGCCAGAACTTGACAGCTTTGTTGAAAAGTTTGTTTAAAAATTAAATGATCGATATATTTCTTATCGTCTGAAACATTACATCCTGAGATGGGCTGTGATTCTCTCAAATCGTGTAAGATCTAGAGAACATAACAAGTATATCAATACATTTCCAGAGCAGAAACCATTTGAAAGTAAACAACGATGGCGCTAACAACAATGTTTACTTGAACAAAGTTCTGAACAATCTGCCTAATTGCCATTTAATGATAATATACAATTACAATAAAAATAAAGAATAATCGCAAAAAAGAACATGCTGGTACAGCTATATAATATAACATAATAACCCGTTTTTGGTCTAATATAGAAATGTTTTAATACACCGAAAGGCTACCGATGACGGGAGAAATAATTGTAATAATGTAAAGTGCTGTACCGATATGACGTCACTTATTTAATTTACTTACTAAACTTCTATCTCTTTCAGAATCTGGTCCTGATAAAAACAGGAAATGTATACTTTCTAGAAAACACAATTGCTTTGTAAATGCTCTGTTGCTAATGCGTTGCGGAAATGTTATTAATTTTAATCTCAATGTATGTATTTTCTTTAATTTGATCAAAGACTATAAAACGCCTTATCTAAGAATTGGTTTTGTATCAAAACTTCTTGCCCCGTTAACGTGCTTCCTGCATGCTCCAGATTATGTAAGTTATTACCGTTTCACTTACAATCCTTTATTCTTGCAGAATGGCAAGCTGTAAATTTTAGTTACCCGTTTGCTATTTTTAGCGATTGACGGAAACCTTTCCATTGTTAGTTATTGCTAGTTATCAATATCCGATTGAACTGCATAGATAATTTACTTCATGGGTTTTTCTTAATTGATTCTTTGAAACAAATTAATCTCAGGGGACTTGGCATATTTGCAATGGGTAGTCCGCTTGAATATGCATACAATAGTTTACATTGAATCAGTCAATGCTGTTGAGTACTAAACACAAATGTAATAAGAATAAGAGTATAATTATTCCAAAACAGTCTAATTAGTGATGAATAAATGTTGAAAACAATGGTTTTATGAAGGATACCGAGATTAATAAGAAATAAGCATAAAACACAGTATTCTACCTTATGAGACTAAAGTAGACCACAGTAAATCTTTTAGCATTCACCTATCATTTAATATGTTTGCACTTTCTTCTATTAAATACACTGTTACAATCTTGTCAACATTTTTAAAGGTTTACATAATTCATACACAAGTAGGCCTCATAAACCTTTCTACAACCAAAGGAGGTAACACAACCATTGATATGTTTTTACACACTTGTTTGAATTCATTCTGCTAGGATAGAGATGTTAAGTTTAGTAAATAATTCCGCAAGAAATAATATTTCAATTGTCAAACATTTTAAATTTCATTGCTTGCAATACAGCAAATCAGAACCAAGAGTAACGTATATATGCTCTCTATTTCGTTTTGCAATATACTCTTTGTGTTTAAGACTATATGTATTGCAAACCGTATATTTTATGTACATTGCTGAGACTTAAATGAATTATAAATACATAATATGTACTTCAAAATCAACTAAAGGATTGAGCCCAACAGTCAAATATGTAAAACGATTGGGGACTGGTAAAAGGCAATTAATGCTTTTCATCCAGCGAAAATATACCTAGACTGAATACATGCATGCTCACTCAAGGTGGGATGACAAAGACTGTTAAAAGGCAGTGCGTATTACAACTTCTGAGCTATTTATATAGATTAGGAATATTCAAACGTGTTCATTCGTTGTTAAATTAATAAGTGTTAACTAGTGTTACTGAAACTATACTTTCTTCTAGTATTATATTCCTAGCTAGAATACATGGTTATAAGAAATGTACGACGAAAATACATTCAATAAGGTTGCCCTTTTTATCTAAGGAAACAAGACAGTATTTTCTTATGATGGAGAAATGCGATATTCGCAGCTACAAACACGATTACAGGCCGTTTTTGATGTCGCTCCGCATGTAACAGTGTAAATAATATATCCCAAATTAATAACTTTAGGAGACACGTGCTGGATCAAGGGACACACACATTATCAAATGGAATTCTTGATTATTTTGGCAAAAATGCTACATATTTCCAAAATAGTGTTCTCATCGTATTTTTATAAAATTATCAATATCAATAAAACTTTTTTTTTCTTTAAAAAACGTGTCTAGGGAGTTGTTTCTACGTTATAATCATTTTTATTTTGTTCAGTAAAATATGTTTTTACACACTTGTTGGAATTCATTCTGTATTTCCAAACCAGTGTTCTCATCGTATTTTTATAAAATTATCAATATCAATAAAACTAATCTTTTTCTATAAATAACGTGTCTAGGGAGTTGTTATACGTTATAATCATTTTTATTTTGTTCCGTAAAATATAACATAATTGTCAAACATTTTAAATTTCATTGCTTGCAATACAGCAAATCAGAACCAAGAGTAACGTATATATGCTCTCTATTTCGTTGTTTAGCCTAGGTGACTAAGTCGGTTTACTTTTTGGGCCATAATGTCACATTTAACGATTCACTTCTCAGAAGTTCATTTGTCGGATGAAGTTTGTGTATAAACTAATTACAAAAATATTTTCTTTAAGTATTACATTGACGATAATATTCTAAAGTCATATAAAATACAGCATATGAGTAAACTGAGAAAATGTGAATTTGTGTATAGCAAAAGAAATGTTCAAGGGGCCAGAAATTGGTGGTATGACAGTTAACTTGTGTTAGGTGGAAACTTATGGTATGTATGTAAATCAGCGTTTTGAAGTAAATTGTACAACTTGTTTTTATGTTTTTTTTCAACGTTTCCTTTTCCAATTCAATTAGATTCATATTGAACCAAGGAGTTATTTACATAAACATCCAATTTGGCATCGTCAATGCTCAAGATCTAGGACAGTGTTTGCTATTACTGGAATTGAAAATCAGCATGAACTTGACAGCATTGTTGAAACTTGTTTAAAAATTGAATGATCGATTTATTTCTTATCGTCTGAAATATTACATCCTGAGATGGGCTGTGATTTTCTCAAATCGTGTAAGAAATAGAGCAGATAACAAGTATATCAATATATTTCTTATCGTCTGAAATATTACATCCTGAGATGGGCTGTGATTTTCTCAAATCGTGTAAGAAATAGAGCAGATAACAAGTATATCAATATATTTCCCGAGCAGTGACCATTTGATAGTTAACAACGATGCGCTAACAATGTTGTTTACTCAAACAAAGTTCTGAACAATCTGCCTCATTGTCATTCAATGATAATATACAACTTGATCTTAATGTTCAGATTGACATTAAGATCGATGTTTATAGCTCGGTTCTTAGCTATTTTGATATAGGTTTTAACAAACGATTATGGCTTGTGAGAGGTGCCATAATTAATCATCAATCCAAACTGGGGCCGGAAAAACAAGGCTGAAATTAACATCAACATACGACTTTTTATTTCAATCAACACAAACATGATATTTAACAAATCATCAATTACATATTAACATAAATAATACAACGATTATTATGCATGGTAATTCATGTTTTTACAGTTCTTATCAATACAATTTTTTAGCTTAAAAATAATTATTATTACATCTAGAAAAAGTATAAATATATTAAACCTTTTCAATAAAACACACAACTTTTACTGATTAAATTATTCTCATAAATATAGTATAAATATTAAATTATTATTAAGCAAAGCATCAAAACAATTTATGATATAAACAATAGTTTTTCCTACCTGAAATTGACATCAACATACGACTTAGCCCAGACTGGCAGAGCGAGTTAATATATACTAGATTGCCCACCTTGTCCGAGCGCTATTGCCAGATCGTATGTCAATTATCATCATAGGTAAGTCAGTTTTCTTTTCTTAAAGTGGTCTGAGAGAGAGAGTTTGATATCAGTTTTCATACAGGTGAATGCTTTTCTTCTTAGTACAATACACTTTGGTCAAGACGCCCATCCTTATTTAGGAATTGCTTACTGGTGTTTCTATTAATTAATGTATACGATGCTTGTTATGAATATATTTATGACATTATTTATGAATAGATTGGTATACAATGTTGTACTGATGTTTTTGGATGAGTATTTATGTAGTTGTATACTTCAGGAAAATTTGCTAAGCTACACATAAACTCGAGAGATTTTTCCATGAACATGAAGACTGCTGACCTATGTCAGAACAGAACAGAACAGCTATTTAGATATAAGCATATACAGCTTTAAGATTATTATAAAAGTGTACCAACACTGGTTCTTTAATTGGTTTCTAAATAACTATTTGATAGTGGGTTTTCTTAATATAGTTCAATATGATTTGAAATTAATGTTTAAAATTTATTTTAATAAAAAATATGTTTATATATTAATTGAACTAAGACCAACACTTATTTATTGTAGATTTTAAGTTATTTAAATTTGTTTTATAATTTTGATTTATTTAAAATTTAATTTATTTTAATTTGATTTTATTTCAGTTGTAATTTAAATTTAATTAATTACAAAAAAAAGATTAAAATTTAACCTCGTATAATTAATGAAGAATAATCGTAAAATCGAATATGCTGGTACAGCTTTTTAGTATAACATAACGAACTTATCTTTGGTCTGATATAGAAATGCTTTCATTAGCCTACCGATGACGGAAGTAATAATTTAGCTATGTGAAGTGCTGGACCGATATGACGTCAGTTACTTAATTCAAACTACTCTTACAGAATCTGGTGTTTTCTTTAATTTGATCAAAGACTATAAATTGCCTTATCTAAGAATTGGTTTTGTATCAAAGTTTCCTGCCCCGTTATCTTGCTTCCTGCATGCTCCAGATTATGTAAGTTATTACCGTTTCACTTACAATCCTTTATTTTTGCACAATGGCAAGCTGTAAATTCTAGTTTCCCGTTTGCTATTTTTAGCGATTGACGGAAACCTTTTCATTATTAGTTATTGCTAGTTATCCATATCCGATTGAACGGCCAAGATAAGCTACTTCATGTTGTTTTTGTTTTTTCTTGATTGATACTTTAACACAAATTAACCTCAGGGAATTTGGTATATTTGCAATTGCATGCAGTATTTTACATTGAATTCATTAATGTTGTTGAGTATTAAACAAAAACGTTACAAGAAGGAAAATATAATTATTCTTAAACAAACTAATGAGTGTCAGTTATTTAGGAGAATGTGAAAATTGAACAGTTATTACCCTTCAGTGATCAGGGGTTATAAGCGGTGATTCCAATAATTCCATTTTGTGGTCCTCCCTCTAACTGGTATGTTGTTAACACATTCATAAATAAAACATATATACTGATAGTGAATTGAGCGATTTAATATCAACTTGATGTTAGAAAGCATTTTGCTAAAAACGGATAATGAGTAATCAATAACAAACCATAGTACAAACGCGAGCGGGTTTTTCTTATAAAACATACCGAGTTACCTGCTGTTAATTTGTTCAATAGAAAAGTATAATCTAGGAAAATAATTTATGTGCATATCCTGATTACATCATCTCTGTACAGTAAGAAGTTGGAGAAAAAGAAGTGTTTTTATTTCCATAATTACGCTTCGTATTGGCGTATCAAATCGAATTTCACCATCTAATTATGTTTCATTGTCAAAATATAAAAAAGATAAAAGGGCAAGCACAGTTGATTTCATGGAAGTTTAGCATGTGTACATCTTTCCCTTCAACAATGCAGTTGAACGCTCGAGGAACACATAACGAGTATTAACTGAGTTTTAACACATGGTTTCGATAAACATGTATATATATATGTGATGCTAGTATAGACATGCTAAAGTGAAGCGGTTTAAAATGCAAGCGAAGTTTATAATGTTTTGTCCGAAAAGTTTTATTGATAACCGAGGATGAATGAATTTTACTAATGGCATAAAGGTAACAAAGGTAAAATGTGCATATGAGTTCGATCTTGCACATGTGTTTTATTTCCATAGCAAACAAATGTTCATTATCCTAAAACAAGCATAATTCATAGTATACACCCTCGTTGTCACGATATTACCGAGAATACAGTATTGTTTAATGTACTCGGGCCGGTTTCAACATGATCATGCCGCACAGACAGCGTTGGCTAGAACTCTCTTTAGTCGAGGTCTATTTTCAAGAGTGTTGAGTCTTTTATATTACAACGACTCAATAACAGAGCATGGACCAAAAGCCTGAACATGACTTTATTATCTTATATTGTATATTAATATAATTGTTATTTTAATATGGTTAGATAATGTTGCTATGCGTATTTCCATTGTAAACATTGCATTTACTGAAATAAAAGACGCATTGATCCAATGAAAATTATTAAGAAAATAAGATCACTGCCATACTGTAAAGGCTAGATATAGTTTGAGAGTTTACAATAGCATGGACTTTTCAAAAACTAGTCTCTGTTGTTAGTGGGTTAACAAACAACACGAAATACAACAAGAAATAACCTTATGTAGGCTACATACATTTAAAAATAATCAATATTTAGTGTTACCGAGAGACGAACGATCTATATGAATAACAACGGACCAGATACACATTCGTACTAACACCACAAACACAAACTACAAACATACCTCACTTTCATCAAAATAGCTTTTCCGATAAATGATGACATTTACGCCTAGGTCATTGATATGATATGCCTTGAAAAAAGCAAAACAAAATCAACATCCGTTCGAATTTTTGTGAACGGCTATAGATACTGAATGCAGCTAAAAATGACTATATTTAAAACGGGATTCAACTGACGAAGTACTTATAGTACTTGACAAAAATCAACCACACGTTTGCAGTTTTCATAACTACACATTTTACTTCACCACTGTATTGCCGAATGAGAAACATAATTGTCAGATAATTAATAATAACCGTGCAGAATCTTACGTACAATTGTGAATAACTTGCTAAAGCATCCATCTTACTAACTGTTGCTATTTTGTGTTGATAAATATAGGTCGAACGAGAATTGATTGTTTTTGTGCAAACAAGACAAATAAAAAACCTACTCTGTATGATCCAACTATATTTTTAAAGGTTTACATAATTCATACACAAGTAGGCCTCATAAACTTTTCTACAACCAAGGGAGGTAACACAAGCATTGATTTTTGACAATGAATGCCGCAACGGCTCCGCATCTGGCTCAAGACCACAGTAATCTGCCCCCGTTGATCCGGATATAAATACAGAAATATCGCTTGTGTTCAAGTATCAATAGTTTATTAAAGTTGAATGAAAGAGAAGAAACGGGTGCTCTTATTGCATAGAGCTTAGCATAAGTTAACACTGTTTTGCATAAACTGATAGTTTCCAGTGTAGATATTGGAAAATATTATTGCCTGTGAAATGTGTAAATTGGTTGTTGGAAGCCTTATTCCGTCCTAACCTCAGGGTCATGTATTTCAACTCAATATTGTAAGAGACTGAATTGTTCAACCTTATGGTTTCTTGTTAAATGCGTGTTCATATGAAACTCGAAAAGATCAGTCAGTAGAAATATGGGGTAAAAATAATCTGTTGTGATAGATCCAGCATCGAGACTGTATTTGGAGAGCTATTGCGTGTTATTGATTTAGTATTCTGCCCTGGGCTTCATATAATTTGTCTTTTTTCTCAGATAAAAAGACCCTAGATTGAGAGATCCGGTAAAGAAAAGGATTTGCAAGCACATATTAATTCAATATCAAGCCCTCTGCCAATGTAATAAAGATTTTTGTTTGCAAAAATTGTGTATTGTTACAGAAATCTTTTGAGAGTGGAACTATGATAAATTGACTATTTGGAGTTGTACAGTTCAATCAACATAATCCCATTAGTTTGAATGTCTTCATATTGCTGTAGATAATGTCTAACGTAATTTGCCTGTGTTTCATTTTGTCGCACTGTTTTTATCTTCAGAACAATTGCAAACAGACGATATATGCACACAGTTTCGATGTTATATTTCAGATGATTTCCAAGGACACACATTAAAATAACAACTCTTGACTTTCCTTTCTCTTTAAGCTTTATTAGTGGTAAGCTGTACCAAAATTATATTTTCATTTAAGGTCGTCTGTCAAGCAGAAGACCTTATGACTATGCTTCTGATTCTGGATCATAGATCATGACTTTAAGCACATAAATATGCGCAATGGCATAAGTGTATTTTGTTTTCTGTGAAGAGTCGGTCCCTATCATAAGTTAAGAATACTTGTTTCTTGAATAATTTAAATTCTTAAGAAACTAAAACAGACACACCAATTTATCCACATAAAAATCTTAATACCACTTTCACAGCTACTAGATTTCTGATTTGATAAAACCTTAACCCGGCCAAATTTTGAATAGTCCTTTTTTCCATAATTAATTAAAGCGCTAGAATTGTTACTGCATTACAGAGTGATCTTAACCATGTCAACAAGCTCTCTAAATAAATGAATAGAAGAATGACAGCATGCTTCAAATCACACCAATCTATGCAGTGTTATGGCAGTTGTGAGGTTGAACTACTTCTAAAACATTCGGAACAATATCATATTGTCGTTAGAACTACTAAATGAGTTAACAAGTGATATAATCCTAAAGAAGTAGACTAATTATGACTTTGATGATTATAACGAAAACAACATAAATTATAGAACATATGAGTAGCATACAAGTTTAATCTTTATAATCTGCATTTGATTATAATCTTTAGTTACTAAACAATCGCATGTCTACAATGAAAGTCAAAATAGAGCAGCCCACTACCGCAGAATATTGACGGTTATTCGCGGCATAGAAGTCAAACCTTATCTGACAAGATAGAACAAAGCTTGCGTATTAATGACACTTACTTGTATTAGGAAATTCTACTTTATACAGCAATCTGTACATATACTAGAAATCACTACTCGTAAAATATATTGTGCTGGACATAGCCTTGAAGATTTGATCAGACTTTGGTTAATTGATTTGTGTGATTGATTCCGTCTATTACTCAACATAATTTGAAGTTTATCCTGGAGGAGAAGAGTAACAGCAAGAGCAAAGAGCCCATATGAGCCATTTAACTACTTTACGCTTACCTATGAATTTAAAATCGTCGTAGCCACATTTTGTGCATCATTCAGGATGCATTTTGAGCAACATTGATCAAGTGAATATTCAGTCTTCATGATCGCATGTTGGACATAATCAACTTGTCGTATATTCGTCAATTTACAAAGTCATACTGACTTCCAACACTTCATCTAACACTTGCTTACTGATCTCATAACAATACAATATTTGTTGATGGCCATTTACCAACTTACTTTTATTGATCCGACCGTATCACACACACACATACGCACACGCACACGCGCGCGCGCGCACACACACACACACACACACACACACACACACACACACACACAAACACACACATTTTTCTCTAACAGTTGAAACAATCGAACTGCTGTGCCCTCTGGTCATAGGGATTTGTATCTATCATATAAGAAAGTGTATGCTGTCTTCTTTAATATCTTCGCTGTTTCTTCTCATTCGAGGCTTGTGTTCAGTTCGAAATAGAAATAGGCCCAATAGCATCTTGATAGCAATTGACCTGCACCTCCATCAATTGTATGGTAATAAAAATCAACTTTATTATCCGGGAACTAAACAGCACAATACCGCAATCACGTGACACATCGTGTCTGATAAAAATATTGTTGTTATAACTTGAATCCTTATCATTGTAAAATAAATAAGTTTAAACTTAAGTTACTGTTACAAATGCTCTAGTTACTTCTACCTTGTTCACATGTTTATAAGATATTATAGAAAGAAAATATATTGAAAAATGTTACGAGTTTTGTGTGGAATATTATACATGATTTTTATTACTAATACGATATTCGCAGCTTCCAACATAGTAACAGGCCCTTTGGTGATATCAGTCGGCACGTTACAATGTGAATTATATCTGCAAATGGAATCATTTATAGAGGTAATGAGACAAGTGCAGAATCAAGGGACATACAAATTATCAATTTGAATTCTTGACAGCTTTGGCAAAAAAATGGCTAGATATTCGAAAATATATCTCTCATCGCTTCTTATGTTATAAGATTATCATATGCGTTTAGCTTTTAATCGACTTTTCAACTGAGTTCCCTGTGAAATATGTTCGGTATGATATAAAGGAATAATTTTCTTACAAGTATATTTGAAAGAAAATATAGTCAATATAAAAACGTTAAGGTAACCTAACAATCCTTGATAAACATAACTAGTTTGTTCATATATATTATGTATGCACTGTGCTGTTTCTGGAATTTATGCTGTTCTTCCATGTGTCTCGTTTGTAATTTTGTTGTTTTTTGTTATATGTCTTTGGCGTTTACCCAGTGTCATTAAACCGGGTTTATGTTGAAACTTGTTGATACTGAGCTTGTATCTGTAGTTTTTTTTATCTAAGGATTAAGTAAATGTTTCAGCGAGACAGAATAGATTAGCGAAGAAACATTGTATATCCCAGTGGTTCAGATATTTTCTATTAAAGTATATTGATAAACTTTAATTCGGCTGTCGTTCATGTATTACAGAAACATATTCCTTTATAATTGTATTGTCGATTATATTCAAGTTATGTATACCTTAATGAGTTAACTGAGGAAAATTGTGATAGAATAATGTAGAATATCAAAGGGAATTAGTGCTTCTGGGATCGCAAAATATAGCAGTTGTAAATATGGAAACCAGTGTGTTGTTGTGAATTGTTTGGTTGTTTTAGGCTACCAATGCTGCACGAATATAGTACGACGTCACTCATTCCTATGAAATTATTAAAGTAATAACATGTGAAGAAATTGTCGTTAATATTGAAATACAGGAAGCATATGAAATCGTTTAACGTGTTTTGACGCAATATACATGTCTGCTTTGCTTTTAAACTGTTCAAAGATACGGAAACGCTTTGCATTTCACACCATCAGCATACTTGTCGAGTACATACATCCGGCCGGTACCTCAGTCCCATTGAGGTACCGGCCGGATGTAGGTACTCGACCAGTATGCTTATGGGGTGGTATGGAAGTGTGCCTCCGTTTGTGTTTTATACAATGTATGTGTCGTGATTATAGTGTAACAGATGTTGTGTGCAGAACATTGTCCATGCCAGTGAGATAGGCAACTCATTTTACGGACTAGTGTTAGTAATTTAAGTAGTCTTAATCAGCATATCACTATAAATGCATGAGTCATTACTCAATTTAAAGTTCAACTAGTTTTTTTACACAAAGCAAAATGGCATGATTCAAACTTATTATTATGTTGTTGTTTTTAAATGTGCATTATATTAGGTATTACATTAACATTAATAACATTAATATTGGTCATTTCTCCAAATTCTGATTCAGAAAGAAAAATATGTACTTAACAAATAATTCAGAAATAACAAATTACACTAATTCGTTGTTCGCAATGTTAATGACCTTGTTTTGATTTGGTACATTTCTTTGTTATAGACAATTGCCTTACACAATACAAATAATTTAACCAATCAAGTTGTTTTCCTTTCCGTTGACGTTTCTATAAATATAATAATGTGCATGTGTTCTAATTTGAGAAAAGACTTAAGTATTGAATATTTGGGGCTGGACGACTGACGTGTTGTGTGTTCGTAAAGAGGTTTTGTCCAAAAGTTACACTTTTCCGTTTTAATTTAGATAACTAAATTCATATGACGGGGATATTTGCATAAACACTAAATTTGTTATCCAAGGCTTTATAGTTAGGACAGCGTTCATGTATAAAAAATCAGCCTCAATATGACATCATTATTGAAAAGTTTCTGAATTTTTAAAATATTACATCCTGAGAAAGGCTGTGGTTATAAAAACATGGAACAAAAATGGAATTCGATATATTGACATGACGGTATATAGGCCAATTGATAATACAAAAAAGAGCTCATTTGCAATTACTATAATTGTATACTAAAATTGTTTCACCCTGTCTTTTTATAAAAGATTTAGAAGTCGATCAACATAACTACAAACACACAATTATTGATGCTAATATATCCAAATATACCTATTTTTGGTCTGATTAAGAAGTGTTTTAATGAGCAAAAACCTGACGTTGACGGTAGTTATTATTTAGCAAAGAAGACTGTTATATCAGTATGATATTACTGATATTACTAACTTGCTACTACCATCTCTTGCAGATCCTTAAGATTACAGAAAACGTAAATTTTCTATACCACAAAACTGCATCGAGAAAGCTCCCTTGGTAATACGGAAATGCATTTTATTTTAATCGCAATATTTGTGTTTTGTATAAATTGATTAAAGACCATAAATCGCTTTACCTTAGTATTGGAGTTGAATCATAACTCCTTGCAACGTTATCTTGCTTCCTGCATGCTCCAGATTATGTCAATTATTACCGTCTCATTTACATTACTTTATTCTTACACAATGGTAATCCTTTTTACAGTTTCCAGTTAGCTATTTAAGCGACAAACGGAAACGTTTGCATTGCTTTTTATCCATATCTGATTGAACGCCAAGGAGAAGTCCCTATGTGATAATTACGTAATTGATATTTTGAAACAAATTAATCATATAGAACTATATTTGCTATAGGTAAGCCATCTGATTATGTGTTTAATATTTTACAACGAAATCAGTTTCTGATGTTGAATACTAAACGAATATTAAAATAGAAACGATCAAATAGTAAAGTATGATATCCTTAACACTTGATTTTTCCGTGTGGTTTCGATATGTATAATAGTTTTGCAGTAATATTTGGCAATGAAACCAATATATAGGTAAGGAAATTCTCAACATAAAGTCTGATTAGGCAGTTTGATTGGAGTACATATTAGCATTCCACATCGAACACTTCAGCGACCATATATAAGTATTGGATTTATAAATAAATACAGCTAGAGGGACATTACCCACAGACAAAATAATTGGAAAGTCGGCTGAATGATATAAGAGTGGTATTTGAAATGCACGCCATACAATGTCATCATGTCGACCAATCGAGGAATATTGTCAACGCCCAAAGTAAATGTCACGTCCGATCTGGGATGACGTTTTCAAAAAGCAAATAGAAAAAAACAACATATATAATGCTAACGGTTAAGGTGATTTTACATCAACTTGAAGTTAGAACGTGTTCTAAAACATACCATGGTATATGAGTACTCAACCTCAAAAACCGTTTCCAAATGAGTTCATCTTTATTTTACTCGTTATGTCAATTCATTTTTTTCTTAACAAAGATAAGTTATATCTTAGAGTACCGTTTTGCCACTGGTAGAGGGCATTGCCATGTCTCAATCCTTTATCGCCAATGAACATTTTCAGTCAGCCCTGATGCTATGTTTCTACTTTGATGTATTTGACATGCAGATTCCAATGTTTACTTTTCTGTTTCTATAGAATGTATGCCTCGTTTTCATTTGTATGTACTATATTGGGATAAAGTGCTGTTTAACGAAATAACATCCCATACGTATTTCAGTCGACACATGTAAAAACATTCAAAAGCAAACATATTCAAAAGTATTGTACGAATTTGAAAAGTCAATTGCATTACAGCAATGTTAACTACAGGGACTAAAGGTGTATGACTGCTGTTTGTGGTTAATAGTTTGTTTGTTAACTTGATTGAAGAACAATCATATTTCTAAACTGCTTTGCTTTATCTGTAGCTATTAACGCGTTTGAGTGATTTTCATGACGTTTTCAGCTAGTTCACTTTGTAATAGAGGCTTGATGATGCGGTCAATATCTTACACAATCTCGGCGATGCAAACGGCATCTCACAATATAAATGATATATTCAATAGGCGACGTAGACAACGTCTCACAATTTAAATAATATATTACTATGGGATTGGTTTACACGTAATGAGAGAAACTCTAAATAAAGCAGAAATGTAGCATAATACAAGTGTTAAGTGAAGACAAATCACGAACTTAATACTTGTTGTTGTTTTTAATTCTCAGAAAAAAATCGAAAACAGCAATATGTCATATACTGACTGAGACACGCACTCGCACAAGCACTGACATTTTCAAAGAGTTTCAATATCATCTTTATAATAATAGAGCTGCACCAATACCAACTGTATGGTGATAAATATTTACATTTTTAGTTTTTGCTATTTATAAGCAGGGTGAAGGCAGTTTTTTTGGTGTCTATGGTTTTTGGATATTTTCGTAAATACATACAGTATTTTTTGTCGGAAATGTTTGTGCTACAAAGCCGAACCAGTGGTTTTCCTTGGTGAACTTTCTAAACAACACAATACCACACCTTGGCGTAACACCGTGCCAACGAATCTGATCAATAAAATGTTATTATAACTTGTAACTCAATCATTGCAAAATAAATGACTTCAAACTAATGTTAATGTCACAAGAGCTCTAGTAATTCCTAGCTAGTTAACACGGTTATAAGAATTTATACGATGAAAAAAATATATATCATGTTGCGAATTTTGTCTGGAATAAAATATAAGGTTTTCATGGCTAATACGATATTCGCAGCTTCCAACATAGTTACAGTCCCTTTGGTGATATCAGTCGGCACGTTACAGTGTGAATTATATCTACAAATGGAATCAGTTATAGAGGTTGTGATACAAGTACAGAATCAAGGGACATACAAAATATCAATTGCAATTCTTGAAAGCTTTGGCAAGAATGGCTAGACATTCCAAAAGAGATATCTGTTCGTTTCTTGTTTTATAAAATTTTCAACATGGATGAAAAGATATGTATGGCTTTTCATCGAATTTTTAATTTCCTGGAAAAAATGTTTCGATATTTAATAAAGTAAAGGTATTCTTACACTTGTTTGTGACAGAAAAATGCCGGGATAAAAACGTTTCGTTTAGTAAATAGTTCGGCGGGGCAGAATATATTTGTGAAAAAAATGTGCATTTCCGTTTTTGAGATATTGTCAATCAGAGTATAATGATAAACATTAATTCGGCTGTCGCTCATGTACTACAAAGAACATATTCCTTTGTAATTACATTGGCGATTCAAGTTATGTTATGTATTCTTAATTAGTTAATTGAGAAAAAAAAATGATAAGTATAAAAAATCAAAGGGAATTAGTACTTTTGGGATCGCAAAATATGACAGTTGTATATGTAAATATTACAATCAGTGTGTTGATGTGAATTGTTTGGCTGTTTTAGGCTATCATTGCTTCAAGGAAATAGTATGACATCACTCAACCCTAAGACATGCATTTATAAAGTCAATAACATGTGAATAAATGCCATTAATGTTGAAACACAGTAAACTTATATGAGATCGTTTCACGTGTTTGACGCATTATTCTTGTTTGAATTTCGTTAACACTGTTCAAAGATACGGAAGCGCTTGGCCGGAAGTGATGTACTCGACCAGTATGCTTATGTTGTGATATGGAAGTGAGCCTTCGTTCGTGTTTCATGTGTGTGTCGTGTCATGTGATTATAGTGTTATAGTATAACACAGGTTGTGCATACAACATTGTCAATGCAAGGGAGATTTGCAACTCGTTAAACGGAGTTTTAACCAACGTATCTCTATAATGTATAAGTCACTTCTCAATCTCCAGTTCAACATGTTTTTACACATATAAAATTGGCTTAATTCAAATTTATTATCATGAGAATGTTTTTAAAAACACGTCATTTCATGTATTGCATTGACATTGATTAGTCTTCATATTCTAAAGAAAGAATTGTACTTTAGAAATAATTCAGAAACAACGAATTACACTTATTTGATGTATACAATGTTAATAACCTTGTGTTAATATGGTCCAAACTATTTCGTTATAGACAAGACAATTGCCTGAAACAATTATAGATACAAATAAATAAACGTTTAGAAAGGTCAAACGCTCTAACAATCCAATACATTGGACTAAGTTTCGAAAATTGCGTAACGAGGTTGTTGCTCTAATTCGGAGTTCAAAATGGAAATACTTTGACTCCCTTGCTTTGAAACTTAAATCCAGTGAACTCAGTTCTAAGGACTGGTGGAAAACACTTAAGTCATGTATCACACCGGTTAAATCACGAGGCATTCCTCCACTACTTAACCCATTAGATGGTCAGTGCGTTGCAGACGACCAAGGCAAGGCCGAAATCCTTAATGATTTCTTTTTTCTTCAGACCTACGTCGACGATTCAACTCAAGTATTACCTGAACTTGATTTAACTAATGATGATGCTAAACTTGATTCGATTGTTATCGTACCTTCCGAAGTCAAAGATGCTATATAAGTAGTCTCTCGGTTGGTAAAGCTGGACCTGATGGCATTGATCGTATTTTACTTAAAGCTTCTTCAGAACTTAGCCAGCCTTTGTGTGAATTGTTCATGCTTCTTTAACTTCTCGTGTTTTTCCGCAATTGGAAATATTCAAATGTTTGTGCTGTCTTTAAAAAGGGGGATCCTTCCAACCTATCAAATTATCACCCAATCTCTCTTTTTTGAACACTATTGAGAAAGTCTTTGAAAGAATTATATTTAAACATGTATTCAACTTTCTTCGTGATACCAGTGTTCTTTTTTACTCGATCCCAATCCGGCTTTCTACCAGATGATTCTACTGTCAATCAGCTTACCTACCTATATAATAGTTTTTGTCGAGCTCTTGACAATGGTCTTGAAGTACGTGTTGTCTTTTTGATATAAGTAAAGCATTTGACAAAGTTTGGCATCGTGGTCTACTTTATTAACTCGAGAAGGCAGGCATTTGTGGTCACCTACTGTCTTGGTTTTCCAATTTCTTATAGAGTAGGCGCCAGTGTGTTGTTATTCCGGGAGCGACTTCGGCATTAAAATCAATTAAAGCTGGAGTTCCCCAGGGCTCAATTTTGGTCCTCATTTATTTCTTACATACATAAATGACATAGTAAACGAGATAGATTCAAATGCCAACCTATTTCCTGATACAAGTCTATTTGTTATAGTGGACACCCCCCAGACTGAAGCTTTAAAACTACAGACAGATATAAACAAAATATATATTTGGGCTGATAAGTGGCTTGTAAAGTTCAATCCCAACAAATCTGAATCAATGGTCATATCTCGAAAACGAAACCAACCCATTCATCCGTCTGTGTACATGTTTGACACTGAAATCCCGTTTGTTGAATCGCGCAAACACCTGAGTATTTTTCTTTCAAATGAGGGAAATTGGCATACTCACATTAACTATACTAAAGAAAAAGCTTGGTCTAGAGTAAACATCATGAAACGTCTACGCTATCAACTGAATAGGAGCCAATCTTGGAGTATGCGGATGTCATCTGGAATAATTGTACACAGTATGAAAAGAACGATCTTGACAAAATTCAAAACGAATGCGAACGCATTGTTACTGGTTGCACTTGCCTTTTTTCTCTGCGTCTGCTTCACAATGAATCTGGCTTTAAGAGCTTGGAAACAAGACGTGAAAAACACAAGCTTTTACTTTTTTACAAAATGAAAAATGGTCTCTCTCCTGATTATCTGTCAAGTTTGGTTCCTCAGACAGTCGGTCAAGCATCAACTAGATCACTTCGAAACGCATCCAATATCTCTAGCATTAGTACACATACGTCACTCTATATAAATTCATTCCTTCCTTCATCAATCTCAGCATGGAATAGTCTCCCAGCTGAAGCACAAAACATTGACACTGTCTCTGGTTTAAAGCGTACCTCAAGTCGGATAATACCAAACCAAATACTCTGTTTTATTATGGGAAACGTCCATTACAGGTCATTCACACTCGCTTACGGAACGAATGCAGTTCACTGAACCATCACCTTTTTGTTAAAAATATTGTGCCCTCATCCCTTTGTACATGTGGAGTTCAGAAAACAACTTATCATTATCTTCTTATCTATCCCCTTTATACTGAACAAAGGAGACTTCTTCTCATACCTGTGGAGGCTTTGACTACCGCAACGCTTCGCAATTTACTATACGATGACACTGCCTGCCCTCACAGAAGAACAAAATAAGACACCGTTCGATGCAGTTCACCTCTTTATTCAAATGACAAAAAGATTTGACAGCCAGTAACAGTCACATACTACCTAATATCAATCCCTTCCAGGATTATCTCCTTTCTGTATACATGTTATTTAATACTACCAATCAGGGCTCAGTGAAGAAAAGGCACTGGAAGTTGTTCTAAACCAACCACCCTACCCTCTTTCTTCATTCTTATCCTCTTTACTATCTTATTCTGCTCTCAAACAAAATTAACGACTTTTGTATTTGAAACGTGAAAATAAACTAAGCTTATTATAGCTTTGTTAATCACACAAAATGTTTAACTTTTAATTACTATCTTGTCTGTGTACATCGTATGTAAAATATCTTTAAACATTTAATAAATTTAAATGAAGCCAAATCACATTAAACACTACCATCTGATCTAATCCAACAATATCAATATCATTGTGTCATCTACATTGTAAGCTGTGCAAATGTCCGTCATTAAATATGTACTTCTGCAAAAGTTTGCAGAATAACTTTTTAAGATATATTTATCTTTCGTTCTAATCCTTTTCTAGATTGTACATGTGTTTTCAGTTTGTCTTCATAATATGTGGTATACGTTGATGAATAAAATATGTTTAAACTAATAAACGTTTTTCCATCCCGTTGACACCACATTAAATTACATAATGCACGTGTTCATGAAAATATTTTTGTTCAAAAGATACAGAACATCTTCCCGATTCAATTAAGATATCTAAATATATACTGAACTCGGGGAATATTTGAATAAACATGAATTTGTTTTGGTCAATGTTTGAGAGTTAGGACAGCGTTTGCCGATTACTGGAATTGAAATTCAGCATCAATATGACAGCAAGGTTTCTTTAATGGAATGGTAAATTATAGTTCCGAATTTCTGAAATATAACATCCTTAGAAAGGCTGTGATTATGAGAACATGGAACAAAAATAGAATTTCTAGAAAAGTATATAAGTCAATTGGTACTTCAAAATACCTCATTCGCAAACAACTAAAATGAAACACTTAAATTGCTTAACGTTGTTATTTCAGTAAGAATATAGAGGTGTTTGAATGAGCAATAATCTGGCGTTGACGAGAGTTATTATTTAGCGAAGCAAACTGTATCAATATGATTTTACTAACTTGCAACTTCCATCTCTTTTAGAACCTTAGACCTTTTAGAAAACGTAAATTTTCTAGACCACAAAACTGCATCGAAAAGCCTCTGTTGTTTTTGATGCATTGTAGAAATTCGATTAATTTTAATCTCAATGTTTATTTTTTTTCTTTAAATTGATAAAAGACCATAAATAGCCTTATCTTAGAATTGGTTTTGTATAAAATCTCTTCCAGCGTTATCTTGCTTCCTGCAAGCTCCAGATTATGTAAATTATTACCGGTCCAGTAATAATCTTTAATTGTTGCACAATGGCAATCTTTCTTACAGTTTCCCGTTCACTATTATAGCGGTAATAGTAACTTTTGTATTGCTTATTATCCATATCTGGTTGAACGGCAAGGAGAAGTCCCGTCGTGGTTATTACTTAATTGATATGTTGAAAACAATTAATCAAAGAGAACTCTATTTGCAAAAAGTAAGCCATCTGATTATGTGTTCCATATTTTACACTGAAATCAGTTCATGATGTTGAATACTAAACAAATATTAAAATAAACACGATCAAATATTAAAGTATGATATCTTTAACACCTGATTGTGTCAGTGTGGTTTCGATATGTATAATAGTTTTGCAGTAATATTTGATAATGAAAACAATATATAAATAAAGAATTTCTCAACATAAATGTCTGATTAGGCGTTTATTTTGGAGTACCAACTAGCATTCCACGTTAAACATTTGAGCGACCATACATAAGTATTGGATATATAAATTAAGCCAGAGGGACGTAACTAGCAGCCAAAAAAAATGCAAAAAAAAACGACTAAATGATTAAGATAGGTATCTTAAATGTATGCCAAAGAATGTCATCATGTCGACCAATCGAGAAATATTGTCAACGTCAAAAGTACATGCCACGTCCAAACGGGTACGATGTTTTCAAAAAGCAGATATTAATAAAACATATATAATGTTAGCGAATAAGGCGATTTTACACCAACTTGAAGTTAGAACGTGCTCTTATAACATACCACGGTGTATGAGTACTCAACCTCAAAAACCGTTGGGAATATATCAGAGTACAAACGAAAATACCAAGTAACCTCCTGTTCATTTGTTCAATAGCACAGCGGAATAAAGGCAATGTAATTACTGTGCATATGCTGATTAGATCATCCCTGCTCCAGACGAAATGAGAGAGGAAGAAATTATTGCCTATAATTATAGTGCTACAGATTGTATACCAATTCAAATGCAGCAAACAATTATATTTGATTGTCTAAATGTGAAGGTTGCAAATTGCGAATTAAAACTAAAGCATAGCTTAAAGTGTTTTTGTCCAAATAGTTTTATTTTTTAACGAGTGTTGCTTGCATTAAAGACATAAAGATCTCAAATGTATCTTACAATGTATAAATGCTCATTTGAGATCGAAAGGATCTAGCTCATTATTTTATTTTTATGGCACAAGTTTAATAATTGCCCTGCAACTAGGGTGAATATAATAGACAATGTAATTTAGTGACCCGTTTGTGAGATTGATTTAGCTTTCAGTCTAGGATTTCATATAATAGGTATTTGGTCGTGGAAATAATCCCTTTGACAGTATCTTGAACTAAACGAAACAACAGGTTGTATTTATAACAGTTTACCAATGCAATAACAGGCTTCGTAATTGACAGTTTAAGTATGATTGGAGGGTTGTTTTATGGTCTATTAATGTGATCGCATTTGTTCGGGATAACATTATTTGCAACATGTTGTATTATTGTCTGTTTTCTTTTGTGAATAACATGAATTTCTTGATCAATAATAACCAGCTGTACCATGCAATACATATCAACAACGCTATTCAACATGCACACACTACTAATTGCACAGTAGGCTTTTCAACATGGCTGCACTCGAACCCTTGAAATTGAATGTTTTCATAATTTATAGATTACGCAATTTCAAAACCTCGCGCAGTAGATGCAGTAATTGCTACTTCTGTATAATATCTTACATCATCATAAGTGCATGTAAACACTTCTATATAGTCATGGCTACGATATACTACGTCGTTGGAGTAAGAGTTTTGTTTTGAGGTAAGATTTCTGGTTGTATATACACATGCTTCAATTTCGTGCCTTTGACCAATATTTTACATTTACCTACGTCTTTTCTTGACAACCTGATGTAATTCCTTAATCCTTATTCTACTCGATTCAATTCTTTCCTTAACAAAGATTAGTTATATCTTAGAGAACCGTTATGCCAGTGCTAGAAGGCATTGACATGTCACAATCAATCAGCCCCAATGGACATTTCAGTCAGTCCTGCTGTTATGTTTCTACTTCGAGTATCAAGATTCGAATATTTAATTTTCTGTTTCTGTAGAATGTTAAAGGTGAACTGAACTGTAATTTCTAGTTCTTAATTTTATTCATTCTTTCTACTAAACGCGCTCAAATTTAATATACAAAGCGAAAATTTTGCTTCTACGGTCTACCGTTACCACGGAATCCGGCATCTGTTCTGCCCATTCTATGGTTGCTAGATGAATTAATGCCCTTGAAATGAGTGGAGACTATGTTGTCTCCCTTTGATTTAAGTGCACATGCCCAGGGAGTACCACAATGCATTGCACCATTTACCACAATGCATTGCTTTAATTTCCCGGAAAATGTTATATATTTCTGGGTTTCTGATATCGCCAACATATTTATATAAGAATTAAATCTACAAAACCTACGATGTCGGTTTGAATAGCGATACGAAGTGTTTTATAAGAAGTCAGTCTGTATCCTTGCGATAAATATAAACGTGTTACTCCCCTTGGATTAAAATAATCCATTTAAAATGGAGGCCATGGCAACACTACTTTCAGAAACCGTCAATGACAGACAAGTCAGTGGCACAAAATAAGGTAGCGATAATGAAATGCAGACGATCTTAAAGTTTTACGACCGTGCTCGTTTTTTTGGAGCAGCTGGTTGAAACGGATTGATTTACCAAACAATTATTGCAGTGTCATTTAATCGTACTTGCGAGGACTTGGACAGGTTATAAAAAATGGAGATTTTTTGACACAAGAAAATTGGAACAACCAGCATTCCATAATATTGCTTTACATTTGGCTGATTTAAGTCAGCATTTCTAATGGAATGCTGAGTTGCACTCTACTTACTAGTAGGAAGATAAAATTGTGAGTGATAAAGGTGAGTGATTTGATGATTACTTGCATTTTATCAAAGAATGACCTCCACAATAACAGTTAACAGTAAATCGGTCAGAAACAGTGGGCCCAATGATGGGCTCGAACCTATGATCACTAAAACACTAACTGATGCCCCATGTTCGTATGTGATTACCCACAAACTTCACCCCTCTCCCTTTTATTTAAAGACTTATCAAGACACCCTTGCATTTAACATCAAAGTAAACCTTGGATGAACAGTGCATCCGGTGTTGGACTCTAGCCAAAAAACACTCAAAAGTTAGCATGGAATTCTTATTCACTTAGCTAACCAAGCTGCAATAAGGCAACTATCAATTCATTGCTGGTTTTTCATCCCTCGACATCGTTTTTTTTTCGCTGCCAATTAGAAATATTGACTCATATAAAAATGTTGATCTAGTGTACCGGTATGCATTTGCATATCGGTCCAGAACTGTCTAGGAACTGAGTTTATTCTTCGATGTAAAACATTGACTTGTAAAATAGGAGAAATGTTATGATCTTGATTGTGGTTCACCTAGAAACTAAATTTTGTTTATGGCCATGAAAATAAGGTTCAGTGACTTTACTAGAAAATTGTACTTTTTACAGTCATCAACAGGCTGTTGATACTAGCTAAAAGGCTTCATTTACAATTGGAAATTCAAGGGCGGATTCAGTATTTGATACTGGGAGGCATAATTTAGGGGCAAAAACATTTAATTTGCGGCCCTCCATCAGAACAGAAATGTATTTGGTTAAAAGCGTTGGCAGTGGTGTTTGAAATTTTCACAATTTCTTGATAGAAATGGTGCATTTTAGGGATATTATTTTATTACTCTTTTTCTACTATAATTAAACAAAACTGATCTTAGATATTGGAAGGGGGATGCCCCCATCACACTGTATCTGCTTGTGAAATTCTCTATCAAATTGTGAAAAATCAGTAAAACTTAAAATATTAATGCTTTAAGACAAACTTCTTATCATTCTAAATTTTTGTTGTACAGCTGACTGAAAAATCTTTAGTTGTTTTTTTCTGAATTATTTTAATCAAACCCCACTTGAAAATGTATGTGTACCATATTCACATGAATACAAGTCATTTTGTGAACAAAAAGCAATCAGCTGCTATAAATGCATTGAGTACAAAGAGTGAAATGGACAATGTCTGTATTCTGTCACTCCCAAATAATGACATTTATCTTTTTTATTGAAAAGAGGTTTATACTTTAATTTCTGTTGCAATTAATTATTATTAAGATGGTCAATTTATTTATTATGTCTTTATTGTCCTGATCATTGAAAACAATGAAAAATCTTTCCTGAAAATTTAAAAAATAAAACTGCTTGTTGAAATGCATTTTTTATTTTTTGTTGTAATGAATAAAAAATCATACATAAAATAGAGAATTAATTTGATAATACTTGTGTATGATTTTTAACAATACTACATGTATTACATACGTGATACTGTTTAACTTGTGTTCATAGAAATATAAGTTTACACTTTTCAAATAATTAATAATAGTAATGTTTCATGACAATTTTTATGAATGTTGTCACTGTCATTCAGAAGAACTAAAATAAAATCAAAGTTTAAGGACATTAAATCTGTATGCTGTATGTCAAATTTTGAGTTGGTGGAGACTTGCATGGTATGACCTACTGTTGCTTTGTTTATGAATTTATTGGTGAAATATTCTGTATTCAGCATTTGATGTTTACTTTTATTTTACTGCTTTTTGTCCAGTAACTTTATAGGATTTAAAAAGTATTGTAAGGTTAAACACTGAATCAACTTTCAAACATATTAAGAGTAATTAAATGAAAATCAATTACAAGCAATATCTTTATATCAGTATCTCTTTCAACATTTAATATAAGTATAAAACAAGTATCAGTTATATTGTTTATTGTGTATAATTTTGATTGGATATCATGAAGATGAATCAACTTCAATAAGTCATCATCAATGCTTATGAATACATGGAATACTCATAATATGGAAAATCAAATTAATAAGTATTGTGAATAATGTTTTTTCAAGACATTATCTAGATCTGCGCTTAAAGCAGTAATAGAAGAAATTTATTATCATGTCATAAAATTAAAACTGTACTCTCACAGATCCAACGATTTGAAAACCCTTTTATTCTTTTCTTAAAAGCAACTTTCTCGGGTGGAGATCCGCTCCCATGTAATCAACTTACTCTGTTGGAGATCTGCTCCCATGTAATCAACTTACTCGGATGGAGATCAGCTCCCATGTAATCAACTTACTCAGGTGGAGATCTGCTCCCACGTAATCAACTTAATCTAGTGGAGATATGCTCCCATATATCCCTCTTACTCGGAAGGAGATCCGCTCCCATGTATTCAACTTACTCTGGTGGAGGTCCGCTCCCATTTTATCAACATACACAGATGGAGATCTGCTCCCATGTAATCAACTTATTTGGGTTGGGATCCGCTTCCATGTAATTAACTCACTCGGATGGAGATTAACTCCCATGTTATCAACTTACTCGGGTGGAGATCCGCTCCCATGTAATCAACTTACTCAGGTGGAGATCCGCTCTCGTGTAATCAACTTACTCAGGTGGAGATCCGCTCCCATGTAATCAACTTACTCAGGTGGAGATCCGCTCTCGTGTAATCAACTTACTCGGGTGGAGATCCGCTCCCATGTAATCAACTTACTCAGGTGGAGATCTGCTCCCACGTAATCAACTTACTCTGGTGGAGATCCGCTCCCATCTAATCAGCTTATTTTGGTGGAGATCCGCTCTTTTGTAACCAACTTACTCAGGTGAAGATCTGGTCCCATGTAATCAGCTTACTCGGGTGGAGATCTTCTCCCATATAATCAACTTACTCGGGAGGAGATCCGCTCCCATTTAATCAGCTTACTCGGGTGGAGATCTGCTCCCATATAATCAACATACTTGGAAGGAGATCCGCTCCCGTGTAATCAACTTACTCGGGTGGAGATCTGCTCCCATATAATCAACTTACTCGGGAGGAGATCCGCTCTCGTGTAATCAACTTAATCGGGTGGAGATCTGCTCCCATATAATCAACTTACTCGGGTTGGGCTCAGCTCTTATCCGCTCCCGTGTAATTAACTTACTTGGAAGGAGACCCGCCCTGTGTAATCAACTAACTCGAAAGGAGATCTGCTCCCGTGTTATCAACTTACTCAGGTTGAGATCTAATCCCGTGTTATCAACTTACTCAGGTTGAGATCTAATCCCGTGTTATCAACTTACTCGGGTTGAGCTCAGCTCTTATCCCGTATGTGCGGTCATCAATTACATTGGTACCGATCCAGTCCACTTCTTCCCCAACGGTTGTTATCATATATAGTGGTGATCATCAGCCTCTTTACCGCCGCCCCCGCCGCCGGCCTTGTAGGTGATAAAGTCGTCTCCGTCAGTCCACCTGGGGATTAGATTTAAGAAGCTAGTGCGGTACGTTGGAATAAGAGGCAAGTATAATTATCATGATCATGGGTCTAGCCTCGACGTAGTTGATTATAGCGTAATGTCAAAGCGAACTTAAAGAAAACATTAGTAAAGCTATCTTTGTTAAAAGTCTTCATGCAAAGCAAAATATTGCCTTCCGACGTAGCATTTATGACGCAATTTATCATGTGGTATACACACACGGTTAAATGTATCTCCAAATTGGAACGCAAAATCGCTAAGGAGTAACTATTAGCATACCATCCGATACGGTCCTGATCTTTTACAGCTATTCTACTCCCCGATGTTATCGTCAATGTTTGATCACCGTCGACAGCTGAACAGTCACCATATATCTTACAGCAACACTATCTTTTTTTCAAACAAAATCAAGTTACAAAACAAAATGTAACCTTATATTAAAATTTGCGTTCCGCTTCATCTGGCCCCAGTTTCTCGAATCTTCTCAAGCCGAACATGCTTTGGTAGCTTATTTCAATCAGTCAAAATACATACATCAATTGAATTTTGATATATTAAATATGGTTTATTGTGATTATCATAAAGATAATGCCTATCTTGAATACAAAACAAATATTCATGAAGTAAATCATTATGCAAATTATTATATAAACAAATATGGGCTTGTCGAGAAATTGAGGCCAGGTGTATTAATGGGGAAATTACTGAATAAAACTCAATCATTACTAATTGTTTATTGTTGTGATTGTCTGACATGAGAGGGTGCCGTAAATGTCCGAGCTGTTCATCCACGATATGAAAATATTAACGTGTCGTCAATTTAATTATATAATCTGATATATAGTAAAAAACTAGTAACATAAAAATTTTACATCGACAAATCTTTATTTTGTATTTGTATTTAAAGCTAGAATGTATCATCCTCGATCCAGTCGTAAGTTAACGTATGTCAGGAATCGTTCGTAGCTCACAGCCGACTATAAGTATCTTCCATGGCCGCTCGTATAAGATAGATTCATCACGACCCGAGCGTAGGGTGTTTTGAGGAAACGAGGTTTAAGGAGTTTCCGCAAAACACCCTGCTCGAGGTTTGGGATGAACCTATCTTACACGAGCATCTATGGTAGATGTTTTTCTCCCACCTCAGTTAAACAAAATTAAGTAAAATGTATTTTTTGCTCGGACTCTTTTGTGCTTAGTGAAAACAATTGCATATGGATATGCGATAATTCGTGGTTGTCATGAATATGCGCGCAGTGATAAGATTATGTTAGTAGTCAAATCGCTCTTTAAATAGTTCTGAGGGGAGTGAAGCATTATTTCTTAAAAGGTGCGTGAAAACTTTTTATGATGGCATTTGAAACGAGAAATAATAAATTAGCTTTCTAAATATTGCCACAAGACAAGGTTTTCATGATGCTACAGACGAATGTCTTCAACAAGGGAGGTAATTACAATGTGGTGACCATTAAAAAGGAGTTCCATACGGGCATTTTATCTTCGCCAGTAGGCAAGATAACAATTTCTAGCATGGTTCAATTATTGAGTCTACTTATGTGAGGTGGGAGAATATAAGTATCTTCCATGGCCGAGAGTGTACGATAGGTTCATCCCGACCCGAGCGTAGTTTTTTTGCGAAAACGAGGTTTACCGAGCATCTGCAAAACACCCTGCGCGAGGGCCGGGATGAACCTATCTTACACGAGCGGCTATTATGGTAGATGCTTTCTCTCCTACCCCAGTTAAACAAAATTAGTAAAAATGTATTTTTTGTGGAACCCTTTTGTGCGTAGTGAAAATAAATGTGTATGGATATTTGATAATTCATGGTTGTCATGGATATGCCCGCAGTGATTCAGATTATGTTAATAGTCAAATCGGTATTTAAATAGTTCTGATGAGAGTGGAGCAAAATTTCTTAAAAGCTGCGTGAAAACTTTTTTATCGTGACATTTGAAGCGAGAAATAGTAAATAAGCATTCTAAATATCGCCATAAGACAAGCTAGGTTTCTATGATGCTACAGACGAATGTCTTCAACAAGGGAGGTAATTACAATGTGGCGACCATTAAAAAGGAGTTCCATGCGGGCATTTTATCTTCGACCGTGGGCAAGATAAAACTTTCTAGCATGGTTAAATTATTGGATCTACTTATCTGAGGTGGGATAAATAAATATCTAGGGGTTCGTTTCAATTAAGGATTTGAGTCGTATCCTGAATTATCTTAAATCTGTAAAACTTTACACGGCAACACATTTTGTTTTCTCAACTTCCTGTTCATTTTCAAAACTGGTTAAGGTTAAATTCGCACAAACATGAAGCAAAATCATGAAACTATGACACTTAGATAATTTCAAATCACGACTAATACTAATTAAGATCCATTATTGAAACTGCCCCATGACCGATACGCCGATATTTGCATCAATAATGTCTGAGATTAATCCGAAAGGATAATATAAAAGTTAAGACGGAGTTTGCCCGACCAGACGATAGATTGACGACCTATTTCTGAAATAAATCAGAGAGGATGACATACAAACAGAGACGGTATTCTGCCATAGACGATAGATTGAAGACCTATTTATGGGATAAATCAGAGAGAATGACATACAAACAGAGACGATATTCCGCCTTAGACGATTGATTGACGACCAGGCTATTTCTGAGATAAATCAGAGAGGATGACATACAAACAGAGACGGCATTCTGCCCCAGACGATAGATTGACGACCAGGCTATTTCTGAAATAAATCAGAGAGGATGACATACAAACAGAGACGGCATTCTGCCCCAGACGATAGATTGACGACAGGCTATTTCTGAAATAAATCAGAGAGGATGATATACAAACAGAGACGATATTCCGCCTTAGACGATTGATTGACAACCAGGCTATTTCTGAGATATATCAGAGAGGATGACATACAAACAGAGACGGCATTCTGCCCTAGACGATTGATTAATGACCTATAGCTATTTCTAAGATATATCAGAGAGGATATATATAAACAGAGACCATCACGGTATTCTGCCCTAGACGATAGATTGACGACCAACTATTTCTGAGATGAATCAGAGAGGATGATATACAAACCGAGATGATATTCCGCAATAGACGATAGATTGACGACCTATTTCTGAGATAAATTAGAAAGCATAACATACACACAGAGACGATATTCCGCCTTAGACGATAGATTGAAGACCTATTTCTGAGATAAATCAGAGAGGATGACATACAAACAGAGACGGTATTCTGCCCTAAACGATAGATTGAAGACCTATTTCTGAGATAAATCAGAGAGGATGACATACAAACAGAGACGTCATTCTGCCCAACGAGTCGATATTTTGACCATGTAATCGGTCGCCAGACTTGAAAGAATAGAGTCCGTGTGTCGGGATCAACGTTTTTGAACATGGCCCACCAAGACTCGATCACCCCACAGCAGTCGAACGTAAAGTCAGGGTCTGCCATCATATATCTGAATGCTGAAAACAAGACACGAAGATAAATTATGTTTGATCGGATTGCTTTTGTATTTCCGTTCAGTCATTCAGTCGGGTTAAGTAATTAAAATAAGCATATTGCTAATATACAAGTAGGTTACTTTTAAATGTTTTGAGAAATCAACAGATACAACCGATTGGTATCAAATCCGTTCCTTTAATTAATTGATCAATTTTGAGTTTTCGATAAACCCTCGACCTATTTCTGTATGGTATTAATGTGACGGATATTTTCTGTTCTTGCCAACAAAACTGTTTATGAAATTAAACTAGAAATAATTGTGATTTTAGATTTTCTCGTAAACGATTAGTCTAAAAAAGAAAAACATGGTTGTGTACATGCAATATTTAAATGAATATATCTCATCACATAAAAAAAAAAAATTCTCGTGGTGCCCACTTTGTGCAATATATTATCTTTACACACAGCATTCAATCATCTTCCAGATTTTTTTCTGTCCCAAAATTGTTGAATATAGAAGTAATGCCCGGATGACAATTTTCAAATACTTTCCAATGTTTGGCATTTCGTTAACGTATTCCAAACGATCGTACACAGAGACATTTACGATAGTGTTGCTCATAGTTAATATATATCATACTTTGTTTTTGTATGGCTTTTAATTATGATAAATCATGAAAAGCATGGCAATTGTCAATTGTCTGTTTCATGTGTATTATTGTTTTCGACAATATTTGTAATTCACTTAAAGTTAGAATGTCTCTTCAAGAGGACAAAACAACGAAAGGAGAATTTTACTGATTTGTCACAGTCTGCGATTTTTATCCCATCTTTCAAAAAATCGTAAAAGAGTCGAAGATCATGTTGATCATGCTTGTATTATATCAAACCATTACGGTACTTTAATATATAAAATACCAGTTGTCAATAGGTGTAATGTATGTATTAATGTCTGACATAATAGCTTGGCATATGAAGGAATTTATCCTGAAGAGTTCACTGTCATATAAATTCAGTTAAAAGTTCAATCAATAGATGGACACTTCCTTTGCTTATGATCTAATAAGAATGATTGAGCGGTTAATTAAAGAACTACCCTGGGACATCACATGAGTATTGGTTGACTGGATGAACTACATCCATTTGTTGGTGACACCGTTAGTGATCTGTCGACTATAAATGATATGAAAATGCTCAATGATTAATAATAGGCCTACGAATTGACCTTAAGTACTAGTAATTGAAACCTTTTTAATATGACTAATGCAAAATACCGTTCCTTTTCTTGTTAACAATAAGTACCAATATTGGTTTATCAGTATATCTAAACACACTACTTGTTTAAACATCACTGTGCCTTGATGATGGATCATTCTTTACAGTTAATGCATATCAAAGGAATTGATATTCTATTAAATCATGATTAAAAGCACATACAAATGAAATTTAAAGAGATGGTTTTTGTTCAGTCATTTCAGTAAAAAAATGAGATTTAAATTAAATGACATTGTCGTGATAAAAGTCATATTGACTGGATATGTAATTAAACGCGTTTTGCAACAATTGTATTCCACATTTTATATTAATTTCAAGCAAATTCTATGCCTAAATAGTGTCATCAATGTACTTTACTAATCAAATCACCATTTTGAATAGATCTCATATTCCAAATATTTAATTGAAATGACCCTTTTTCTTCAAACGATAACTATAATAATGATTTTATCGTTTTACAATACGCGAAGTAGTCGTATTGAATAACAGAGGTACAATCCACGTTGCGAATAGCGTACGCTATGCCAAAAAGGTTTATGACATGGCTTGGAATGTTTTGTCATATAAATAAGTTTACTTTGAAAGTAACAATGAAATTTTCAATTAATTTAACAATGCAAAATAATGATTTTGACGAATATTTATTGCATTGAATTTTACGGCCCGCATTTTAGGCTTCAAGCATGAATTGTTCAGTTCTACCGTAATCAGTATGGCTGTTATTTAAACAGAATAGCTTTCGTTGCGTCGGCATTTGCACTTGAACAAGGTGCAAATTCTGGTTTATATATTAAGCCATCATTAAATACATTAAACAACTGAGTATCACTTAAACCTCGTGTAATTATTTAAGTCCATATCTTGCTTTAAACATAATTTTAAAGATGTTTTAAAAGTGTTATATGCCATCAAAAGAGGGTATGCTTGTAACAGAGTCAATTAAAAACACATTTAAAGGGACAGCTTATGGTCTTTAAAAAGCACTTAATTTTCGGAAAACAAAAATTACGAAATAACGTGAGGCAAAACATTAGGAGTGTTAAAGCTAAGATACTGACAGCTGGAACCCTTCAAAAAAAATTATTCTTGCATAAATATCGTCTTTGAAGACCACACTTTTGATAAACGTTAGTATCGCGATTCCGTTAAAATTTGTAGAATGATTACTTTATGGAAATTTTCTCGTGATGTTAAAAATGTGTTGAATTAAGGTAAAAATGTCCGTCAGCTATAATATGAGGCCTTTTGGCAGAGTGGTTAAGGCATTAGTTACTATTTTCTTTGACTGTGTCGACGTGTATTTGTTCTCCACTACAAACAGAATATTTTTTGAATTCTTGAATTGTATTTTTTTTCACTGCAATTAGGTTATCTAAGGATGAAAAAGATATAATAAAGTGGTTTCAGATGCATCACTGGGGAAACTAATTTTAACAATGAGTCCTGTGATTTCACAATGTTTTCAAATTTGGGTTAGTTGGTTTACAGTAACACATCAAAATAAGACAATTGTTCTTTCGTTTTTCGGCTGTGAATTTATGGTGATAAAGGTTCATACGAGTAATGCCCGGTTAATCAATGGCACTTAAGTCAGTGTGTGTATACCACGTGATAAATTGCGTCATAAATGCGTTATAAATGCTACATGGGAAGGCAATATTTTGCTTCCATTGAAGACTTAAAACAATGATACCTTTTGATTTTCTTTACCATTTTAAATGATAGCGCAGTCTATGCCGCTTACGGAGCCCCGCCTTCGGTCTTCTACCAAATTTTGATTGAGAGTTTAGTTTCTTCGACAAACCTTTTCACGATACGGCCGTCTGACGGAGCACTGTCAAAACATTTTTTTTTGGAAACAGGTTTGTCGAAGTGTTTGATGAAACTAATCACCTTATCAAACTCCGGTTATAAAACAAAGGTGGGGCTCTTTAAGCGGCATAGACTGGCCCTTGTTTCATTTAAAATGGTGTAATGAGCGAAAAGTTATCTTTGATTTAAGTCTTTATTTCAATAAAAAAAAATGCCTTCCGACGTAGCATATATGACGTAATTTATCACGTGGTATACACACACTGTAAGTCATATAACTGACATGGAAAGGACTACTTAGCTATCTGAATATATTATGATTATTCCTTTCTAATTGGAGCCGGAAAAGGGATTTTTCTTATCATGTTCGTGAAATCGGTCCCTAGTCAATTTGTCCAAATATTAATGTACCTGTATTTGTACCGATGTTCTGGTCTTTCTTGTCGGGATCTTTTTCGCCCTTAAAGTCATCTTTATCGCATACACCAGTTCCTGAAACAGTCCACAAATACCATTTTAAAAGCATGTTTATCATTGAGGATAAAATAGTATCATTATCCATAAGGACAGGCGAATACCAATTCTTATTATTATTATTATTTATTATTATTATTATTATCATTATTATTATTATTATTATTATTATTATTATATTATTATTATTATTATTATTATTATTATTATTATTATTATTATTATTATTATTATTATTATTATTATTATTATAATTATTATTATTATTATTATTATTATTATTGTTATTATCATAAGCAACTGTATCATAACTTTTATGGCCAACCACTTGTCAAAAGCATTATCTTATACAGAGAAGAATAACATAACACGATAATCATAATGTTAAAGACATGCACGTAAAAAGGAAAAGGTCACATAACTTGTATCTTAAACTAACGCTTTTTACCTTCTTTTTACTCTCAATTTTCAGGCTTACAACTGCAGACGACAGCTTTTGTGAACAGGAACCAGTAAAACCACAACCCAACAGTAACAGGAAGTAACGTTAATTTAGCGATTTCGCTATATCACAATTTCATTATGTATACCAACTACTGAAAATTTAGCGACTCGTCAGGTGACGTAATTTAGATATTTAGCGACCGTTAAAATAGCGAATCGTCAAACTTTAGCGATTGTACCAACAAATGGGGCAATATGTATTAAGAGAATAATTTTCTCTCACCTCAGATAAGTGAATCCAATAATTTAATCATACTAGAAATTCTTATCTTGCCCACGAGCGAAGATAAAATGCCCGTATGGAACTCCTTTTTAATGGTCGCCACATTGTAATTACCTCCCTTGTTGAAGTTTGTCGTTTGTAGCATCATAGAAACCTTGTCTTGTGGCAATATTTAGAACGCTTATTAACTTTTTCTCGCTTCAAATGTCACCATAAAACAGTTTTCACGCACCTTGCAAGAAATAATGCTTCACTCTCCTTAGAACTATTTAAAGACCGATTTGACTATTAACATTATCAGAATCACTGCGCGCATATCCACGACAACCACGAATTATCGCATATCAATACGCAATTATATTCACTAAGCACAAAAGAGTTCCAGTAAAAAAATGCATTTTTACTTTATTTTGTTAAACTGAGGTGGGAGAAAAAGCATCTACCATAGCTGCTCTTGTAAGAAAGGTTCATCCTGACTCTCGTGCAGGGTGTTTTTTTGCGGAAACGAGGTTTACCGAGTTTCCGCAAAAAAAAAACCTACGCTCGGGTCGGAATCTTACACTCTTGGCCATGGAAGATACTTATAATCTAGAAAATATCTGGACAAAACATCTTGCAAGTGGTTTTATTTATACAGTCTAAGAGTACCATTTCAAATACTCAGGCTATATGTCAGTCGCTTTAAAAATTATATTGAAAGCTTATTAAAATAATAATTACAGGAATATTTTAATTATTATAATGACAAACGTATTAGCCACTGAAGCGGATGCCATATCCAAAAGTATCAGTTTTGTCTATGAAAAAAATAATATATGATTATAAACATATATATGTATATGTTTTCGCTCCACTCTTGTAGTTGTTGCTTTACAAGATCCCTCAGTCACATTTAGGAACAATAATTGACGAGTCATTCAATTATAGATTGTATAGTCCTTTATTTCACCTCCCACTAGTTTCTGACATTTGCACTGGATAAGAGAATTCACATGGTGACCCACTATATGTCTATAGTGGGTCAGTAAAGTCAATAGTCGACAAAAATAGCCGACATTCATCCATTCTTCATTCAAAACCACTTTTTGCTGATGAGAGGTGGTCGATGAAATGAATCAGTTATTTGGACTGTTACTGACCCACTACGCCTCGCCCCCTATAAACTTTACAGACCCCCTCCCCTTTTCCGTACTGGGTCAGTAAAAGACCAAATGACTAATACTTGACCGTCCGTTTAAACATCGTTGTCTGGTAACCCCAGTTCATACTCAGTGTCTGTATACCACGTGATAAATTGAGTCATAAATGCTTAGTCGGAATAATATATGATTTTCACTCGAGATAAATGTCATGGCAAAATTTCTCGAAACTTCTAAAGCTTAACGGCTTAAGTAACTTGTTACGATAAGATAAAACACATACTTTTATGTGATTTAGGTAAAAATAATAAGCTTTATTGTGATAATCATAAAGGTAGTTTCTATTTCATGTCTAATAACTCTTGAAGATGTAAATATTACGCTAATAATATACTATCAGTATCTTCTATGGCCGCTCGTGTAAGATAGGATCATTCAGACCCTCGCGTAGGGTGTTTTGCGGAAACGAGGTTTACCGAGTTTCCGCAATACACCCTAATCGAGGGTCGGGATCAACCTATCTTAAACGAGCGGCTATGGTAGACGCTTTTTCTCCCACCTCAGTTAAACAAAAAAAAAATGTACCCTTTTGTGCTTAGTGAAAATAATTGCGTATGGATATGTAATAATTCGTGGTTGTCATGGATATGCGCGCAGTGATTAAGATTATGTTAATAGTCAAATTGATCTTTAAATAGTTCTAAGGAGAGTGAAGCATTATTTTTTGAAAGGTGCATGAAAACTGTTTTATGGAGACATTTGAAGCGAGAAATAATCAATTAGCGATCTAGATATTGCCACAAGACAATGTTTCCATGACGCTACAGACAACACCATTAAAAAGGAGTTCCATACGGGTATTTTATATTCGCCCGTGGGCAAGATAAGAATTTTTAGCATGGTTAAATTATTGGATCTACTTATCTGAGGTGGGAGGAAAAGAAAACTAGAGAGTTTAGCTTAATCCTTTGAAAGGAACTTTAGAAGTTTCGAGAAACGGGTGTGTGAGATGCTGAACGTCTGTAACAAAAAGACTGCTTTTAAAACCATTCAATCACAGTAAGGACGAGCCAAGTAACTGAAACCTATACTCTTTTAGACCATATCGACGTCAACTGTAGAATTCAAGGAAAGGTATCCGTCTCTCAGACCAAAACGTGAACATAAATATTAATTTTTAAACGGAGACTCTATGTTAGGAACTAGCAGTCATCATTTTTGAAATATTAATAGTTCTTAATTGTACCGCCTTACTGCCGAAGATAACGCTAGTTATCACAACGTTCAGTAAAATAGTACACAAGAGACCAACCATCACACAATTTCTTTGGAAATACATCATTAGTGCAATGACCATGAATGCATAACAATCATATTAACTTTTAGAACGCCTTGATCAGATAAACATCACCATCAACATTTAACTATAATACACTTAAAACTACAGAATCCGAACCAACTGTCAACAATTTAATCATTATTTTGTTTAAGGTATCAGACACTCAAATATATGAATTTATAAATGCTTATTGATCCACGTATATTAAGGTATCATTTAAAGGGGTTTTAGACAGTTCTTGTTATAAAACATCCATATTTAAAATTGTTGTTTATGGATATATCAGATAAATATGCGGGATAGATTTCATAAAGCAACGCCCAGCACAGAACGAGTGCACAGAATACGACAATCAAACAACCTGAACTGATCATTATCAACACATTTCTGGATTAACGTCGAGTAAGCAAACATAGTTCAGAAATAATATATAACAACGAGTAATCGCAACAGTAAAAGAAACATACCTGTTTATTGATAAATTTGTATTGTGGTTACCGACTTGATACAGTCAATGAAACACCCGCTGGCAGTAATGCCATTCACCGATATATCAGCATTACACGTGCCAGATTTAAAATTGCGGAACAACGACCACGACACAGTATAAAATCATTCGAAACATGATGGTCGTTTCTTCGAACAGGCGAAAGCCTGTGACTATTCCTCTTTTACACGTATTTCTTAATGATGTAAATACGTATATGTATTTTCAAACAAAATTGCCGTGGTACTCATCTGGAATACCTTTACCCTGTTTAAATTTTCCATCCAAAATATGCGCACAAATGCTAATACAATTAATTTCAATAAATATATTTACATTTGTTTTTCTTTATTATTAGATATAAACTATTTTGTACAAATACAGAATTTTTAAAACAGGTTTGTGTATATTAACATAGCCTTGAAGGCTTACTACGTGGAACAGCCTTAGCTACACACCTTCCAGTCAGGATTCAACACGATACTGGAACACTGTTGTTGCGGAGAAATCAAAATACAGCAAGTAAAATATAAAAATGGCTTGGCCTCAACACGATACTGTTGGAGGGGAGCATAAAGAACAAGAAGTTTCTTGCAAAGAGGTACCCGGCGAGTAAACACGCGAGTTAACTAGTGCCCGAATGGTTCGAATTTTCAACATGTAATATACCGTCTTAACGTTCCTCCGCACAAAAGACAAACACATGTTTGACTTCGATAACATTTCCACGGGGCACGCGCTAGTGACGCCTTTAGCAACGTATATATCTCTACCTTCACGATACACGTCGGTTTTACTAAAACGCACGTTTATTATCATATAATCAGAAAAAAACCCTTACATCTTTACATCTCAATTCACTGACTTCACTCAATCTAAAAAATCCTGCGGAACTAAGAAGTATAAATGACAGATCACGTAAAGAAATTACATCAGTGCAATATTTATACATGTCACATAGTTTTAAAATATGCTCTGTAGACAAAACATCAAATTTCACAATAGGTTACGAGTTATGTCGCTTTGCACATTCTAACATGCTTTTCACAATATAATTATCTGTTGGAGACCACTTAACAGCGTAAAATGATGCTGAAATAACTGCATCTGATTTGCAGGAGTCTATCAAATTCGACAAAAAACATTGCAACGTGAATGGATTGTGCAGGGTTCGTGGAAAATCCTTAAGCACCACAAAAAACTCTAAATGCTTTCAAGAAAGATGTATATTTACCTACTGTCCCGTCCGGTCTTGACGCTAGAATGTGTGTTGCAATTCTGTCCACAACGCGTGCCTCGTTTTTATTTCCACCCCTGCCTCCTCGAATTTCCGTTTTAGGTCAAGTCTTAAGTCAACACTTGAATAAATCAATAAAACATATTTTCCATGTTGCATAATCAACATCTTTATAACAAAAGATTAAACGAAAAGTCACCTCAAGGCCATCATTAGAAAACTAATGGTTCTTTGGCATATACCCCGTTATTGCCTTTGCCTTTACAAACGGATCCCATCACTGGGAGATGGTGAATCATTTTAACAAATTGCTTAAATGTGCAAGATTTCTCTATCAACAAAGGCCAAAATGGAGCCGACTCCCATCTCGGGATAATCAGAGTGCACATGCACTTTCCATTTTCTTTATACATTTTGCCACCATACTAGTGGTGGTACCAGCCAGTTATATTCTAAAGACCAACATTGTTTGAAACAATTCACGGCTTCCGTACCAGGAACCCAACATTTGGAATTAAACCTTTAACATATGTTATTATAATGCGTATAAAATCTATCAACTGTGTGCGGTCCCCGTATTTTATCCAAATAATGAAATACCGTGTCACTTATAGACCAATCGTCATAACCTAAGCATTTACTTAAATGATCCGCCCTAGAATTTCAAGATCTAGCTATCTAGTCAACGCAGAATCTTATATCGTGCGTTTCACAAACATTGTAAATCTCTAAGCATGTTCTATGCAAACTGTCTATATTGCTTCCTGATGCCAAACTATAGCATATACTTTTATTGTTTGTGTAAACTTTACTTGCTGACCTCTCAGAATCGTCAAACTAGAACTTTGCATGGACTCGCTTTCAGGCCAACAACCGACCACCTCAGTACTAGTGTTATCTACAAACGTACCATTATTGGTCAAACAAAAATTTGCCTGCCGGAGTTCGCCATGCGTATCTAATCTAGAACTCGTCTCCGAAAGTACACTACAACTTTCTGATTTCGGTTGTTCGTACCGGGAACAACTCACTTCCGGGAGCACCGTGTCGTATCACTCGACTTGATAACCAAGACTAATTTCCGGGATACTTCACTACGCAATGCTCACTTCCGGGAGCAATAGCGAACACACGCCCACTTCCGGGAGCGTTAAATTGCCACAGCTCACGTCCGGGAGCAAAAGCTGACCCTTGCATACATTTTGGAGCGTTAACCTGCTACTGCTCGATTCCGGGAGCACCAGTTTTGTCTCGCTTACCTTAGTTATTTCGCCGTTTGTGTCGCCCAGTGGCGCCTTGTAACCTGCACAGGGTAAAACTAGCGGTGAAATATGACTCGTTGTTTTTGCTAGATCATGTAATCCAACGCTATTGCATGAAATGGACTCGATCATATTAAGCTCACCTGTACAAGCTACATGTCTTTTGCAATAGAATTCAATAAAGCCATCGTAGCATACGGCGCTAGCATCAAAATAGACGTTAACGTCAATAATACAATCTTCTCTCCATGCTTTGCAAATTGCATTTAATTTTCTAACATTAACCTTCCAGAAAAATACCTCGGCCATAGCCGTACCGTTCACATACACATATGAATCCCACTTTTTTTCTAGGGAGCAAGCATTCTGTTTTCCGACAAACTTCTTTCCCCATGACGCTTTTCAAAGATACAATCTGATCTAATGTATGCCCAAGCCAGTTTGATAACAAGGATTGAATCCAGTTGCTTTTTTCATTCGCAATCAAAAACACTAAATCTAACAAACATTGTAAGACAAACTTACTGCTGACAACCGCCTGGTGGAAATCAACGTGACCACCGATTCCGTCATCGCCAAATATGATGAATCTGTGCCCTAAAGCTTTAAGATACTTAACAAGAGTTTTTGGAAAATATATACCCGGCAGAACATATGCCAAATGGTAAGGAATTGTAGACCTTTGTCTCTGATCCAAACGACCATGAGAAGTCCAAGTATGTCCTATTGCACTTAAAATATCTATATAGTGATATGCGCTTCTCAAATCGTACGAGAAAACAAGACTTGACCGGTCAAACATCTGTAGAGCAATAGAAATATCCTCAAACTTGATGTTTAATAAATTCAAATATTGATTTATGTGCCTACAGTCGAGGGCCAATCTAGGTTTACCAGACTTGCCGTAAGCCACGGTTAATGGGTTCACAACCCAAGGTTGTCCGTGCACTTCTGCCAACAACGAGCGTATTTCTGGTTCTACAAATGCCGGGTTATCCCTTGCGGACTTCTTGTTCTTTAAATGAATGTGTGGAGGTAGACTCTTAAATGGAAGCTTATATCCATTCCGTACCAGAATATATATATCCTCGGTAATTTCTTCCCACTTTTTAAATGATTTCCTTAAACGACCTACTGGCGATGAGATTTGAGCCACGTCGCTTTTTCAATTTTCTTGTACCTTAACATCATCTGAATAAACAGTACTAAACTGATCTGTACATACCTGATCGACGCTCTCCGATCCGTTACACCCTTTTACATGTCCCTTATTTGTAAATGTACCAACCTGTAATTCAACCGCATACTCTTTGAAGCCAACACTGTCTTTATTACAAACAAAACTAATAGCACTTATCTTATTATTGTAATGCTTGTTCTGGCCACATTCCGACTTCCAATGCCCGGGCATTCCACATAAGAAGCAAAGCCTCGGACGCGAACGCTGTCCGCTGGCTGGAACCGCCTGACGCTGAGTTACAGGAGCCGCTGGGGATTCGGGTGCTTGCGCAGGTTTCCTGTACGAATACGGCCACCTCTTGGTGTTCGAACGTTTGGTGCTCTCTAACCGAGCCTTCCTCTGCTGCTCTGGCTTCCGCCTTGTTTATCCCCTTATCGTCATTACTGTTAGACGCAATAGGATTGACCTCGTACTCGGCCACGACTTTCTACCCCAACTCAGATGAATCGGCCAGCTGAATAAGTTTCAGCCTTCTTTTCACAAGGTCTTTAGCTAAAAACACACATAAGTCATTTTAAATATTTCTAAAATTATTCATGCACTCCACCGTGTTTAATCCCCCTAGTCGGTATACTGGCTATCGAGAGAATGACAGCGCTTATTGTGTTATGTAAAACTTAACCATGTGACATATTTAAAGGCCTTTATTTTTTTCAGGTAACGGTAACCCTATTGAGACCCAGGCTAGTTCAGAAGACAAAACATACTGTTGAGCTGGTTACCTGTTTGTTGATAAATGTCAATTCTATACATTTACATTGTGTCATAGACTACATGGACATTTAAACATTATTGAATATTAGAAAATAGTGTTAGAATATGTTGTTTTAATGACCACAGTCTATGTGTGGTTTTGAATGATATACAATAATATATTAAAGATTCATTCGAAGAATTAGCATGTTTACCCATGGTAGAAGTGATAACATTAAGCATTTTATTCTCGCCATACTTAAATTTATAGATTATCCGTTGGCTTTTTTGCTTAATTCGTGGTTTATTTGTATTTAATGAAAGGTTCGTGAGTTCGCTCCTCATTGTTACATTGTTGCTTTTAGTTTTTGCGACAACATGCAGAATGGGCATTTATTCAGTTGGAATCTTATAAGATGCTGAGCCACATTTTTATTCGTTCCAAGCGTCAAGTGAAATGCAATATTTGAAACATTTTCACCCAGTATGAATAACTGCAATTTGGAACTATAAAGTAGTAACAAGATTTGTGTCCCCTGGTCATACTAATATCCAGATTGACTGTTTTATGAGGGTTTAGTTTGCATATAATTTGTATTTTCGTTTGTGTTCTCTGTTTAATCCTGCAACACCTTTGTCAAATACAATTTATTGGTCGGTGAATGCATGAATATACATAACTGCTAGGATAAACTTTTTCGCTCACTCTGTAAAATCCTTGTCTTATAAGTTTAATATGATTGTTTTTATACATATGAAGCTTTAAAATAGGCAAACCCCTCCCCTAAAATTGTCCAAATTTACTATTTTTATTTCAACATGGGAGAAAAAGGTAATGAAATACGCCCCCAAAACACCATTTCGGACTAAAAATTGTCTTGAGTGAGTACCCCCCAAATTTACCTGCCAAAATATAAACCAACTGAATTTCAGTTCTGAGTGAGGGGCCCAAGACTGAATCTTATGCCCCTAAGTAACGCACCCCTAGCGCTAAATCGTTGAACCGCCCCTATATATTACCATTCCATTTAACGCAACAACCATTGTTATGTACGTATAAGGGCATATTCCAGTGAGTTTTGAATGGTTACTGTATCAGCACAAAGAATAGACGTGGTATGTCGAATGCCTTTTATAAATAAAACCTATACCGTTTAATACTAGGATTGAGACAGTGGATAAACTTTATTTGCCTGACCAGCTAATCCAAACATTCCGAGTTGTACCCTCCGATTTCTTCATAAAACAGAAGAAAATAGAATATAAGGAACACACTAGGCAACTGCTTCTTTGAATGTTTCGAAAAATGATTATTAATACAAATAATTAAGAACTCCAATAATAATTTGTTTGATTATCGTCTCCATATAAAGCAATATCACGCCCCCCACCATAAATGACGCAACGTCATTGGTCCAGGATTGGTCACGCGTGACCCTTAATATACATTTTTCCATATTGGGTCACCAAATTTGAATCGTACCAAAATGGCGTCTATTTTCCGATTCCGATGAATGTTCCGGTTGTCGACGTGATATATACGTTACGGGTTCAGTAGGCGACCCGATATGGGATATACGGGGCGCAAAAAACCATATTTTGCGCCGTATATCGCATAACTAACCTCTGAATATATATATAATTTGTTTCAGACTTTCAAGTGTTCCCACTATATGTATGAGTTATTATTCATTCGAAGGTCGTTATGAAAGTTACTAACCCCATCCCTATGTCTGTTAAACCACTATTTAGCTAAGTTCACTATTTTTGTTCTTCTAAAATCTGTGAAATATTAATGTTTTTTCGAAAATGTTTTACTGTTTATTGAAGTGATTTGTATTTTTTTTCAATATCAGGCTAAAGTAAAAAATGTTGCCAAACAAATTAAGCTACTTAAGTCTGTTAAGCTTAAGAAGTTTCGAGAAATCAGGGCCTGAGAACCTATAACTCTGCTAATTTTATTTTCCCACTCCTAGTTGAAGTATTTATTCTATTAAATTTGATAGAATTTTAAATATCTACATTGTACACGAACAAACGATTAACCCTGTGTTTGCATAGAACGGTTTAAGAACATGACTCCGGGCGAAATTCAGTTTTTCGTGGAATTATCTTACTTCATTGAAAATATCGGCCATGACTGTAATTTTTATGACCATGAAGACACTATATCAAAATATAGAAAATATATCATACTTTTTTTCTGGAATTCACCGCACTGGTATGATTTCTCGCCAGTGTGGCCGTCCATATGAGCCTTCAGGTCTATTTTCCCCTTTATTTAAATTCCACACTTGTAGTGCCATCTTCTCCACACCAATGCCTGTTTAGGTCCGTCTGTGTGGTGAACACCTGCATGCATTTCGGGCACAGAAGCTACTTATCGGATCCATGTGTGGTGCACCTATATAAAACATATATGCAATTAAAAGTATATCTATTTGTATTTGAATTTAAAAAAAACTTGTAATTGCAAAAGTTTGTTAACCTTTCATGAAAACGCCTAAGCTTGTGACTGGTAGATAGTTGCTTAAATATACAATAATACTATAATTATATTATGCAAAAAAAATGTTATTATAGAATACACTAACATATGCCGCGTCATGCTCTCCGTGGTGTTAAATGTTTCTATCATCATGTAAATGTTCCTACACCGTCATGTCGTTGCTCATGCAATTTCAACCCCGATGCCGTTTTCAACGCACTTCCACAAACGCGGTAAACAAATGACATCACTGAAACAGACAATGACATTCATTAATTAAGCGCCACTTGAATTACTTCGCATATATAGTACACAATTTGTTGTTTGTTAAAAGAATATCATCTGTAAAGGCATTTTCATAAAAAATATGACTCATGCAAACACACGCTTTTTTAAATCTTTAAATGATGGCTTATCTAGCTTAATAAAACTACACAAAGCGTTTCACTTTCCCTAATGCTTATGACCGTAAGCATTGAGATAATAATGTATAAATTCAAAAATCCTACCGCAATAGTAGTGGATATTAGAAATAGAAGAAGCTTACGACAAATACGTTAAATCCTTATTATAAAATGCCTATGTGCGTTTGCCATTTTAGAAAGACTACATGCGTTTGCCTCATGAAAATGCCAACGTGCGTTTGCCATTTTAGAAAGATTAAGTGCGTTTGCCTCATGAAAATGCCAACGTGCTTTTGACTCATGAAAATGCCTATGTGCGTTTGCCAAATTTTAAATACTTCAGAAAATGTATTTTGTACAATTTGCATCGCATAGAATATTCATAAAACAAATAAAAAAACGTTATTGAGCAATTAAAAGGAATACATTTGAAAAGAATGTGGCTTTTTGTCTAAAGCTTTGACATTTTAACAATTGCTACGTGCGTTTGCATTCCTGGACACATTTTTGTATCGAAGTGTTCTTGGAAACTATGCAAACATGAATGGTGACCAATACACCGATCGAAAGACAAAACAATGCATTCTTTTTTGCGCTATGTCACTTTAACGAACTCTCGCAAATGACAAAAATATCGATAAGAAACTTACCTTGATTGACGATCAATCGAGCCACAATACTACTTGCTTAACTTTTAGTACTTGGAAAATGTTGTAATCAACTAAATATTATTTAAACTAGTTTATGCATTGATATTTTGTATTATCTTTCAATTAACTATAACAAAACATGTGTTCGTTCATATTACAATAAACAAAAACACTTTAAAATTAGTTAATAATACAGTTACGGCCTTTACATAAAGAAAGTATCTTTCTATGGTTTAGCTTTCACTTTGATTATTGCATTCGTGCTAATCATTACCGAATGATAAAGATGAAAAAATGATAGTACTAAAAATTACTCAGTACAAAACATTTAAAATATTGATTTAAAATCTATTATGGCTATCATTTTATGTCCAATAATTCAATGAAAACCACGGAGACAAGAGCAGTAGCAAAACCATTAGAAAGAAGCAAATGACTATGGCCCCAAAACACTTAACTAGTTAACACAACCACAACATACAATGCATAATACACAAATAAACCAGACAGGGCAAACCTATATTCTACTTCCTGTTTGTTTAGGCGTTAGGCTGTCTTAATTTCTATTTGCCTTCCTTTCTAATTATAAAGGTAAACAAAACATGCCATTGGTCATTCAAAAATGAGCCAAATAAAACAAAGGAGTATCGGAAACGAGCTCTTCAGATTCTCTGATTGTTTAAGAAGTTTAAGAAGTTGAAGTTCAAGATGAAGAATTTATTTCCAAGCGAAATATATTTTTCACAAAAGTAGGACAGATCATCTTTTAAAGATAACACAACTGGTTAAACGCTAGGAATAGTATTCATATTGTTTCTGACTTGCTAACGTGCTGAAAATTAGTTGTTGATATAGAACTTAGGGGATACTTCTCACCAACTGCTGACGATGAAAAAGAAGAAGAAAATTTGAACTAGTGACATGTAAGTAGTATGCAGAGTTACTTTATGTCTCATTATATTCTATTAGTTTGTTAAATATAAATTGCAATATGCTTTTTAATGAAAAGTGATATTGTAATATTTTTAAGAGAATTTATTTGCAAGTCACAAGCACACTGGCTTACTACCTTCAAGCCGATCAATATTTTCTAAGGGGATGTTCTCAAGAACACAGTCACTGTTATATACAGTATCACATGGTGTTTACGTTTTTAGGGGTGAATATATTTCTTTATTGAAAAATAAAACTTGTTTAGTCAAACATTGCAATACTCCGTAATGGTGTGCATTTTTATTATTTATTTATTTTGAAAAAGCTGCACTGAATCAGGGATTACTAAACAGTAATTAAACCAAAAAATAATGTCTATTACATGTTGAACATTCGAACCGTTTGGACACTACTTGACTCGCTGATTTACCACGGCCGAGTACCTTTTTTAAAGATACTTCTTGTTCTAAATGCTCAACTCCTACAGTGTCGCAGTGTCGTGTTGATGCCAAGCCATACTAATATTTTACTTGCTGTATTTTTATTTCTCCGCAACAACAATGTTCCTGTATCATGTTGAGTCCTCACTGTAAGGTGCGTAGCTAAGGCTGTTACGCTTAGTAAGCCTTCAAGACTAAGTTAATATACACAAACCTGTTTTATTTATTCTGTATTTTTTTCAAAATATTTTATATCTAAAACTAAAGAAAACAACGTGTAAATATATTTATTATAAATTAATTTTATTAGCATTTGTGCGCATTTTATCGCAGTATCGTGTTGATGCCAAACCATATTTATATTTTACCTGCTGTATTTTTATTTCTCCGCAACAACAGTGTTCCTATAGTGTTGAGTCCTGACTGGAAGGTGAGTAGCTAAGGCTGTTCCGCGTAGTAAGACGTCAAGGCTAAGTTAATATATACCAACCATTTAAACTATTCTGTTGTTTTTTTAAATATTTTATACCAAATAATAAAACACAAGGTGTAAATATATTTATTGAGATTAAATGTATAAGCATACGTGCGCATTTTAATAGATGGCAAATTTGGACAGGGTATGGTATTCCAAATCAGTACCTCGGCAATGTTGTTTGAAAATAAATAGAAGTTTTTATATCATTAAGAAATACTTGTAAAAGAGGAATAGTCACAGGCATTCGCCAGTTTGAAGAAAACGACCATCAACTTTCGAATGATATTATATTGTATCATGGTCGTTGTTACGTATTTATAAATCTGACATTGATAATGCTGATATATCGGTGAACGGTATTATTGCCAGTGGGTGTTTCATTGACTGTATCTGTAACCACAATATAAATTTATAAATAAACAGGTATGTTTCTTTTACTAATGCGATTTCTTGTTGTTATATATTATATCTGAACTATGTTTGCTTACTCGACGTGAATCTAGATATGAATCAATAATGATAAGTTCCGGTTGTTAGATTGTCGTATTATGTGCCCTCTTTCAGAGCTGGACGTTGCTTTATGAAATCTATCCCGCATATCTATCTGATATATCCATAAAAATAATTTTAAATCTGGAGGCTTTATGACAAGAACTGTCTATTGATAATAAATACTTGTAATTAATGGCGATAATTTTTCATAGTAAAGTGATAACAGTTTGTATATTTATCCATACTTCCACTGACACCGGGCTTTACATGTACTATTTTGCCAGCATTCAAAGCCAAACAGCTTGTTTGTAATGTTTTTGTTAGTATAATTGTGGATAATCATTTTCTGCACATAAAACCCCTTTAAATGAAACCTTAATATAAGTGGATCAATAAACATTTATAAATTCATATATTCTGATACCGTAAACAAAATAATGATTGAATTATTAACAGTTGGTTTTGACCCTGTTGTTTAAAGTGTTTTATAGTTGAATGTTTACGGTGATGTTTATTTGATCAAGGCGTACTAGATGAAAATATGATTGCTATGCATTTGTGGTCATGGCACTGATCAGTTTGATCATGGTGTTGCTACAAGTGTAAATTTGAGGTATTGTACACCAGTTGGCAATATACATTTCCAAAGAAATTGTGTGATGGTTGGTCTCCTGTGTACTATTTTACTGACCTTTGCGGTAACTAACGTTATCTTCGGTAGTAAAGCTGTACAAATTAAGAACATTAACAATTGTTGACTGCTAGTACCTAACCTAGAGTCTCCGTTTAAAAATCAATATTTATGTTCACGTTTTGGTCTGAGAGACGGATACCTTTCCTTGAATCTTACAGTTGACGTCGATATGGTCTTAAAGAGTATAGGTTTCAATTACTTAGCTCGTCCTTACTTTGATTGAATGATTAAAAAAGCAATCTTCTGTGTTACAGACTTTCAGCATCTCATGCCCCAGTTTCTTGAAATTTCTAAAGTTTCTTACAAAAAGATTAAGCTAAGCCCACTAGTTTGCTTTGCTTTTTATGAGCGTAATATTTACATCAGTATTTAGACTTTAAATAGGAATTACCTTTATGATTAACACAATAAATCATATTTTATTTTTACCTGAATTACATAAGAGAATCTGTTTTACGTAATCGTAATAATCTACTTAAGCCGTTATGCTATAGAAATTTCGAGAAACTGGAGCCATTACGTTTATCTCCAGTGAGAATCACCGTTTCCTTAACAAGACGATGTAGCAATTAAGGCTTGTTTTTTATGGGTTGGGTTGAAGGGGGTCCTTTTAGGAGTTAAATGAGAGTTCTAGTCAGTGTCATTTTCTGATTGCTACACTACTTTGGCGAATCTGCTTCCGTATAAATTCAGGATCCTGTCCCTAAAAAGAACGCTACACACAAACGTTTGTCAGTTTTCACCCGTACATATGGAAAAGAAAGTCGTTAAGTATCACTTTTTATTTGCTGTTTATTTGCTAAGGAGAATTAAAACATGTTTGCTGGAATGTTAACATGTTTGCAAATAATGCAACATGACTGAATTTTCCGGGTAATGCTTGTTGACCGATACTTCTTATCGAGGACGGGGGCATTCTGAAATACAGTTCAACCATGCATAAGTTTTATAAACAAAATCTTGGACTTTACCTTGTTTCACCGATTTTCTTTCAAACATATATTAATATTTTATGTTCATGGTTAGAAAGATTTTTTGAACACCACATGATAGAACCATCTAAAGTATTGGATATTTGAAATAATCTTAATTCAACACGGGCAACACAATTATCCTCTCAAAACAACAATTTTCAACGTTCAGGTCATAATTCAAACTTTTTTCTTGGCGAATCCATTGAAAATGAATACCGAAACAGAATACCTTCCTTACGCAGGGAATGCCACTGCCATTCCACCAACTTTGTGCCGAGACAAGCCCGTATGAGCCGGTCAATCTTGCACCAGTCTGTTCCGCTATAATCTGGATTCTCGTCCAATAATCCGTCGCCATCGTCATCTACCCGACGGTCCTTTAAACACAAAAGTTGAATTTCCCGAGCTATTCAATATCTGCATTACATTGTCACTAAATATACAGTTTAGATTGTTTTAATGAGAGTTTCGCTTAAAATACAGGAACATAGTTTAAAAACTTGAATTTGATATTGTTCAAACTTAACAGTTTGTAATTTTCCTGTTTGAAGTCAAAGCTTATTGTCATTCCATAAACAACTAAGAAAACAGACTCAACAAGCAGGTTCAACATTAAGACAAATATTCTTATGAACGTGAACATTTAACAGTTGTACTTATATGAACTAACTGCCCCTACGGGCTTGACGTATTATTGTTTGAAGCGTTTAAAGTAACGATTAACAAGTGAGATATAAAAGGTGTGAAAGGAAAACGTTCGTACTGTTTTAATGCAACTGACAATCTATCTAATATTTACATGAACATGTACAATTATATTGTTTACATAAACATTTATATAACTCGCACAGAAGAATATTTAAAAAAGAGTAATTGTGTTTTTTTACTAAGATTCAAATTAACATTTTATCAAGTACTAAAATTAATGATATTAAAAGATCCCTTCCCCTTTAAATGGATGGATAATTGATTTAACATGCTTAATAAACATTTGAAACCAAACATCTCTGTCACAACATTTGAAAAACTCATTTAAGTGAGAATATATATTGCAACCTTAGTGTGTTTGTTATACATAACAAATAATACATAAATGGTTGCTAAGGAAGTCATTAGATCATAACAAAGCCATGTGTTGCCATGGATTAAGTTGATTGTTAATGAAGTCAGTATTTGGAGAGAGGTACTTGGCTGATGAGGAAGAACATTAAAGTAGTTGTTAGTAGGAAGTTACTAAACTCTGCATAGGCGTTTTACCATATATCAAGGATATAGGCCTTGTGGTTTAAGAGGATATATGTATATATATATATATATATATATATATATATATATATATATATATATATATATATATATATATATATATATATATATATATTTGAAATAGACCAACAAGACCCGTTATCACATTCATTAAGTAAAATTGCTTACGTTTACATATAGCGATCATGCAAACCTTAAACGAGTAAATTTGTATCATAGCGTTGTCAACTGTATCTATAGAATTAAATATAATCATCACAAATAGCAAATGAAATTAGTAAATGAAATAAACGATAAACAAGGATATGTGCACTGTATTAACAGCTGTATCTATACTGTAGTATATATTTCATAAACATAGTATAACTGACACATGAGTTTTACTCAATGCACAATGTAATTATGACATACGAATAAGATTTCGATTGTTTTCAATGAGTATAAGTATTAAGCGAATTTAACATTTTACACTTCATGTTAACAACATAAATAATGCATACATTAGTAATGATTTTCGACAAATAGTGCCTTCACCATTTTATCAACATAATACATAAACAAACTCATGCACTAAATGTAATAAACATATTTTATCTTTGTATACAATGACTTCTAGTGCACTTGGTATCTTACAAATAGTATACACGTGACTAACCTTAATTACTTTATCCCGTTCTCAATCAACTAAAAGGCGAAAACGAACTAAAAGGTTTATAGGTTGTAGCTTTGTGTTGTTTTTGTTACCATTTGTATGCTAGTTGTATTGTTCAGAAACGTTTTACATAGGATTGCATGCAGAGAATCTACTCACTAGATGACATACTTGAACATAATATGTTGTTCCAAATGAGGCAACCTTGTTTTTGAGACAATCAACTTCAAACCTGAGGTCACACAATTAACTTTTATTGCCAATAAATAAATAGTTTTAAAGCGTTTCCTTTCTTTCACTGAACTGTCACGCAAATCATACATTTCAAATAGTTGTATTGACCTTTTTATTTAAGCTATTAACAAATTACTTCCTATCTACATGCGTTTCGTTGCCGTAATCACCCTTTGTAAACTGTTTCTTATATTTAGATCAGAAGGCTTACGTTAGTTAATTGACTTAAAACTAGAGAATTTGACAGAAACTAGGATAAAACATAAAAGTAAAATAATGTTTTCATATTTATACATTCAAACCATCAGGGGAATGAACATATAAACCACGAAAGGTGGTTGTTCATTGCTAAAAATGCGAAATGATTCGAACCGGAAGACAAACTTGTGAAAAATGTAAAATGTCAATACTGATGTCCAGACGTAATTTTAAGTTAATTGATGCAGTCAATCGTTTTAATTAATTAAACAATCATGTGCAGCCAACAATCTTAAGCAAGCACTATCAGATACGAGTTAGTTGACCTTAATCTGGCTGAAGAACTGGAAACTGTTGATCAATTATATTTTGGAAATGTTGACATTGTTGATCTTTCTGACACAGAATGCAACGAAATTCAGTCCCGACCGGAACTTTACATAATTTACACATATATGATATTTATATGATTGTTTTGTTTGAAATTATTTTAATCTTAGATCAATGAGTGCAATTCTATTTGCGAGCATGGCGGACACTGTCCAAAAGTCCTCACGGAATGGGAACAATATCCCGCAGCTTGTTGAACCCCCAAGGCAAGTCGGTGACCCAGCCAATTAGATAGACTTCTTAAAGAACATGTTGAAGCTAATTCCAGGACTAACCACTATTTTAGATAATTACACACTCATGATCTTAAGTGATCTAAAATGTACATGTCCTTGGGAATGTACCTTTTCATTGATTACGGGGGATAGGCTCCACCCAGAAGATATTCAATTACTTTCCTCCATGTGCCTGATATAAGCAATGAATAAAAAGCTTTCTGGTTTGAATGTTCTGAACAAAACAAGTCTTTAGGTCTTTATGCCCGTATTATAATGCAAATTTACCCGAATAAGGACAAACGCAGCACTATTGTTACACCGGCTTTTTGGGATTATTTCAGCTCCGTCACAGAACACTCTGACAACATAGTTTTCAGGGTCACAGCTTATCAAGACTTCTGATCGCAGTGTAGGAATTGACAGGTTGACAGCTGAAAGTGTCTCAATCATGCAACAAATTATGTCAAAGTTTTGTTTTCTTAAACAAAAATTTTCCCTGAATACAGGATCAAGCTCTGCTAACAATTTTTCAGTTTCAATCGTTTTATTTCTGCAATATACTTACTTTAAAGAATTTTGATTCTTTGAAAAATCTGGTTCTTGCAATTATCAAGATAAACAATTATTGTTCGTGCGGCTAGTGGAAATACGACGTTTCAGCGTGATATGCCCCTTATTATAAGTGAAATTGGGAACAGGTGTCGCGTCGTTGCGAAAAAATCATTTTTATCATGCGTGTATCATATCTTATATTAAAGCAAATTAATCAAACATATATATACTCAGATTGATGTTATTTTTAAGTGCAAGTCCGGGTTTGTTTTGCTTGATTTTGGAATGATTTTTATTTTGTAAGAAATTATAGAAACAGTTTGCATTTTTAAATACTTTTTTATCTGCAACACCTAAAATTAACCTATTTGTTCAACTTTCATTTCATGTTAGTTAAAAAATAATACATGTATTTTTGGCACAAATCTCAATCACCTATTTAGCATTTTGTATGATAATGTACTCGTATGCTCGATTGCTAAGACAGCTTTTAACTGATATTAATCCATTTCCTGTGTAAAAACATATTAGGATGCCGTTTTAGAAACCAATAAAACATAGTCTTATAATAATGCAAAACTACTGTCATATAGTGTTCTCAGTGACTGGGAAATACGTCTTTCTGCTGACAAAATATCTCATCAACAGGAAAACGTAAACATATATGTCTTGATTTGTTATTACAAAATCATAATCTATCAAACTTTTTATTGAAAATGATAACATGAAGATATTGGGAAAACAGGATGAGAGAATGTCCTCACTGGATATATTTTTTTATCTCAAAACTATCATTGTTTCCCCAGACACTGATGATCTTTAATGAATACATTACAGCTTCCAATCGGATGAAATTCTGCTGCACGACATGACGCTTGAGGCCAAAATTCATCAATCACCCTGCATCCGAAGCTCCTTAAAAAACAACAAAACATTAATGTCCTATCACAAATGTTGTTTTTATACCAAAGTATGAACTTGTTTTCGTACAACTGTAAAACAAAGTGTAATTAATTTTATACATTCAAACAAAAATACAACAACATTTTCGAAAATCATACAACTTTATCATAGTTGACATAAAACAGGTCGTTCACCTGCATTTGAATTATATGCAGATATAGATTGACGAATGCAGATGTTATAATTTGTTAAATTATTGAACACTGATACTTACCAAAACCCGGAAGAGCGACGTACTCTTCCGTCCGGCTTGATGGTCCATAGATAGGTCGCCCTTTCTCCAATATTCCTTGGTTCCGGTACGCCACCAGCAAGGCCAGCCGCCATTATATAGGCAGATGTATAATAGTTTCCAACAACCTTGCATGCAAACGAATGTTAAAGGGAATGATAAACAGATTTTGAATTGGCATTATAATTCCTCATCAATATTATTTAGATATCCAAATAGTTTGTCCTATGAACGGTTCCAATAGTTCGTAACATTAACGATCCAAACAGTTTGTCACAAGAACGTTACAAATAGTTTGACCCAAGAATGTTACAAATAGTTTGTCGTATGAACGAACCAAATTGTTCGTTCCATGAACGATCCATTTAGATCATCCCAAAAAAGGTCCAAATAATTTGCATAATGCGCATATTTATTTATAATTCATTGGACAATTATTTCAAAACAAACAAAACAAAACAATACTTACTTTTGTTTTAAAATCATCTGACGATATGAAGCATTTTTCTGGAGGAATCTGGATATAGTCGACAAATTCATTGGGGGCAAAATCGTAAGCCGGAACGATTAAGAACACTAGTACTCCTAGGTCGAAACTTGTTGACCTTGAAATAGAGAAGAGACTGTATTAATCAAGAAAAAAATGTGAAAATGATCACATTACTTGGAAATTGCCTTTATCTAAGTTTAATTAAAATTCTTATTTTTTTGTTTTACACCAAATAATATGAAAATAAGCAAGAAAATGGTCTAAGCAATAAACGCATATGAATACATTTGGTAAAAAGTAGAGGGTATTTAAAAATATTTGTAAAAATAACGAAATTTAGACCAAATTGAAAATATTCACTAAAAAGCTGGATGAATACGGCTCCAGATGAACATAAATTGTTTTTTGTTTTTTTAGATTGTTGATCAATTGTAATACTCAAGTTAAAATAAAGTTCGAAATTGTTTCAACGAAACCTATCGAGGGAAGACCAGTACAGATCATGTTTACTGGCCCAATGCTAACATATTTATAGCCGAAGTCGAGGAAATTCCAGTACAGATCATGTTTACTTGCCCAATGCTTACATATGTATAGCCGAAGTCGAGGAAATTCCAGTACAGATCATCTTTACTAGCCCAATGCTAACATATGTATAGCCGAAGTCGAGGCAATTCCAGTACAGATCATGTTTACTGGCCCAATGCTAACATATCTATAGCCGAAGTTACTTGGCGCCATTATTTCAACGAGCGTGTCGAACGATCAATGTTTCGAATCCTCTTATTATGGTTGTTTTAATATAGTTTAAAACAAATAGTTCGCCTCTGAAACAATACATTATCAAAAATTACGAGCAAAATACTTAAAGTATCTAACTAATTTAAATATGTTCTAATTCGATTGCTGATACTCTACATGTATTAAACTAAATTACTCCTTAGATATATTGTTGTTCGATCGTTTATAAGATGGTTTCGTTTTGCTCTAAAGCTTTAGTGTTTGCCCTTTAATTTCAGCCAATCAGGGGTGATACATTTTAAAATTATTTAGTGTTTACATTTGTGAAGAATCGTTAGTTATTGCTAAAGACGACTCTTCATGATACAGGGAAATGTTATAGCTGGCAGGCGCATATAGCCACGCCTACTGTTATATGCTAAGGCGCAAAAGCAGTGTCAACGCTGATTTTAACAAGAGATGTTTGTCAAACATGTCATGTTTGAGGGCCATGGGTGCAGGCATTGTCAAGTTATCACACAGACAAGCTCTTTACGCTCAAGGTCACTGTGAATTTGAGCTTTGACACCATGATCCCTAAGTCAAAAGGGATCATTTACAGGTCAGGCCCAACCCCAAAGTTAAGTTTGGCGGACATGGGTGCAGGCATTGTTGTCGTACAACAAACATGATTTTGAATTCAATGTCACAGTGACCTTGACCCGATTACACCTAGAAACAATAGGGTTCTTATACTGGTCAGGCCGAGCCTCCATGTCAAGTTTGAAGGTAAAGAGGACAGGCATGGTTGAGTTATCTCTCAGACAACATTATATCATTCAAGGTAACTGTGATCTTTGACCCGATGAACCCTAAAACCAATAGGGGATATGTTCTGGTCAGGCCAAGCCTCCATGCCAAGTTTGATGATCATAGGTCTAGGCATTATTAAAATATCACTGGGAGAAGCTTTTTTGCGACCCATTACAGAAACAGGGGTCATCTACTTGTCAGGCCCAAACTTCATGTCAAGTTTAATGGTCATAGGCGCAGGAATTTTCGAGTTTGCCTTTAAGGTCACTGCGACATTAGCATTGGATCCGATGATCCCTTAAATCAATAGGGGTCTTCTACTGGTCAAGCCCGATCTTTAAGTCAAGTTTGAGGGCTATGGGTGTATACATTGTCGAGTTTCCACTCAGGGCAAGACATACCCAAGGGGTCAATTTTACCAAACCTGTAGACATGAGGCAAATTCGACCCCGTTAATCGAACACTGTGAATGTTTTCGTATCCGAAAGAAATCTGGGCAAGTTTGTCCAAGAAGCAAATTCTCGTGATATGGCATTCGAAGTAAAATGATTTCAGCAAAGTACTACATAAGCACATCAGCCATAATTCAAAATTCTGAAAAAACAATCAATAATAGTACTTTATTTTTTCATTGTCTAGTTTCATTGTTAGTAGACCTAGATTTATTCAAGTAAACTACGCTCTTCTCCTATGATATTTTAGAATGCATTTATCAGGATTAGTTTGGAAAGTTCTTTAAATATTTTATTTTTTCTCCGTATAGACGATTATTATTCAATTGTAGAGAAAGTTCCTGAGGAGTGTTTAAGGTGTGTTCTGAAATATTCATAGTTTTTTATATATATAATAGCAATCTTCTTTGCTCTTGGAAGTAGGGTAAAATCAAAGTAGTAAAAAATTCTTTCAAACCTTTTCTGGGAATTATTCAGAAAATATTGATGGATATGAATAGTGCTCATATAGTGTGTTCAATATTTTTTGTGACTCTGTTGACACCTAGGATGAGTTTGAAGATATGTTGAGTACATTTCTAAAACTGTTTGTACAGTTAACAAACTAATGTTATAACAAAGTAAAAAAGACGAGCGGTGGCATTTGCGTTGCTTTGCCCTTTTTAAAACTATTTTAAGTGAGTGATCTTCCTTGCCTGTGGAAGATCTGACAATTCCTTGTTATCAATATTGTGAATGATCTGGATTTCAAAAAGTGCATTCATATACTTAGGCAAATAGGAAAAAGCGTTGTGTATTGTTGTACGATAATTATTTAATTCGTTATACTTTGTATATCCTTGCATAGAATTATTTTTAAAGTATGTGTATAATGTTATCAATTTTTGAACGCATTTATTAAAGAAAAAAAAATGTAAAACGATGAATGCTGTGGATACCATAGCAATGTTTAGCAATGTTTTATTCATTAACTATTTCAGATTCCCTGCTCAATCAAAGGGTAAAAAATACAGCTCTTTTCGATCTTGAACTAAGACACTCAGTGTATTTTGTGTATACATGTATTTCAATCTTTTCTAAATGATTATGTTTGTTATGGTATGCATATTTCATCATGCAAACGTGAGATTCAGTGTACATCTAATCAATTAATTTGTTCGTAATAATTTGCGGAAAAAGTGTTAAAAGATTCTCTAAGTAAGTTCATTCTCATACCACGTTAGCGTAGCATTTGTAAAAATATTATAACAAACTCTTTGAAACATTTGATGGTCAAAAGGTTAATATGTTGGAATACGAAAATTCCATGAACTGCAACGTGGCTTTCGGCTAAAAAAGTTCAATCGCCACCCGACTGCTACATTGGCAGTGCATTTGGTGAAACAAATTGCAGCAAACAAGCTCAAACAAAATATTTATTTTATTTTAGGAAATACACAAAGGCAGTTTGCAGTTGTTAAATGGCGGACGGAAGATTATTTAAAGGGAGTTAATAATGTAAATTAATATACTATAATTAATCATATACTCGTTTATAGCAGCGCGAGGATAAGGGTAGATAACAAATCATTAAATAAAAATGGAATTAAGATCATAACACTGGCATGTATAGGTAAATTTAATGATTTTGCGTATATGGAGAAAAATGACGATATCACGCTGATTTTAAATGGAAATATATGTAAAATCAAAAACTCATGAAATTCGATTGATGCAAAAAGCTTACATTATTCACTTAAAACTTATTAACTTAAAACAAAGCAATTTACTTTTCTGCATAACAAAACAAGTCAAAGTAAGCGTGCTTTCATATGATAAATTAACTCAGCCTGTGTATTTATATTCTAATAAGGTCTGACAGAGAAATAAGATTATTGAAAAGAATATAGTAAATACATTCCCGTTTTCATTGTATATTTGATCCAGATGTACAAAATGTATCTTTGGTGATAGAATAAGAATAGCTGTGAGTACTTTGCTCTATACAGAAACACAGCGAACGATATGTGTATAACAAAAGGAAGCGTTGTGTCGTATTGTTGTCATACATAAGCACACGATTAAATGTGTTCATGATATATAATCATACGTGCATATAAATAAGAGAGCAAATTCATCTTCTGAAATGAGCATACTGACGTAGCAGAAGCCATTTTTGGGATTGTGACATTTCACTCCCATAATGTTTCATAAATAAATCGTAAATCAACATATTGATTTGAAGAATCAGCAACAATATTAACAGAAAAGTAAACACTTGTATTAATACATGACCTATAAATAAACATTATAAGTTCATAGACGTCAATGTATCCGCTGAAAGGGGTATATTTATTCATGAATTTTGAACTTTTAACAAACCAACTTCGTACGTATATTATACGATAATGAGACTACATCGTACGGAACAGTTGGTACGGAAAATATCCAACCTCAAGTGAGAGTTAGTGCCCCTTGAATCAAATATGCCATTTGTAACGAAACATTGTACAAGCCAGCAGCTAAATTAAACAGGGCTTCAAACATTAAATCATAGGTATATGTAAGGGCCTAGAATTGTACTTCTTGCTACATCTTTAGATATTGATATTATGTGTATTCTATGCAATATCTGACCTAGTCAATTTTGCAATGTAAACAATTTAAGGCTTTCAATGTGTTGACTGATTTTCTGTATTTTGTATTTCAGACGTTGTTCATTGTGATGATTAAATACTACAAATAGATCAAGTTCTTATTTATGAATGACGCCTAGCCAACATGCTTGTCGTTAAATGCCCAATCCCTGAATGCGAGTTTGAAACTGACGATCACGATGCTGTGATAGTTGCCGCTCTGTTAAACGCCCACTCCTTCACACATACGCTAATGGTGACAACATCCAAAACGGCTTAAGTGGAGAGAGTAAAACGACCAACCATCAAAGCAGCAGGAACTAACGAGGACTGGGAATATTTTAAGCAACGATGGCAGGACTATGTGCAAGCAATCAAAGTTGAAGGCCGTGACCAAATATTACAACTCCTTGAATGTTGTGAGGAACCGTTAAGAAAGGACCTCACCAGAGCCAATGGTGGTAAACTGTTAGATAAATCTACAGAAGAAGTTTTGGCTGCCATACGCAAACTGGCAGTGCGGGAAGAAAATACCATGGTCGCGAGGCATAAGCTACATTCAATGAGGCAAGACCGAGATTAAACAATTCGAAGCTTTGGCGCTCGTGTAAAGGGGCAGGAAAACATTTACAAACTCTTAATTACGTGCCCAGATTGTAAAAACGCGGTAAAGTTTTCAGAAGAGGTAATGAGAGATGTTGTCATTAGAGGTATTGTCGACCCTGAAATCCAGTTATAACTACTATGGGACAAAAATCAGAACAAGAATCTTGAAGAGATATTTCAATTTGTTGACGTGAAGGAGGCCGGTAAGAGGTCTGCATCCTCACTACTTGACAGCCACCCAGCAGACGCAGTCTCTAGCTCATACAAAAAACTCTCCAAACCTGTCAGAAAAGATAAATATGAGGTATGTGGATACTGTGGAAAAAAAGGCCATAGAAGCAGTGCACCACATCGTATCAGGAAAATCGAATGCCCAGCATATGGTACCCAATGCAACCGCTGTCAAAAACAAAAACACTATCCGCAATTTTGCAGAGGGAGCAAGCAGCAAAATACCAAACATTCAAAGTTCGATGAACGCAGCTACTTTTGATGCACTATGCACCATCACAGACTCTTGTGTAATAACTGATGAAGGCATAGAACGCTCTTTGCGCATAGACCACCACACATATGACACACTTTCTGATTGGTTTATACTAATTTTTTAGCTCGATTGTGACGAAAGCTGATAGCTTATAGAATCACTCTTGAGTCCGTTTCCTGGGCAGAAACCAGTACTGTGTCCTTTTTTTGAGAAGCTATGAGAAAGTACCCCTGATTCATGGATCCAACGAAAATCGAAACCCCAACCAACTTTGGATGTAGTAACACGTGTGGCCCAAGATGATTACTTTGCTCTTGGATTTAAACTCGAAACTACGCGTACGCTTTCAGCGGTTCTACCTGCCTCAGCCGATACTAGCTGCCAAAGCTGTCTTGTAGGTATCAGTGTTATTAAACGCCTCGGCCTAAGGGCCACTGATCTAATCCCTGTCAATATGCAAATGCACACAGCAACAAATAATAGTATTAAGATCATAGGTGTCACCGTCCTCCGCCTCCGTGCGCATAAAGAGGGGGATAGGACCGCTGAAACTAGACAAATGACGTATGTAATTGAATCCTGTGACAAGTCTTTTCTCAGCCGTGAAGCTTGCACCACTGGCATCATACCAGAATACTTCCCCTATACAGATTCTGAGGAATCATCCCACCACCCCGACCAGGATGCAACAATCCATGACAATACATGCACATGCCCAAAACGCCAACCACCACCCCGGCCCCCAAAATTTCCTGGCACAAAGGAAAATCTACCCCGTCTAAAGAATTTCCTCCTAAAATATTACAAGTCAAGCACCTTCAATGCATGTCCCCACCAACCATTGCCTCTAATCCATGGTCCGCCAATGAAGCTAATGGTGGACCCGAAAGCAGAGCCCGTTGTTCTCCATACTCTAATCCCTGTACCTATACACTGGCGCGAAGCAGTGAAGGCTGGCTTAGACCAAGATGTCAACCTCGGTGTCATAGAACCTGTCCCTAAAGGTGAGCCGGTGACATGGTGTCACAGAATGGTGATATGTGCCAAAAAGAATGGTGAGCCACGACGTACGGTGGACTTGCAGCCCCTTAATGTACACGCCGTAAGGGAGACTCACCACGACCCTTCACCTTTCCATCAGGCCCGGTCTGTCCCAAACGGTAAGGTAAAGACTGTCTTTGATGCATGGAATGGCTATCAAAGCGTACCGATCTGGGAGGAAAACAGCCACCTGACAACCTTCATAATGCCATGGGGACGTTACAGATACAAAACAGCGCCACAAGGCTACAATGACTCTGGGGACGGCTACACAAGACGATATGACGAGCTAGTATCTGGTATCCCCAACAAAACCAAGTGCGTCGACGACGTGCTGCTTTGGTCGGACACAATCGAGGACAGCTTCCATCAAGCGGTTCACTGGTTAGATACATGTGGTAGTAATGGTATAACCCTCAATTCACAGAAATTTACCTTTTCAGAGGAAACTGTTGAATTCGCTGGCTTTGAGATAGGTCCTGATACTGTCCGCCCATGTCAGCGATATTTACAAGCAATATCTGACTTCCCTCGACCCCAAAACATTACGGATTTTAGATCTTGGTTTGGCCTGGTTAACCAGGTGGCAAATGCATTCAGCATGACAGACAAAATGGCCCCGTTTCTTCACCTCCTACAACCAAAAACACCTTTCAAATGGACTGACGCACTCGATAAGCTGTTTGAGGAATCAAAGCAGATCATCACAGCAGAAATTGTAGAAGATGTCAAGATATTTGACCCCAACAGGCCCACCTGCCTTACCACAGACTAGTCAAAAGATGGCATCGGAATTACTTCAGAAACACTGTACATGCCATAAGATAGAACCATTCTGCTGCAACAATGGCTGGAAGGTGACACTGGTTGGCAGTCGTTTCACCCATGCGGCAGAGTCCCGCTACGCCTCTGTAGAGGGTGAAGCTCTAGCTGTAGCAGACGCCCTTGACAAGGCCAGGTATTTTGTACTAGGCTGTTCCAACCTTATAGTGGCAGTTGACTACAAGCCACTCCTCAAGCTATTTGGTGACAGATTGCTAGAGAATATATCTAATTCCAGGCTTCGTAATCTAAACGAAAAAAAAAACAAATTTCGCATGGTCTACATTCCTGTTGCCAAGCACAGAGCCACAGAAGCCTCTCCCGTTATCCAACAGGCCTCCCAGAAAAGCTCGTACTTACAGACGACATCGCCAGTATGACAGCCCATTTCTACGGAACAACAGCCCAGGCCTTTCCCCTCAAAGGACTCCGATGTGCCGCCCAAGACCCATGAATTGAAGCATATGTCATGGCCTCAGCACTTTGCTCCCTCGATTCTCTAAATCCAAGATCAGTTACTTGGGACAGAGTCAGAACAGCTACGGCCAGCGATGACAACTTGCACATCCTTGTAGAACTGATCGCGTCCGGCCTCCCAGCGTGCCGTACAGAATTCCCCGACGGACTACGGGAATATTATCAATTCAAAGACGACTTGCACACGGTCGATCACTCCATGCAGCACATCAGGGGGTAACATCCATGACCGTCCGCGCAGAATCTTCTGTATTCTGGCCAGGTAAGACCCCTCCCATCTACTCAATCCGCGCCACTTGTCAACACTGCAATAGAATTGCACCCTCTAACCCAAAGGCGCCACCGACACCCCTGTTATACCCCGAGTATCCATTTCAGTGCATATGTGCAGATTTTTTTCCACTACAAAGGTCATTACTACTTGGTTGTGGCAGATCGATACTCTAACTGGCCAATTTTTGAGAGGGCTTCTTCCGGCCCAGAGGGTCTGGTTACATGCTTACGTCACTCATTTGTTGACTCACTTCAACAGATGGCGGCCCAGAATTCACCTCTGCCACAACCCGTACTTTTCTCCAAACATGGGGGGTCCATCACCGCATTTCATCTGTTACTTTCCCCCACAGTAATTGCCGCGCTGAGTTGGGCGTGAAGAGCATTAAAAGGCTTATTATAGATAATACCCGATCTGACGGTAATCTAGACACAGACCAGTTCCAGCGGGCGATGTTACAGTACAGGAACACCCCTGACAGAGACACAAAACTTTTACCCGCAATGTGTGTATTTGGACGACCGATACGTGACTTTATCCCCATCCCACCAGGTCGTTACCAGCCACATGAGACATGACGTGACACCCTTTCCTTAAGGGAAGAGGCCCTGAGGAAATGGCACATGTTGTCTTTTGAAAGGCTCAAACAAAACACACGAAGACTTCCAGCACTTCGAGTCGGAGACCATGTCCGCGTCCAAAATCAGGTCGGATCACACCCACTCAAATGGGATAAAACAGGCACAGTTATATAAGTACGCCAATTTGACCAGTATGTCGTTAGGATAGACGGGTCAGGACGCGTCACCTTAAGAAACCGACAATTTCTTAGACAATTCGTCCCCGTATACCCTCACATTCCACGCCACTTAGCTACTGCCGAAAGTATCCAATTACAAACACTTAAAGGTCTACCATCCGTTCAAAACAATCCCTCGCCCACACTCACACCAAATACAACAAGCGCCCAAACGCCACCACCTTTGACAACCCCCTCCCCACCGGCCTCTTCCTCTCACAGTGAGGAAGCCCTTGATAATTGTACGACTCAAGACATACAGACAGACCTTGACCCTTCAGAGCCTCCGTCGCCAATAAAAAATCAACACTCCCAAGAGGCGCCACCTACAACACCCCGTCGGTCGGGGCGTACAACAAGAAAGCCAACATGGCACAGTGATTTTGCAATGTCTGTACACGTCTAACTCACTTTTAAGCAGTGCCATACGCCATTTCGACTTCGTCGTTCTAATTTTGTTGTTCAAACTATTGTTTGTTGTTGTGAACTGGTGTCTTTGAACGGGCGACAAATCTTAGATATTATCATGAATAAGTCAATACTGTGCCACTTGTTGTTGACATTACATTATATTTCAGTCTTTTTCAAATTACTGTGTGTCAAAAGACTTGGGGGGAGATATACGATAATGAGACTACATCGTACGGAACAGTTGGTACGGAAGATATCCAACCTCAAGTGAGAGTTAGTGCCCCATTTGTAACGAAACATTGTACAAGCCAGCAGCTAAATTAAACAGGGCTTCAAACATTAAATCATAGGTATATGTAAGGGCCTAGAATTGAACTTCTTACTACATCTTTAGATATTGATATTATGTGTTCTATGCAATATCCGACCTAGTCAATTCTGCAATCGCCTTGGTCACGATATAATGACAAAAATTGTTTCACAAAGGGCAAAAAATAAAAGTATTCAAATAGCCAAATTACATACATTCCATAACAGTAGGGTCATGGTGTTATAATAATTCAAATAAAATCATTAGGTTAGAGCTCCAGTTTTTTTTCAGGGAGGTATCAAGGAATACTGAAACAAAAAAATTCGTGATGTATATTTAAATGCTTTGATAATGTGACAGAACTCTTTTATAATGCTTTTTAGCCAGGCTCGTTGCATAGGTGCCAAATAAACAGTTATGGGCAAATGAATTGACTTTATTCCTTCTTAGTAGAAATAAATGAGATTTTACCATAAATGTCATGATATTATTTTGAATTTGACTGCTTGTAAATTATCTACCATTTTAGCAGCCCAAGGAAGAAAATACAAAAGTAATGAGTTGTTTTTGATAATCCATTGCCTAGTTTTGAATATGTGCTACATTTCTGTCTAAGGAAAGTGGTTCTTTTCGCTTAATATATGCAAATTCTGAGCATTTTATGTGTGTCTACGGATGGGACAAAATTTTCTGTATTTTTGGGTGCATACATAGGCGTATAATAAATTTGGTAATGTAAGTATTATGTATAAATTTCTTATTGCTATTGATAAATGAGTTGTAGTTCTTCCATTTGAGGGTCATATTTTCACAAAATACCATATTGCTAAGAAATTTTGGCCATTTTGTATCCCTGAATTGAAAAAGCCAGATTTTGGTAACGAAATGGTGTGTTCAGTTATTTTAGTAGTACTCCGTCAGTTTTTATGCAATTTAAATGAAATAACCAGCTACAGAAAGAAGACTAAATTGCTTACTCAATGCTTAAGATATCTAATACAATTATTTTCCAGTATTTTTTTTTGTTAAAAAATGGTTAATTCTGAAATGTAACATTGTAACGACAGTTTTTAGCCACATTTTGGATATTTGGAGTCTGAAATTAGAAAACGCGTCAAATCAAGCGATGGAAAACTGTTTAAGTTGAGTCGACAGATATATTCTACATATCATGAGACATAAAAAAGACAATTTTACCATAACATGTTAAGAAAATTACAACGTAACAAGGAAATTGTCATTATATCGTGACCAAGGCGAATGTAAACAATTTAATGCTTTCAATGTGTTGACTGATTTTCTGTATTTTGTATTTCAGACGTTGTTCATTGTGATGATTAAATACTACAAATTGAACAAGTTCTTATTTATATATGAGTCTCAATAAAGATCGTACGGTCAAGCTTGAAAACAAATTGTTTCATCCGACATAAACATTGAATAAGACATTTCATCACCTTTTGAAAAAAACAACACTTTGCCGTAGACTAATAGAGTAGGCTGTTTTGTATTTAAGCAATTTCCTTCCTATATTTATATTTATATTCTCATTTTGTCATACATTTACTGTAAAACCTTTCGTATTTCCAAATGTCCGCGGTAGTAAATCGCTGTATGCGTTAATATGGGATGATATACCCTAATGAGCAAATTTACCTCAACTTCCGACATGGGGCGAATTTAACCCGATAGTTAATTTCCATCTGTGGGTTTCGCGGAAATATGAGAAAATATTTCGTTGGGATTAATCATCCCATGGGGAAATTTTTCCCCCTAGGGTAAATCTTGTTATCTTAACACGAATACAGTAATACCTATCGTTGTGTTGAACAATATTCCTTCAGATACTTTTAATCTATCGATTAAAAAAAGCAAGTTATATGCACAAAGTCAATTAAATGCGACAATTAATGTTGTGTTTCCTTTAAATGAAATACATGCTAAGAATACTTACATTTTTAAGACACTTAACATCCTTTGCTATTGCAATTTCACTTGTTATATGTATGTTAGATACAGTCGTATGCGGAATAAACGAATTGATATCAATACTTCGAAAGAACAGCATAAGGTGTACTTTAAAGGTACTCGCTTATCTTATGTCAAGTCATATTTTAAACTTGTGTAACCAACACACAAATGCTTGAATGTGCATTTTTTGTACATTTAATCTCAAAATGTGAATGCAATAAGAGTGCTATGAAGTTGGATGAGTGGTCAATGACAAGCTCCTTCGAAATTCAAAGTAAAAGCGTGCGTAAACTACCAGGAGGTCATATCTTTAAAATGATCCCAAATCAGTCAAATAGCATTTAAATATGATTGAGGTTTTTCGAGAATTTTGTGCAAAAAGAATGTTTTATTTCCAAACAAATGAGTATTTAAATCCGTATGTACAGTATTTTGTTGTTTTTTAAATGATGGTATAACCTTTTGTCGAGGTGGAGGATAAATTAACTCTGTATTCCTTATTGTTTGCGAAAATTACATATAAACATAGTGGCTTGTATAGAAACAATACAATTGTTTTACAGTGAATCCATGCTGGTAATTTCGATTAATTGCAATCCAAATAAGAATGATTGTAAATGTGTTTTAGAGTTTTGAAACATGCCTCTGTTTGAAAGAATTGCGATTGTAAGGTTCATTTACATTCTGATATTCGGTTTTTTTATATGGCATGTTTCCATAGATCATTTATGTTACTGATTCCAAAGACATTTGTTGAATTCTTTAGTCATATGCTTCAAACTTGACGGACTAGACAGATAAATATTATGATTTTACTGTAGAATATACAAGCACTTTCAATACAGAAAATTTCAAAATAGGAAAAATTAACGGGAAAATGAAGGCTGAGGCTTTAATTGAAAAGGAGTGGGGTTTCTTTTATAATCGTTACAATTTGATATTAACTGAATACTTACTATTGTTCCGATTAGCACATTTATAACAAAATTAAAATTGTAAATTCCCAACCCTATAAGACTTGAGAAAGACCCTTTAAGAACAAAATCTTGATTAATTTTAACGATTATTGCAAGTTGATTGATATGACGCAGATGCTCCTTCCCAAGTTAACTCAAACCTACTCATTAAAACAAGACATAGTGAACTGTAGCACACATTCACATCATCAATGATAATTATAAGAATGTTAAAAACCCGATAACATCATTGAAAACTAAAATTTTATACAGTCAAAATTATTTCAGAAATAGTTAAGACCACTAAGACCACCCTTAGATTTTACTGTCCAACCAGTCAGCCCACATACATTGAACGGACCGAAATCGAATTTTGGGGTCATTTTAATGTTTGTGGGCAGACAGGGGGTCAAAATTACGTAAGATGATCCAAGGTTATCTGCACTATTTCTTATATTATACCGCAATTTGTACCTAAGATAGCAAGTGGTGTCCTACATGAATGACATCTCCTTCTGTAAATCAAGCAATGTTTAATTCGGACGATATTCTTGTCTTATAATACGGTCTAGTAAGGTCGACTCAGCTGTTACATACATATAATCTTCAGTGGGCCGTAAAGTCAGTCACTATCTAGATGTTAAAAATAATGCCTACTGTCACTTATATAGGTAAAGAAAGATCGTCATTATGTTAGGTATTATATAACTATTTAGTAAAGTTTTGATAAACTTTAATGTATTTGACAGTATTAATGAAGAACCTACCCATGTGAACAGAACTGGCTAAATGTAATATGACCCATATAAATTTCCTTAAAGTTGATATCACCTTTTTATGACATTATCACAGTGTCGGTTTAAAATTCCATTTTAAATACCTTTTTGAAGTCAATATTATTTTGTAAGTACTGATGTTTTATCATGCGGTTTAGTTCATGCATATCCATGAAAGAGTGGAAAACGTTGATAAAAAATTGATCATTTCTTTCCGTCTCGAGTTAAATAGTATCATTTGATTATTTCCCTACAGATAATTTGCGACTACTTATTTCATTTCTTGTAAGATTTCATTCCCTTGACTTGAAAAAGGCAATGCATTATGAATATAAATTAAATGGGTTTTTTTGCAATCTGCATTGCAGCAATGATCACAATATTGATTTTGTTTTCATAAAAAATGAACTTTTGAAGAAATCATCAAATAAATAATTTGAAGATATTTTATAACACACAAAGAAATCATTAAATACATAATTGAAGAAAGCGTTTGACAATACATTTGAAGAAATGATTTTGGAACACGAAGAATACAGAGAAATAAATGGTAAGAATGGCACAAATAAAAAAGTCAGAAAAAACAACATACTGAAATTTAACCAAACAACTTATTATCCAACTTGACCTCCTTAACATTCCATAGTTGTTTCAATCTACTATCAAAACCCAAAATACATTCCTTCAATTACCGCTCGATCCCTTGAGGTATTTATTTAGCGTACATAATACATTTATTTTAAGAAGACAGGTATCTAGCAGCACAATGTAAATATGTAGATATGTAAAGATATTTAAACGTTTAAAACATATTATAATATTGACATTTAAAAGACTTACACAATCGGAAGACAAGGTGACGTATGATCTTAAAACACAGCGGAACAATAATGTTTATTTAGAGGCACGATGAGATCATTCCATTGCATTCCATTGGAACATAGCCAATATTAAAAATCTAAATGATGAACATTGCTTGTAAATCTAGAACCATTCGACACATGATTGTATATATTAGATGTATTGTTTGTCTGTATTCTTGAACCTATAGACCAATGTGGCCATAACATACAGTAGCTCAAAGATGTTTTAGTATTATTTATATTTGTCAAACTATAATTTGTATTATGCAATCTCCATTCGTATAAACAAATCAAAACAAAATAAATAAACAAGATATAGTCGCTAGGTTTTATATAACTAGAATGCGGAGCAACCAACTCGAAAAATATTAAATTATAGTTTGCACTCTTTAGAATGAACATGATAAATTGAAAATCATCAACGCAACAGCCAAACACATTATAACGTTGCGAGGGATGGATGTCTTAAACGAACCAAAAACAAATGATGTTCTTTCTGTCATACCTTAATGTAAATATTTTTGCAAAAATAATCCTAGAAAAACGCATCATTGTACATTTTATCAAATAACATGTGTGATGCTGTCCTCTGACGTCATAGCGCATTCTAATGTTAGTTCAATGTTGACATCAAGGACAAAACAAGTACAGCCCGCCTAAACTCACTTATAATATTATTAAGCTTTGCAAATCCTTCTTTTTTGAGCAATATTTGGTATAAGGTGAAGCGTTTCATACAACTTTAATGCCGATCGGATATTTCATTGGCAGATACACCATAAGCCTTCCATAGACGGAGTCGACTTTGTCAGAAGGAAGCGAGTTCTGACATTGTTTTCGTTTTGTATTACCATCTTGCATTGCGCCATCTGTAAAACCCAAAACATAATACTTTACCATTTACAATAGCAATTAGCAATAGATAACACATGTTTAGTTAGCTCGATCGGGATCATTAATAATATTAACGATGTCATGTTGTTTTAATTGTGTTATAAAAACGCAGACAAGTTAAAACAACTTAACAACTGACATGTAGAGATGTTGTAAAATCAAAATTGGAATAACACATTGCTTTTATGCATACGAGTTTAGCTAAAGTTAAACAAAAATGCAAAAAAATACCATTAAACGTTGTTTTATATGATGCTCATTCTTTTCGTAAGCAAGTCAAAAGCTGTGGGTCATTTTAAACCACAAACGTACAATTAAGGACTGGCATGTCTGATCTGTGACTGCTACCAAAATAATGAAGCTAATTAAAGATGCACTTTACTCTCAAATACAATTTACCACAATTAAAACAAATGTACAAATAAAGACACATAAATGTCGAAAACAATGTTTTTATTATGAAGGATACCAAGTTGAATTTGGAAAAGGGTGCGGAAAGCACGGTATTTCTACCTTATGAGATGATAGTAGATCACAGTAAATATTTTACCACTCAACAATCATATAATATCTTTGCGTGTTCAGCTTTTAAATACTTGGATACAATCGTGTTTTCAGTAATTAATACTTTTCATAAATGCATCATTTGGTAAGAAGTAAAATTTTATCACTTAAAATGTATGTTTAGTTTACATGTGTATGTATTTATTTTGAATAAGCGTCACTTTAAATGATTTGTGAATACGTTTTATGTACTAAGTCTAATGGTTTGTAGCTGGATAAGAATGTTTACTAAGATGTGAAGGAAATAATAAAATATAGGAGTGTATTACATTATATTATATATATATATATATATGATCCACTTCATCGACACTCGATATAAGTGCATTTATAACCAATCAGCTAAACAAAAACACACAATATAACTCAAATACCTATCAACATGTGTGCTTGTATCATCTAATTCCCCACTGAAAATGTGTGTTGACCTTATAGGGCCTCTTTTCTTAAGTTCACAAGCATGTCCATGTATTTCTATGTTTGTTGTATGGCCTATTTAAGAAACAAAAAGACATTCATTAAAGATTAATTAGTATCTACACATACACTGTTTCAACATAATCTTTCTAGAGTAATAAGAAATAAAAAGGACAGCACAAATACCTTAAAGTAATGATTGAACTGACGAGTAATAATTCCATCTTACCCGTTCCGTAGGAGGATTTTGCTAAATGGGACAGTGGAGTTCCTGCGTCGCTGGAACTGGCTACTTGCACATAGCGTGGTGTTTTTAAAACACCTGCAAGGTTATCGACTTTCCTTGTGTTTACGAAGTTAAATATGTAGAATGATATCAATTTTGAATAATTTATATACAATACATACTCAAAATTATTTCAAACACAATTATAAGAAAGGACTAAATAACTGGAATAAAAAATAGGATAATTCAATGCTGAGAAAAATTACCCTTCGATGACTGTAAACAGAATTTTCCAAGTTGTATTGGTAATCTGTCGGGCGCTGTATGGAGACTCGGTAACTTTGTTCTTCGAATGTGTGTAGTGTTCCTTCTCTTGTGAACTGTTATACAAGATCATAGGTATGACAATATGTAGTGGCAATATTTCCATATCAACACAAACTATAACTATGGAACAAAGTGTATACAATAACAATAATGTGAATATGTAAATATACCTAATGGTAGAGGTCGTTGTGGCCTCTGCAGATCCCCTCTATTTAGTTGTTGGTAAAATAAAAGCATTTGAACAAACTGACGTCTCGTTGTTTTATTCTGGCATAAAACATGTTGTAGAATCATTTTTGCCTGATTAATTTTGTTGGGATTTCTCAGTAACTCATCCACTAAAGGTCTCGGCATATGAAAATCTTCATCGAATCTGAGGAAAATCGAAGGTTGCATTCTGTCTACGAGTCCTAGGTAAAGCTGATCAAGGTCCATTTCCATCGAAGTTACATATCGCTCAGTGTCTAAAATATAGTAATAGTACCATCAACATCTAGCAAAACACAAAAACAAAAATGCGAGAACACTTGAATGTAGTTCAAACAATGTATTAATGATATTATTTTGCGCATATTTAGAATTTATCAGCATACAACTCTCTTCACAATCGTTGTCAATTAAATAAAGTTTTAAAAGGTAACTAAGTTAGATATACTTAATAGCATTACAGTACTCGTTCTTAAAATATATCATTTTTACATAAATCGACGGAGCAAAAACTCATATAACACACATATAAATAACAATATTAAAGAATTAATTATTTTTAATAAATGGTAACCTTTCTCGATTGAGGGCCACATAAGTTCATAGATACTGTTTGCATATTTCTCGAGGTAGGATCGAAAGTCTTCAAGATCTGAAGGTTCTTTTCTGAGTACAATGTCTAGTATTGCTGACAAACGGGATCGTCGGGAAGTTTGTTTCATAATGAATCTTTCCTCATCAGTTGAAACATCTGACCTTTGTCTGAGATATGCAAGAAGTTTTTGTCCGTCTAGCTCCTCGATAAGAAACTGTCTATAGCATTGTATCCGTTCAGAAATGGAAACAGTAATCTTTTCTAAAAGTAATATGTATGAAATAGTATCTTTATTTATTGTCCTTGTTTTGGATTTATTCAGGTAGCAACAGGCGGTCTTTTAATGTTTCATACTTAAATCAGGCATTTTTGCGTTACTGAAGGATTTATCGCATTTTTTCTTGCGTATATGTTATATGAACTCAGTAGGGCACGCGAGCAAATACCATGAAGCATACTAGCTCTTATTAAACATTAGCATTATCATCTGCAATTGAATATTTTTTAAAGAAGTGTAACAAACAAGATACGGTTGAATAAAAGAATAGATGATTTTGTAACGTCGTATATCAGTGGTTAAACGACGTCGCGCTTATTCAATTAGAGCGACATATTTAAATAAACAATGAGGTCATAATACCATGCGTGTTATACAATAAAAAAACATCAAGTTTTATCTACACAAAGGACTAGGCGAATGTAAATATTATTGTATGGCTCTTTTATATCATGACCTTTCATCATACCAACATTCACGAGTTTCAATCTGATAAGGTTATATTTCAACGCAACTTGGCATCCCCATGCAAGATTAGACTCGCGCATTTCTTTAATTGAACGGGTTACAAAAAGTTCATGGTTTAGTAACAGATAAATAATATGCACTTGTAAAAATCAGTTTCACAAATGTAAATCATTGGGCTGCCGTGTGAATATTATAGTTCATAAAAGTGTTATCAAAATGTTCATGTATGCACAGTAACATGTCGTTAGTGATATATCGAAATATGATATGTCAAAACATACCTGAAGACTTGTGCAATTCAAGCTGTACGTCAAACTTCACGTTTCCTCTTGGAATAATTGCCGACACCGCTCTGTGGTTAAAAATCAGTTCAGTTATATTCGTTATGAATGCTAATTCATCTGTTTCGAAAAGGTTGCGGACCTGATCTCTAAACTTCTTAAACCAAATCACAATTGAACCAGAAGAAGACGACTTGATCGAACATGACTTCAATAGTATCAGTTCGTCATTTAATTCGAGCTTAATGTGCGCCTCATTTAAGCACTCAACAACTCTTTCTGAAACTTCTGAATCCGGCAATATGATATGAAGCTTGAACTCAGCTCCTGAAAGAAGATATAGGCTTTATGAGATTTTTTTTTCCATTACCAGTTTTGGTTTAGAGTTCGGACAGTAGTAGATATCGGACACACACGTATTTCGCCGTTGTTTTTCAAACAATCATAAATCCATCAATCAAGGACCACACTAAGTTAAGGATCATTGTGACGTTGGGAAACATTCAAATTGTAGAAAGAGAATCGAGCAAATAAGTATTTGGTCATTTAAAAAAAAAACAGAAATCGACTTATGTCTATAACTAATGCATAACTTCACGCCCTAATTCGGAGCCATAACGATAACGAAGATATGATTTATAACTACAGCTTATTGTGTATATATTTCACAGACAAAAATACTTTGCCCTCTGATAAAATGCTGTTTCATTTGCATCCTGCAAGGCGCTCTTTTTGAAATAAGGCTACCATTAAAAACTTCTTTGTTTGACTTTACCTTATCCACTTTTTGATCGTTGGATAGTAAAGTACGTACATGTCAGTAATAATTGTAGTCTATTGGAGCATTATTGAGGCCACAATGAATAAATTGTTTGTTAAACTTTTCCCGACTGACTCATAACAATACTTGAGACCCGAAAGCTGTGTAAACATTTCCCGACTGAATCATAACAATACTTGAGGCCCGAAAGCTTTGTAAACATTTCCCGACTGACTCATACCAATACTTGAGGCCCGAAAGCTTTGTAAACATTTCCCGACTGACTCATAACAATACTTGACAACCGGAAGCTGTCTAAACATTTCCCGACTGACTCGTAACAATACTTGAGAACCGGAAGCTGTGTAAACATTTCCGGTATTCATTTTCTATTTCGTTTTCCACCACGGAATTAAGAGGTAATGATATAAAGTTAAACGAAAGCTATTCATACCTACCCCAGTATGTATGACGGTTTAGGCCAAAAGAAGTATTTTTTTATTGCTGTCTGAAGATGTTTAAACGAGTCATACCTGATTTTATGGTACGAAGCCAGGGTCTACGTTGATTAGATTCTCGTTTTATATGGCGTTTAAAAGTAGATTTCTTTGTCGTTTTACTCCTCACGGACGTGTGTGTCGTTTCTAAAAAGTATCATAAAAACATTCAGACTCAGCAACCATTGCACCGACCAAATGTTTTCATACACCGACATAACGCATTTCTATGAAAGTAATGTGTTACGTACTAAATCATATCTTTAGTGTGTTTAATGTTTTTGAAGTAGTCATCATGTTATTAATATACATTATCTATGAAGGAATCCTTGACGAAAGTTAATTCACATCTTAAGAATATTTTCATCCAAGTATACCTATCATTTTTATCATTACAGCATATCTTAATAAAAGCATTCGCGAGAAAGAGTCTCTGGTATTAACATACCTTCTGCCCATGGCCTCGATAAGAGAAACGCAAGACAGTTGGTTCTCGAGACTGTAGCGTCTTTTGTCTCCTTTTGTTGTTTTTCCAACAGATACTCTATAAGCACGTCGAAGCATTTTGGCAAACTTCTGTCAATATGTTCAAGCAATTGTTGTTTTTGTTTTGATGTTGGTTCATCATCTATATCTATATAATCGTCCAATGTTATCGCCTTTCTCATCAAAAAGAATTCGTGCGCATATTGCGGGTCTATTTCGTCCATCAGACGTGTTTTGTACTTTCTCATTTTTTTTCTTTTCTCTTCTGTCGTAAGTGACAGTGAACGGGATGCTTAAAACATTAAAGTGTGATAAGTTCATTTGGAAAGTTACCCTTTCGTTGCTAAAAAGTGTAAAATATATTTGTTCAGCAAGCGATAATCTACAGATAACTGTTAAACATACACTTATCTAAACAAAGAGAAAATAAGTATCGTACTGAAAATACTCATTGATCAATTGAGTATTCCATTGTCAAACTACAGAAGCTTAATAAGCTTAAAACAAATACATACGTTAACGGAAGGGAATGAATTTATTTTGAAATATGTTCAATTGCAAACGCAAACGTGTTATACCATCATTTATTGATAAAGCTATTTTAACGCTTGTGTGGTCTGTTTACGGTTTTGTGTTTTTCGGTCGGTCATTTGGGCGCTTCCCTTGTGGCTATAAGCATGGTTTGTACTTAATTGTTTAAATCGTATTCATGATGGAAGCTTTCATCACAACAGTGACAGCTCATATGCATTTTATATTTGTAAATGTACATTGTTTCTTATATATTTATAGATATATTTAGAATGTTGAAAACATGGTATTGAAGATTGAAGATTTTTAATGCCTACAATATAAAATATGGTTAGGGTAATTACATGTGCGATGAACTTGTTTCTGAAGTTCGTCATTGATAAATGAATTGCCATTTGTTTCGAAGGATTCCTTTAAAGCATGGAACGCGTCAGATCCCCGTGGAAGTCGCAATAGTTTTTGCAACATTTTATCAACTTTTCTGTATCGCGGTCCGATAGCATTGATATCCTCTAAATCTCTTTCTGAGAAAAACGGCACTAAAACATCTAGTGCACTGTCTGCATCAAGGTTGTCCTTCAAAAAACGGTAGTGTTCAATGATTTGGTCTTTATAGTCCGCATTTTCGGTTTCACTATCAATGCTGCTGTCTTCTAGGGAATTCTCATCAAGCGAGTCTATAATAAAGAATAATATGTAGTAAAATACTGCACTTTTTTCATACAAGCGTGAGAGTTGTTTTAAAAGTTATGGTGATTATCAGAATTTGTTATCCCCTTATTATCGGGAGCTGGTTGCACTGTTTTATTTACTTTATTAAGGAAATAAACTGTCTTATTTCGCCAGGCATAAGAATCATCAATGGGTATTTTTGAAACCTTACTTTGTGTGTAAAATGATATGAATAACCTTTGTTAGTGTTAAGCATGAATATATAAACACTGCTTTATATACATTTGAACAATCGTAAGTACACATGTACGGTTTTTATCAAAATGTATAAGCAAAGACCGTCAACTCCTAGATCCTATCAATCATGATAAAATACGGATTGAAATAACATTATCTGGACATGTGCCAATGGTGTGAAGTCAAGCTTATTTTTAAACATTATTCAAATAATAAACGTGTCATTTATCGAATTTTCAAATCAATTTATCAACCCTTCATACTGCCGAATATTTGTTTTACCCATGCAATTGGCAAGTCTTTAAATGTTTAAACACTGATCATTTTGATATACGACTTACGCTGATAAGGTGATATATTGTATTAAGGTTAAGGTGACGTAAGAGTATTTTATGTTTAAGTGCGAAAATTATGTTCTTATATTTATTAATACTTGAATTGTTGCTAACAAATTAAAATATGATAGCTTAGAGACATAAATAGTTATTTACCATTTGTTGAGGTTTTTGGTCGAGCCCCTTGCTCGCATTGTCCACCTGCAACGCATTTTTGTTCAATGAAACAGTCAGCGGCTAATGGAATCATTGTTTGCGATTGATCTCCTTCAATGCAATGTTTATGACCTTATTGAAAATTATTGAAGTATATACTCTAGCACATCAAATAAACAAAAAGTTTGTTTATAATGTCTTACGTAAATATGCATTACATGGAACACACATTTGAAATTGCTCTCACACGTTCAAACGTTCAAAATGTTAGAAACTGAACTGATAGAAATGAGTCAAAATTGATATGAAAAACTACAGAAACAAGCTCAGTAGCCGTCAGTTTAAACATAAACCCATTTTAATAGAGTAAACGCCAAAGACATAGAACACACACAAAAATCACAATCAACATGGTGCGATGAATTGGCAAAATAGTGACTATTTTTTGCATTCACTATTTAATATCTGGGCCTTGTCCTTAAAACAATACATTAGTTAAATTTTGACTGAGGACAACTACCTGTAGTGTTGTTGTTTTATGTTTGTATTAAACTTTTTCAAAACAGATAGGGGCGTATACGTATTAATGATTTTTTTTTTCATTTTTCGTTTTATAATTTATAATACAAAAACTAAAGTAAAAACATAATTCTAAATCATTATCATTAACATTATGTTTATGTTTATGGTGATGATGATGATGATGATGATGATGATGATGATGATGATGATGATGATGATGATGATGATGATGATAATGATGATGATGGTGATGATTATGATGATAATGTAATGATGATGATGATGATGATGACGATGATGATGTTGATGATGATGATGATGATGATGATGATGATGATGATGATGATGATGATGATTAGCATGAATCAGGTAACTTTCGATCAACTAATATGTCAACTTACCATCTTCCAATTCTGTTGTATAGCTGTGATACCCACTTGACACTGTAATATTAGATATGATTCGTTTTAAAGATTAGCAATGCGTCAATCGCTTAATAAGTGCGCAGATATTTTTTGGTAATAATTATAAATAAATCATTTTAAAGAGAATATTTATTTTGTATTGGGTGTGTCATATATACATAAAGTAGCCGAACAATAACGAAAATTGTCGGAAAACACCGAAGATACATACAGATTGGACGTCAAACTGAACATATAAATTACCAAAAAACAACTGCGAGCATTTTTGCATATTTGTTTAATTAATATTAACATTTATATGAAATACTACAGAAACTGATCTACTAGTTTTAATTATAAAAAAATACTAACACGCATATAGCAGTGTGGAATTTTTATGATTAAGAAGAGCAGGTCCAGCGAAGCCAGCTCTCATTTAAATTAATATGATCTACACATATAATGTTTTCAGCAGGCAGGGAACCTTATTAGGATGTCATGCTGGTTAAGTTGCAAAACTGCAATTCTTAATGATTAGGCGTTGTACTTATTGAAAGCCGATAAACATTTTCACTGACGGGATATTAAAGTTTAAGTCTATAAAAAATATAGCTTCATTAGTAATACTTATTATTGCTCCTTTCATTTTATCACATATCTTTATTTGAATAGAGTTGATAAGTATCCATCTAATCGTTGGAAGACATAATGTTTAAAACATGTTTCAATACGTTTTGTTATTCATTAAATTAAATGAGGCCATCACCGAAACATGAAATCTTGACGTCATCAAGGCAACTGCGACGTAACGACCAAATGGAAAAAAATACTTATGATGTTGTATTTCATCTCAGTCTTATAATATTTTTAAAGGATTCGTAAATATGTTGTTTTTATGTGATTCATTGGTGGAAAATGTGAAACAGGCAGTATGTTTCCTTAATTTACCGAAAAACATGTGGCAAAAAGCCTCCTCTCGTGCTCATAGAAAATATTAAGATCGTTTAACAAAATTGTAAAATGATGTGAATATGTTTTCAAAGTAAACTCTGAGAAAACATTTGAATAGTCATATAACCATTATGATTTATTTTGATATTTTACGATGCGTATTTTAGCTACCGTTTCTTGAAGTCTGGGTCTGTCGAACCTCTTGACCACTTTGTTGTCTTAGAATACTTTCGGAATCTATGTGATATTCAGCGTCCGATATTTGGCGTCTTGTGGCAAATGACAGCTCCGTCTCGGATCGATTTGCTTGATCTCCTGCCAAAACTACAATAGTGAATAGAATAACTTCACATAACTGTTTCAGCCATCGAATAAGTTTAGTATCCCTCAATTGTTTTGCTGCCGTATATGAACCATAAGGGCAGTTTCTGTTGGCATTATAACTACTGAGATTGAAGAAACATAATGTTAGATTTGGGTTTGCTTCTTTAAAATGATTTCGGGATCATAGTAAAAGACTAGACTTTAGACTTAAAAATGTCGTTTTTCGTTAAACTTGGTTTCTACCTAAATGATATATTTGTATGTGTGTAATTTGCTTGTTTTCTTGTGGTGTAATGAGTCCATCTGTTTGCCATTATATATCCTTCATCATTGCGTATTTAAAAAGGATCTGGGCTTAATGTTAGACTACTGCATTTGTCCCTGTATTTTTCATTCGTTTACTGTCCTTTTAGTCATCATTGTTTAATTGTACCTGCATTTTCATTTTAAAAAGGTTTTGAAGAAATGTGTAGAAAAAAACAACTTTAATTAACACAGCAAAGATGTTAAATGACATATATATTTACAATTACCAGACCCGATATTCTTCAAGTGTCTGTTTTTCTAATAAATTGAAAATCGCATGGACATAGTATCGCACAAAACAAGTTAATTTATACAGAGTTGGTATAAGGTGTATTTTATATTATGTAAGCATTTGGTACCAGGAACTAAGTTCTATATGTAAAGAAATTAACATAAATGTTAATATGCGCCCAATTATCTTTATGTTCAATCTTGTTTACAAAAAATGGTATGTAAATTGAAAATATAAAGTTTATTTTTAAAAGAAAAATAACATTTACAAGACGCGGCGAATTTGCTTCACTTCCGTTGATTATATCCATACGTGACGTCCTTATGGTTGCAGTAACCAAACACACATTTTATCAACATGGAGAGTGGCCAGTAACCGCTTGGCGACCGTTCACCTATTGTTTGTCATCTAAACGTTGAACAGCTTTTTTAAGCAAAACAGATAGAGGTTTCCGTAGCGGGACATTACAATAAGTACGTGCATATTATTTTCGATCGTTCTATTAGAGTTCGCCGATTGACTTAGACAGCACAAAATTTCATAAACATCGAGGTGGGGGTTTCAATGTCTTGCAAAGGGGGATTAAAAGATAAAAACAAAATGGCTCTTAAGACGGTATGGCACAAGTCCGACATAAGCTGCCTTTGGGAGAGTCTTATTAAGTACTGTATTGATATCTCCTTCATATGTAGGTCACCATTAAAAAGGCAATGACTTAATTCTAGAGGTGTCAAAATTGGCGGTGTCTAACATTCTTCTTTTTAATTGACATCGAAAAATGAAAATTCGCTCGCATATACACAAGTTCATTCTCATAGGAAGTTCTCAATGTAATATTCTGTATCTAAAGTGTTGATGCTAATAAAGGATTTCTCGCATTTTTTCAGTTTGATCACGCTTTAAGAGCGCATGCACTTAAGAATGCCCTGCTGCGTACATACAGAATAAACTGACGAACAAATACGACCAATCATTTTATCAATATTTTAAATAATGATAACCACTTTAAAAGTTAGTAAATATGCTGCATGCTATAACTTATTATTAAAGACAAGTTACTGTCAGTAAACGTTTGTTAAGGCAAATAACATGTTCCCTCTAATTGTTAGTTGCGTATACCATAGATTTAATGAAGCCGTATTAATATAATCAAATTTTCGGTCGACATAATGTGTTCGGCGTAGGCATTAGTGACTAAAAAGCCTATAGTACAATGCCACAACCTTCTGACATTAATTTTCATACGATGCATATTTCTTCATTCAATAGATAATAAATTGTGTATTTTTAGGACATGAATAAATAATGTCATGTTAATAGCAGTAAAATATGTGTTCTAAAATTTAAATATTCAAAATAAAACAAAACTCACTATTGGTAGAATGATTTGTCCCCATGCCTTATATTACATTTTTTAAACTTCGGTATTTGAACATCCGACACCCACTGAATCTTTCTTACCGTTTAATCAGATAAATATCTATTTGATTTTTTTAAACCTATTTTGAACATTGCCAAAAAGACTAATAATAACCACACTAAATAATTTTGGATGTAAGCCATTTCTCCACGTAATATCCTGATTGAATGAAATACTGCAGTGTTATTGTAGGTAGAGATAGCAAATGATCAATACGATTAATCATCAATATCCCACTAAACGAAAGCTTGTATCATGACAATGAATGAGTATCAGATGTCAATAAGAACCGTGTATGCTTACCAAAATAATACAAAACGGGGCGTCTTTGTTGATACCAAACTAGTTTCAGTTTTGGTTTCAAATCGCTTCAATAGTCTTAAATCGCTGATTGCTAACACTATTGTTCATCCCTATGATATGATATGGTGATGTTTTAAAGAAAATTCGTAAAATTAAAATATTTCCAGCAGGTAGTTGGGCAGATAGACTCAATGAATTACTTGGAATTTATTTAAACCGTGGATATAAAGGCAATACTTTGAAGAGTACTTGCCTTCTAGTTTTTGAAGATGAATTCCTGAAACAAAATATAGTGTTGAATATAGCATCCTTACATAATTAAGCTTTCAGTCCTTTGATTTTATGAAAATTTTGCAAATTCATGTTTTATTTAAAACCTTATTTGGCTGACTCGGAGTGTTTGGAATGTGACGTCATTTTCTTCAAATATTTTACATAGGTAATCATTTGGAAGAAAAGATTAGCTAATATATGTCGCTTTTGTTTTTAATAATGTTTTCTTTATTTGTTCCCAGTTTTAGTACACTGATGCTTTTTATTATAAAACGCTATGATCACACAGATTTTGGGGACTGTACATGAGATTGCCAAAAAAAGAGGGTTTTTTCTGTAATGAATCTCAGGACAATTATTTAATAGAATGTGTTACACTTTGATATCATAATTGTAAAAAAAGTAACAAAATGTAAAAATGTGTCGGAAACCGGGTTCGAACCCTTGTCGCCAAAATTGCATTCCATTGTTGTCTCAACTGAGCTACAACGTCTTACTCTATTTCGGTGACATAATTAAGCTATTCACCTAACTCGGTAATATCACGTGATAACACCGACTAGCCAATCACGCATAAGGAATGAATTCTACTAGGTAGACATACTCAGTAACATTTTTAATGGAAAAATACGAAATAACTACTAAACTTAAATAAATTGTAAACTATGTGGTACCTCAGTTAGTAAGTTTCAATGAATTGTACACATAAATACCAAGTTTATAACTGTTTTCGACAGTTTTCTTTTTTTTCTTGCAAATGGATCATCTGGTGCACAGTTGCTTTAAACCTTTTATTTTATAAGACAGACTGTCTGTGATGCTCATAGTTTCAAACAATGACTGCATCGTATCTTTGAAAAGTTTTTGCATTAGGTGCTCTGAACTGTATTCCTCCGTCTGCAGATAGAAAATGGATCTCTAATCATAGAAGTACTTTACCTATAAGTTTATTATTATTTGTTTTATTATTAAGTTTCCTTAAGTTAATGCATACTTTGATAAGATTTACTTTTTACGTTTTTATTGTTGGGATAAGAGTAAGGTTTGTGCACGTAAACTAGTTTAAACCCCCAGTAAATTTACATTTTACTGACCGTTCCAAGGCCATTTATAAACATACCTATTTTCTATATATAGTATGTATGCGCCGTGCTGTTTGTGGAGTTTTGTGCTGTTCTTCCATGTTTATTGTTTGTGATATTTTGTTTTTGTGTTCTATGTCTTTGGCGTTTACCCGGTGCCAGTAAACCGGGTTTATGTTTAAACATTTTGCTACTGAGCTTATTTCTGTAGTTTTTCAAATAAGTATTCATGGATTAAGGCGCTTTGGAAACCTGCTCAGAAAGTTTTGCTTAAAATAACAAATGCATGGTTTTGTGTACAGATTCAAAAACATGTAGGAGCTTCTGCGTAAAAGCCGATTTTCTTTAAAACAATAATACAGCAGATGGCCGTTTGCCTGTTTTAACTAAATGGTTTCGCCACGTTGTTTTTTTCAAAATGAACTAGGTTTCGGATAGAACGAACCAACGAAATCTCTTCTGGAGGGTGTTTCGATAGACGATAAAACTGCTTTTCATCTTATTTAAAACTGTAACAACAAATTCGTGAAACCTATGTCAAACCCAAACTGATTCACTAACAGCTAAAACGCCATGTATAATTTCCAGATCACTGTTACCATAAGAAATTATAAAAGTTGTAAAATATTATTCTATTTATATCTGCAGTGGTTGATGATTTTTTGTTACTATTGTGCTATGTAATGCTAATCTATAAATCGTTATAACTTTATTGAAGTTTTTGTAAGAAAAGTCAAGTTGTGTTTGAGTGTAAAAGATGGAAGTCTTCAAAATAAGTTCGGGAGCAACGCTAGTGATACTATAAGATAGGTTGTGTAGTACAGTTTAGGATGAGATTGCAAAGTGTTTCATTGTACATACATGCTCTGGTTTTGGGTTTCAATTAACAGGATTTAACATTTACACCTGAGAAATGTCGTAGAATTGACAGGAGTTATTTTTTTTTTTTAAAAAGAGGGAAAGTCTGTGACAGGCTGCAACATTTAATGATTTTCAACTAATTTTAAGTAATATGGTTGTTGTTATACTAAAGTTTGACAAGAGCTATCCAATTATTTCCCTTAAACCATTATCTGTTTCGTTTGTAATTACTTACGATCAGACTCGTATAGTTTCTGCATTTTCTGGTTTTAATACTTAAATTGGTCAAATGACATGGCTTTTTGGAAGGAGAAGTCGGTTATTTCCTTATCGATTTATAATAAAGCTAAAGTATTAATATATTTTGAGATTATTTTTTTTTCCTAAATAGCTTTTAGTTTTTGCAAGAAAGGGCAATGCTTTGTTAGTTTACAGTTTGAGTAAAATTATTTGTACATGGCTTTCATATTCCCTATTTCAAGTGTATGATGTATTGCATGGTTTGTACTAAATTCACATCGTTATCGTTTAACAGTTTTATTGTCGAAGATGGCACTGGGACATAGTCGTGGTAGAGACGGTGTTTAGGTCGATCCACAATCGGTAGATTTTGTTGTAAACTTGTGCATGTGTTGGATGTGTTTCGTAAGTGTTTTATACATATATATTGTTGTTAATGTGAGTATATATCTATTTGCTATTAATTTCCGATGTTTATATATACCAGGACACTATATAGCTGTAGTTCAAGTTGTCAAGACGAATATTGACTTAATTGTTTAATAAACTTCAGGGCACATTAGTTATAGGTCTTAAAAACAAACTATAGAAAGGAACCAGACATCTATGTAACAACCTCAAACAAACCATATAACGTAACCAGACATCTATGTAACAACCTCAAACAAACCATAGAATGTAACCAGACATCTATGTAACAACCTCAAACAAACCATAGAACGTAACCAGACATCTATGTAACAACCTCAAACAAACCATAGAACGTAACCAGACATCTATGTAACAACCTTAAATAACACGTAGAACGTCACCCAGGACATCCCTTATCTTTTAAATACTCTCATTACAAAAAACATTGAACGTAACCCAGGACTTTCTTTATGTACTTAACAACCTCATTACAAATAAACTGTAGAATGTAACTCAGTACTTCCTTCATATACCTAACAACCTCATTACAAAAAACATTGAACGTAACCCAGGACTTTCTTTATGTACTTAACAACCTCATTACAAATAAACTGTAGAATGTAACTCAGTACTTCCTTCATCTACCTAACAACCTCATTACAAAAAACATTGAACGTAACCCATGACTTTCTTTATGTACTTAACAACCTCATTACAAATAAACTGTAGAATGTAACTCAGTACTTCCTTCATCTACTTAACAACCTCATTACAAATAAACTGTAGAATGTAACCCTGTACTTCCTTCATCTACTTAACAATCTCGTTATAAATAAACCGTAGAACCTAACGCAGGACTTCCTTCATCTATTTTTGTCACCACACTACAAATAAACCGTAGAACGTAACCCAAAACCCCCTCATCTATTTAACAACCTCGATACAATATAATGTTTTAAAGGTTTAAATAAGACAACCGTGCACAGAATCCGAGTGGTCTTGTCTGCCGGTTTCGCTTTTATATCGTTGGCCCAATCAAACAGAGGAAGGACATCACGTGATGGAAACTACGGCTTTAATAGTATTTTTAGCCTAAAACAACAATCGACATGTAATAATGAATATAGTTCGATGCATTTGAAGTTTTGTTAAGTCACTAAGCGAGTCTTTCGTTAAGGGTCTGTGAAGCATGTTATTATTAAACAGGGCCCGAAACTGGGTTTCTCCCAGTAGTTTACAATTCTATTGTAAAACAGGAATTCATCTTAGGATTTCTAGCGAGTCTAACAATATTCAGTTCTTCAGTTTGGCATATTCCCTCGTCGTTGACCAAATAAAGAAGTCCAGAATGATCCATTAAATTGACACTGCTTTCGAAAAACACCTGAAATGAACAAACAATTTAGGATCACATTAATAAGCACTTTACAATAAAAGTATGTTGTTGTTATTTTGATTTACTCAAAAGGAAAACTAGCACTAGGAACACGATAACAATGATATCATAATATTTCATCCATGAATGTTTTAAAATATTATATACAATCATTATTTTCTTTCTTTATGATATTATAGTATTTATTTTACTTTACTTGAATGAAATTCAATGTGGCATTTACCTGTTCCAGTACGCATTCGAAAGGAACCTAGCTTACTGGGAAAGTTTCTGTCAACATGGAAATCGGTCGACGCCAACGCTTTTGCTACTGTACAGATAGTAAAAGTATTTTTATTACTTTCTAAACTAAACTTAAAAACAATTTACTCAAATGCTCTTCAACTACCAAATGAAACAGTATGCAAACAATACATACAAGATACATCTACATGAAATAACTAGTATGTAGACAAATAAATATGATTGTTAACTTTCACATGCTTTTAAAAAAGTATTTAGTTGTTCAACACACAATATATCCTTTTCAAGTTGCATACAAGTACGGTGTAGTTCGCCAACTTAAAATTGATATCAAAACAAAACAATTTCATTTAGTTATTAAGTTTATGTGTTTATACACGTCTGCAGCTTAGCATATCACTGATATTGTTCCTGTCCAGATTTAATTTTGGTGTTCAAGCTTTATGAAGGTTGGACTATTACGGGTAAAACGTAAAACAGTATATAAAGGATAAGCCCTTATTCGTTCCTCTGGTAGCAAATATTTACCCTAGGCTTGATTTACGGTACCGACATAAAAATACCGTACGGTTGATGCAGCATTGAGAATATATATCCACAAATTAATGTTGCATAGTAAATTATGACATGACAAAAGGATTCTTGGAACTCATAAAGTCTCACATATAGCCTAAAACGTTTCAGCACAGCATTTTTTTAGTTTTAGTTGCTTGCTGATCATTGACTTTAATGATATAAAAGACAAAGTCTGAGCCCGATGTAGCCGACTTAAGCGGAGTTCTATATTCAAATGAATGAGTAAAGCCTGATAACCGATCGCGAAGGATCAGAGGGTAAATAAATAAACTGTGTACGTAGTCCAATGTGAACTGTTAGAGCCATCAGGCAGCACTGAGGTTAAACTATAATTATAAAATCATACCAATCCTCTTGACGTCATGTTGTCTTGCCTCTTCCAAAACTGTTTCTGGTATTTGTCCGTAGTATACCATAATTCTAACAAATAGTTCCCTGTTTTTAGCAGATGCATATTTTATAATATCTTGCAGTATTAACTGAGCAAGCCTTGTTCTGTTCTGTGTTTGCAGATCAGATTTACTCAGAGTGAGGAGGTGCCTACAAGATTGAAGAAATACACTTGGTGAAATGTTTCGTTTCAACTCGTTGTAATAGTCCTCAAGATTGTCGGCGATGCTTTTACCGATTTTTGTCATATCTGGAAATAAAAATACATGTACTGCTATACAACTGAAATGTTCATTTACCTACGAATCAATGTTTAATAATTTTAAAATAAAGAGATAACGTAGAAAATAACTTTACTGATACCGATACATGATTTCACGACAAATTAAAACAAAATTGAACAGTAATGCACTTTCAAAATACTTTGTATCGCCACGCGTCACTTGATGAGATTTTCTTACCTTCGTTTTGGCCACCGGTAATAACGGCATACACATAAGGCTTTTTTGACTTGAGGTCATCAAGGAATAAATCAATACCACCAATATCCTTTTTCAACAAAATATCCAACATGGCTCTTGTACGCTCTCGTCGTGATTTTGAGTTCGTGCAAATTATGGTCTTTTCGTCACTTGATATCATACCGTTCTCAAGCAAGCTGTTAATAAAGATCCATACATCAATTTCCTCCACCAGGAATTCTTTATTTAAATAAATTGTTTTGGCGTGATCAGGGTTTCTTTCGTCATCTGAAATGTTTTGTATTAGCGGGTACATTATCCTCCTGTAGCTACTCTCGTAATAGTGTTATCACTCTTATAGGTATAATTTAGATCCAAATATATACCTCGTACCATAACATTTAATGCAAAATTTGAATGGATAGTATAATATAACGAAACATGTAAAGACTTTATAACAAAGAACTTGAAGATCATACCTGTTTCTTCTGATTGAGCTGACTGTACCTTGACCGAAAACGTCATGTTTGGTATCAAAGCAGAAACCTCATGGTGAGTAAATACTATCTGCGTAATAGATGTAGCTAATTTGAGTAAGTTTTGCTTTGTAAGCAGTTGGTGAAACACACTTTTGCTCATTTTTAACTCAAAAACGATCGACCCCTTCTTTGCCTCCAGTAAGGAGCACTTGGTTTCAATTAGCAATCGATCGTTTATAGTCAGTTTAACATCGAACTGTTCAATGGCATCAACAATTGATTGTTCCTTTCCGGAGTTTTTGTTTTCTATATTTATCGTCATTCGTACTGTTTCCGTTTCTGAAAAAAATATGTGACCACCGGTGAAAAAAAGAAAACCGTTCATAGTAAAGAAAGTGCACACAAACAAGTTTAAACCCCCAGTAAATTTACATTTTGCTGACCGTTCCAAGGCGGTACCTAACAATCCTTGATAAACACCCTTTATTTGTTTCATAAAGTATATATGTACAGTGTTGTCTGTGGAGTTTAGTGCTGTTTTTTATGTTTCTGGTTGGTGATTTTTGTGTTCTATGTCTTTGGCGTTGACCCTGTGCCGATAAACGGGGCTTGTGTTTAAACTCTTGACTAATGTGCTTCTTTCTGTAGTTTTTCATATAAATTTCGATTTTCAAATATGAGCGTACTTATACACATTTGTTATGAACAAATATTATAGTTTAACAAATAAGAACACTTGATCAAGTTTAATGATTCATTAGAAAATTTAGGGCATTAACGGAAAAGTTAAATACACGTTTTATCAATTTTAGGTTAAATATATTTATACATGTTTCAGATAGATGCAACTATGGTTCTCGTATCATTAATATTTAACTCACCATGGACAATTTCGAAACAGCCAGAAGATGTCCGTTTGTCTTCTGTTCCTGCTGTATGTTTGATGTGTCTTTGCACAAAACTTGTCTGTGTTTTTTAATGAATCTGCAACAAAATATTTCTTTATAAGACTAGTGTTGTACATGTAAATCTACGACAGAAATTATTTTGTTTGAATAAAGAATTAAATCGATATTGATGGCTACATTAAATTGCTGTGTGAATACATGTTTTTACCTATTCCTTTTCTGTTCGACGATCTTTCCTTTAGAAAATCTATCGGATAACTGTCATCTTCTAACGCTTTAACCAGCACGCTGTAAGTTTGTGCAATATCTGATGCGTTCTTGATACAGTTTAAAAGTGCAACACAACTTTTATGTCGAGTAAGCGTCGGGTGAATAATTTCCTCGTATTGATCAAGAGATAACTCTCCGTATATCAACAATGTTTCTGCTACTTTGTGTGGATCGATCATTTCAAAAAGCGCACTTTGATGATGTTTCAGGTTGACATGTATATCTGTTTATCCAGATAATGGTACACATTCTAAAAACAAACATACAAATAAACAATATTAATCTCTAACAAGTCAACTTTATTAAAACAAATCGTGTTTAATCGAGATCATCCAAAAGAAACAATCACCTTCAAGAGAAGACGTTGACTGACGCTCACAGATGTATCCCAGGTTGAGTTCATTTAAAAACATACGTGGTTTCATATACGCCTCCGGTATTTTACATCTTAAAATCTTTCGCATAAACATATCCACCTTTTGATAGCGAGCTCTCATGACAGCAAGCTCTTCTCCATCTCTTTCGTCAAACAAACCTTCAGTCAAGCACATGTCGACCAATTCATCACGATCGAGTTCATCTTTCAAATATCTAACATTTCGAAGAATCACATTGCGATCTTCAACGGGTATTCCATGACGAACGAACATCGGAGGAGCTTACGTGTTGGAAGCTTTAGATATTGGAAAACATATTTATAAATGTACGTTTAAAGAAAACCAATGATCATGCAGCGACCACCGGCATAATGGGATTTTGTGTGCTGTTTTGGGCCATATAAAGAGCTATATTTTTGAACACCATTAGTATTAGTATCACCAGCGCGCGCAAATACCTTATATTTAAGTATAATATTTCAAAACAATGTGTTCAATTTTTTATTAGTCCTAATTACAAAAGCATCCAAACGCTGTAAAGATGAAATGTTTGAAAAAGCATATGACGTTAACTATGACCAGCGTTATGACTTCCTTAAGCAACGACGCACCCACGTATTGTTCAAAGGTTTAAAAATAGTCAAAAGTTATCAAATCTAAGGTATGCAGGAAGAATTATCAATTATGTTTGGGTACAAAGCCTCGTTACCGGCCTACGCACGTGCCCGAGGGTCAGATCTTCACATACACAACGGAAACACATGCAATAAAATTTTATTACTTTTGTTTTTCTCTAAATCCAAATAGTCCTGATCAACTAAACAAAATGGTTGTTTGGTTAGAGCAGTGGTTAGCACACTCGCTTCTCACCTAGGCGACCGGGTTCGATTCCCGGCCTGGGCGCATGTGGTTTATGACCACCAAGCCGGACAGGTGGGTTTCCACGGGGTACTCCGGTTTCCCCCACAACACAAGAACACATTTTCGCATAAAATTGTGCCAACGATGGGTGATCAATATAATTTTGTAAAATTTTGTTTCACAATAGTTGTAAAATACATAAGTTTAAATTTACTAAACAATAAAAGCCTATCTTATCAAGGTAAATAATGTGAATAACATACATAATTCTACCTACTTGCATATCCACTCGAATATGTACCTACAATTAAACATATAACGCGTAAAATCGTGCCAACGAGAGTGATTTATACAATGATGTAATAATTTGTTTCATAATACTTGTAAAATACATAGGTTTAAATTTACTAAGCAATAAAAGCCAATCTTATCAAGGTAAATAATGTGAATAGTATACGTAGTTCTACTTACTTGAATATCCACTCGAATATGTGCCTAGAATTAAACATATGGAAAACTTAATATATCTGAGCATGGTAAGAAATGACGTAAGCATTTCGTTACAGCTACTTCCGTTGTAGCAATGTATATGAAAAATGTTGTTAGTTTTGATATATATTTCCATATGAAGAGATTCCTAGATTTTAAAATGGCACTATTCGTGCAAGAACTGTACCAATCATTTCATCTCTTTTAATCGTGAAAAAGTTGATAATAAAAATAAAAAGATACTTGCATTTAATTTAAAACTGTTGATGGCACATGACGCGAGATCAGGTTAAACACATTTCTACCAATGTTGATATTACTTTAATGAAACACACCAACATTTCACCAAAAACCTTCGTTCTACAGTATGCAAAACACAAAACAATACAGGATAAAGCTAATCTCACTATTTTTGTTTCCCTATAAGTTTTTGTCAAATTGTATTTTTTAGAGATTTTAGACTTTAAAAAGGAATTATGTTTAAAATAATTACAATAAACAATTCTTCATTACTCGAAATCCAATTAAGTACGTATTTTGGCTAATTGAAATAAGGTACCTAATGCTGATAAGCTTAAGATGTTTCGAGAAAATGGGGCCTGTTTTGTGATGGCATTTCAGTTAGGTCTAGTGGATATTGATATAAGAATGTAGTTATATTTTTTTCAGTTCATAAACATTTCTTAACATTGCTCTTAAGATGTAAAAACCTGTCCAAGTTGTACTGAATTGTTGTTTAAATCTCAGATTCAACCTTACAGGTTAAGGAAGCATCGCGCATACCTTAAATGAATCCTTAATTGAGAATCAAACGCGTACAAGACATTTATTTTCAGATGTTCTCGTTTTCTATAATAAACTGGCGCTGTTGTGCAAGATATATGAAATGACCCAGCCGATTCTTTTTGTTTGCACTGTATTATTTTCAAAGAATTATTTAGGATTGAACATTTCGAGAGTAAGTTTTTTTTATTTAGTTTATTGTTTTATTTTGATATTTTCTTTTCTGTACATAAACTCTTTAAATTATATTAATTTAATATGGAGTCACCATTTTTTCTACTTGTTTCTCTTATTTGTTATCTTGTTTTATAATCCCTTTCCCTACGTATACAACCCTTTCAGTCCACAATGCAAGGGCCGGCCGCAACTTAGAAATTATATACATATCTGGTTTTAACTTTGAAAGCGGGTATGCCTATATTTAGTCTCAAATGGTGCTTTCTGATGGGTTTTCCCAGTACATTGAAAAATAAAAAAATCTATAACGACACTTTTAGAAGGGCGGGGACTGCTTCGGTTGCACAACAATCCCCTGTTAGATCAGATAGTATACTAACATAATTAGGGTATCTAAACATTCAAATTGCACTTGTACAATTTTGGGGATGTTTTCTTTGTTTTAACTTATTCTAGTAACAGAACGGTCATCAGGGGGAAGAACTCCTACCCCAGTTACTATACCGGGTAAGGTTTTAACGAATTATACTCATTGTTGTTAGAGCAAATTAAATATCAAATGTCTCACATTATTTGCAAACATAATATGAGTGGTGTTATCCGAAAATATCAAATAATCAACAACAATGCTTAGCGTATACAATTTAAATCATCCTAAAGTTAAAAAATGCAAGCCCTCTAATGTTTCCTGTGAGGCAACCTTGTCACGTAGTTCTGCAATAAAAAACGATAATACAATTGTGCATGTGTGCCAAAGAAATACTGTCTCGATATATAATTGTTAACTCAAGTTAAGAAATTTCCAACTAAACCATACAAATTTCCATTATTTCCATTTTATTTTGCTAGTTTGAACATGTTTTAAATGTGCGGTTTTTGTAGGCTATGAAATTAAAATTCAAAACCAAGTGATATAATCTAAAAGAAACATCAGTATACTATATGACTACCAGACTCCTAAAAATGTACGCATTGATCGTTACACCTACTGAAGTGTGATCAAAAATATTTTCAATTAAATATTTGGGATCCATCATTAATTGAAGTGTTACTGCATGCTGAAATGATTCTATTCAATGTATGAAGGTGTAAGATTACTGCATTTGCAATACATATTACGTTAGAGGTATTGATTACATTTAATTACTAAAATATGAAGCATTCCAATTGTTCCCGAGTCTCATTTTATCTAAGGCGGACTGTACCAGTGGAAATGAGATAATCTCATAGGTACCATCTCCTGCAGAGCGCTCAACATTATAAATTCATAAGTCATTTTTAAGAATATAAACCCTTTCCAATATATTTTGTTTTTTACTAACCGTATTTTGTCCCAAATGATTTACGTAATGAAAAGCAGTCAGTTAATGATTAAAAGCTTCCTCAATGCAACTGTCTCTATTTTCACGAGTCAACATATTTTTTTGGTTCGAAGAATATATACAATAGCTTCCTTTCTGAAACACCTCATCGGGTGTCTTATTACTTTGTTCAATCTAATTTGCTTTCATTTGAATACGGACACCATATCGCATTTATATTCAAAAATGAGGTATTAATGACAAACTAACACTTCAACCGACAAACCGTCCTTTCTAGTTGTAGCTACATGATCAAATGTGTTTATAATAATAATAAACAATAAGTATTCAAGCACAATACATTGTCCCACTGTAGATCGGGACTTTAAACCAGTCGAAATTATAATAACAATTGTGTTCGCCGTGCTGGATCGCAGTCGTAACGTATGTTTGGCCGTTTTAATGACAATAGAACACCTAGACCAAAAAACACAAAAATACCCTTTTAGTCATTTCTCAATATCAACTCATTGTTTCCACATAAAATGCATTGCATAATTCGAAATTACATTTTTAAAAGTCCATTATCTTTTGTTTAACATTGAGATACATCACTGTTCAACAGTATACAGAAAATGATTTCTTTAGCAAAACCTGAGCGAGAAACATAAAACGTCTAAATTTAGATCGATTTCAAAGTAAATTAGATAAAAATACACAACCAAAATGGTAATCCGCTCTATCAATATCATGCTTTCAATTATAAACTTGGGATCCCATCTTTTTATTCATTGCCAAACATGACTCAATGAGTCATGGCATCTGAACTATATCAATTAAACAACAACTATGCTAAGCAATTACAATTAAAATCGCTCTAATGATAAAAAACCTACCCTCCAATGTTAATGTGGAATCGTCCTCGCGTAGATCTGCAATGAGAAAAGTAATGCAATTGAACATGTTTGTAAAATAATTACTGTCTCTATGAACAGATATTAATAAGAAATTCACAATAAAAACGTACCTTTCTCCATTTTACCCTTTTATTTTGTTAATGTATACTCGTTTTTAATGTACAGTTTAGGTAAGCTATATAATCGTTTTTAAACTTGATGTTATTCTGATCAAAACATGTTGAAACAAGAGATATGACCTTAATCACCATTATGATTATACAATAAGACACAAATCCTCATGCAAAATATCCGTTTTATTATCAGCTGCTGAAGTACTGATTTCCTCTAATGCTTTCATTTATTAATTTGGGATCCCGTCTTTTATATAAAAAGATATTATTAATAGAAGTGTTACGTAAAACCTTCAGCATGCTCTAATGATTACAATCAATGGATGAAGTCGTAAGTTTACTGTACTTGCTGTACGTAATATGTTAGTGGGAGTATTAATATCTTATCACCAAGTTAGAGGTGCTATTTATAGCTAATTATCAAATTATTGAGCATTTGAATGGTTAATTTAACATTTAATCTTAGGCGTCCAGTACCAGTAAGAGTGAAAAAAATCTAGAATTCATGTTTACTGTCTCCTTCCTTGCGCTCCAATGGAGTAGTAATTCATGAAACATTTTTAAGAACAAAAACGCTCTCTTATATATATAGTTTTGTGTTTACTATATTACTATATTTACCAAGATTTGACATATCCATCGTTGTTCCCTTAATTTAATAATGTTAAATACATCATCCCGTTTTAAACATGTAGTTTCTACACCATCGAGTATTGTTTCATCATTTGAAGATGAGATTTGTGTTCGTTATTATCAACATTATGAAAAGCAGTCAATTTATAAATGAAAACTTCCTCATTGCAAATGTCTTTATATTTAGGAGTTAACATTATTTGTTTTGGTTAGACGAATATATACAATAGCCTGCCTTTTGAAATGCCTCCTCGGGAGTCGTGTTACCTGATGCAATCAATATTGCTTTCATTAGAATACTTAAACCATACCGAATTAATTACAATAAATGAGTATCCATTACAAATTAACACTACGATCGACAAAACCGACTTTCTAGTTGAAGCTATTTATGTTATGCATTAAAAATATTTTCAACCCCAGTTAATAAATTAGCTGTCTGTAGTTAACCACAATAAATATTCCCGTTGTAAATAGGGATTTTAAATCAGTCGAAATTGTAATAACAATGGTGTCCGCCTCTCAACGGATGGGGGGTTTGCTCGGAGTCCTTACCCATATTCGGCTTCAACGACAAAAGAACACCAAGATCCAAGACAACAAAGACAAATTATTTATAATTAGTCATCTTTCGCAATATCACCTCATTCATTCCACATAAAAGTTCTGCCTGCTTCAAATTGGTACATTTTACATTTTTAAAGCGCATTGTCTTAAGTTTCATATTGAGAAACATCACGCACAATATAATTAAAAAATGAATTTTGGAGCAGAACATGCCCTTATGTTTTAAATAAAAAAAATGATTGAACTTCAGTACAATTCTGTATTCCAGAACCATTCTCCTTTGGAATATATTGAGCAAATACTTTTATTAACAATATCTATGAAAAATGCAGTTTTTAAAAGAGTTAAAACAAAAACGATTTTGAATCATTTTGTGCTGTTAACTAGTTACTTGACGGTGAGAACTGATAAAACATGTGTGTGATATTGGGATCAGTACCAATATGCCGAATGGAGCGTGGTATATAATAAATGTCAATTAAGATCGGTCTCTACATAGGAAAATAGATAAGAAATACACTTCAAATATTGAAATATATCAACACAATTAATATCACGGTTTCAATAATAAACGCGGGATCACAATAATCGATACATGGTCACACATGACGTCATGAGTGATGGTATATGAATGATATGAAATCGTCAACAACTTACAATTGAAATCGATCTAATGATAACAAATCAAACCATCTAATTTTTCATTTAAGGAATCATCGCCGCGTAGTTCTTCATTTAGACAGATAATACAATTGAATATTTGTTTGTCAAAGAAATACTGTTTCTATGAATAGCTTTTAACCAACTCCAATTAAGAAATTCCCAATTAAGGCGTACCTTTTTATCATATTTCCATTTTTTGCGTTTAAGTTGCGCACTTTAAGAAAAAAAATATGACATTATTATTCAACAAGTTTACTGTATTTGCAATACGTACTATGTAAGAGGTACTTTTTATATATAATCACCAAATTATTGAGCATTCGAATGGTTCCCGAGTCACATATTTAAGGCGGAAAGACACAATAAGATTGAGAATATTTAAAATTCATGAATACTGTCCACTTTCTATCGCTCTGCAATAGGAGTTAATCTATCTTTTTTGTATATAAAAACGCTTTACATGTATTTTGTTATTAATCTACATATTGCTTTATTAACCACGTTCAGACATTTTCATCGTTTTTACTAAATTTTAACATGTAAAACCCAACAATTAGTTTCAAAAGAATCAGGCATTGTTGTGATCTTTTGAAGATCAGGAAATGTCCTTGATGATTAATCAAATAATAAACATTCGAATAGTATATGGAAGCTTCCGTATTGCAAATGTCTCCTTTTTTTACCAGTTAACAAATCATTTGTGTTAGAAGAATAAAAACAATAGCTCTCCTCCTGAAACCTCTCCTCATGAGTCAAATTAATTAGTGCACATAATATTGCTTTCATAAGAATACTAAAACTACACCGCATTAATAATAATAAGCGTGTATCTATCACACAAAATTAACACTACACCCGACAAACCCGTATTTGTTGTTAGTTGAAGCTACATGATCAATTGTGTCTTGCATTAACATAGTATATGTTATTTGAGCCCGGGTCTAGCTGTAAGTATCCAACACAATACATGTGCCCCCTTCAGAAAGGCTTTAATTTAGCCGTCTTTGTATTATCAACGGTGTCTTACCAGGATGTGCTGTGTCTTCCTTACACATGTTTGACCTCTTAAACGGCACAGAACAAGACCCAACATTCCCCAATATTTTGTCATTGCTGAATTAAATTTAAGTGGCACTTGTATTTAAAATCAATACATAAACATTTATAATAAACATAAAGTTTGAGTGATAACCTTTTACTAAATATTGCATTTATGGAAAATATTGATAACTGATAACAAGATTGTAACCGAATATTTAATAGCTGAATACGCACAAATATTTAATGACTTATAAATGCAAAAATATTTACAGTGATCTCCTCATGAGCTAGAAATGTCGTGTTTTCTGAAATTTCCTTTCAAATTCACCCTAATGCAATAACTCAATTACTGCATATAGAAATAAAAGCAGATATTGAGTTCTTGCACGAAGGTGACGAGGTGTCCTTCATTAGAACCATTGTTTTTGATATTATTTATCCTTTTGGGTAAATTACAACAATTGAATTTATTGGAGAAGCGCTTATTTGGGAGTAAGAGTGCATCTTTAAGAAAAATTCCTCTTAAGCATGTACTTGTATAATTGAACAAAACTAAAAAAGTATGCTCATTTCTTTTTATTCTTAAGCCTGTTTTTAGAAAATTGTTTATTAACAATATTTCTATATGCAGTTATTGAGTTATTGCATTAGGGTGAATATATATATATATATATATATATATATATATATATATATATATATATATATATATATATATATATATATTTAAGAGACTGTCAAACTTATACTATGCTGTTATAAAATGAATTTAGATCGAGACCACGAATAATAAACTTAAAACATGGTTTTTGCATAGGAATCTTTATCTGGAAATACAAGAATCATTTATGCACATAATCATTAGATCAATGAGCTATTTTCTGACATAAATAAAACATGTATATGACATAAAGATACATAACAATTGGTGACATGAAATACGAGCATAAAGATCTAAAAAGGATAAACATATTATATATTCACGCAAACAATCACGAAACCCACTGTAATAAGAACAAAGCAAACACTTTAAACAGCAATCGTATAAGGAACAGTATGTATATGGGAATTACAGCAGACTCTAGTAACGTATACGTGTATGGGAAAAATGATATCATATATTTCTATTATTATAGTGTGCTAAAAAAAGTCCTTGGGAAGTATTGCTAACAGGAGGAACTTAATTTATCATGTTATCAGGGTACCAATATATTTTGCTAACATAACCAGAAACAGTAACGTAAAAAGACAAGTTTGTTCCTATGAATGGCATACTTTCGAATTCCTTCCAAAAGGACAAAGTTTCAAGGTTTTATGTAAGGTAAATAGTATTCCTGTCGTTCCATCACTATACATAATATATATATCAACCTCTAAATAAATTAACCATCCGATTGGTCAAAAGTGGCCACATTGTTAAGGAGTATATCCATTGAAGGTATTTATTACGTCTACGCAATAAATTCCATGTAAGCATAAGAAGACATAGTATCTATCAGCACAGTGTAAATATATATACGTTTAGATTTCAAGATCATGTTACATAATTGTAAAATGACAATGTTACAAAAGAAATGATGATCTAAACCACAATTGTAAACTGATTTTACTTTTTACGCACAATGAGCTTATCATATTGGAACATAGCAAAGGTTAACAGAAATCGTTTGAATAGCAAACTACAAACACAAATTACAAGCTTGTAAAATCTAGAAAATATCATTTTAAGGTAGAAACGTGTGTCCTTCTTGAAACATTTTTTAATATATATATGACCAAATAATAGAGTGGCACCAAAAAAATATTATAGTATAATTTATATTTATCAAACTAGTATTTGTCTACTGATTTCTAGATACGTCGACACAAATGAAATCAAAATTGCTATACAAATATCGTCGCTGGGTTTCAAACTACAAAAAGGACGAGAGTCAACCCGAAAACCGTTACATTATACGCATGCCTGAGAATAAACGTTATTATTTAATGAAATCATCAGGGCAAAAGTCAAACATATTTATAAAGCAACGTATCCGAGAGTCGGATCTTTCGATCCGGACCGGTAACACATGATGTAGCCTTTTCCCTGCATACCTCGATCTATCAAATTGTGTAAAAACGTTAAGAAATAAATTAGTGAACAATACGATAAATAGTGCGTGTGATGATGTCATTAAGCTAGATAACAGGTACTGATTTCAATTGAATAATGACGTTAAATTAGAAATAAAATGCAGCACGATTAGTCTTACTAACAATATTATTTTTACGCTCGGTATTTTTTTTTCAAACACACATACTTCCTGCTTTAACATATTAGATGCCGATCGGATATTTCATTGACTGAATGATAGCAATACCTGTTGTTTTTATACAAACATGCATGATTTATATTTTTGTAATACTCGAATAAGAACATTAATGTTCAGTACAAGCAGAAACTAGTCAACCGAAACACATCCTATAAAATGATAAAAAGATTCAGTTTGTAACAAAAATTTGTAAAGCATAGTCAAAACGCTTGGTTGAAACTGAAACTTCCATAAGCGGAGTCGATGTCTTCAGAAACAGATGATTTTAGACGTCCATACATTGTAATACTATCCCGCATTGCGCCATCTATGAAACAAAAAGCATTATCTTATTATACTTAAGATATATACAAGTTAAGATGGTGTTGTTGTTTTTTTTCAAATGTGAAATAACTCATAAGATGTTATACAAAAACTAAAATGAACAATGCAAAAACTATATTCGTTGTTCTATATCTGGCTTATTCCTATCGGGGGTAAGTCCAAAGTTGTAGGTCAGCATCAACCTCAAACGTTTTAAATGAGTTTTGTTTATAAGATGTGTAGAAACCTATTGTAATGGTAGTAGCTTGATATTAATGCTTGCTTAATATGTGAAGGAAAATATAAAGTTTAATCACGTAACTTATACCTGATCCACTTTGCTACCCGATATCAATACATTAATTGAAAATCGTCTAAACAAACACAATTAATACAAGGCAATACCTACCAACTTGGGTACTTTCAACATGTGATTCCGCACTACAAGTGTATGTTGTACTGCTAGAGCTTATGTCTCCTGCACTCTCATGTGTTTCTTTACTTCCTGTGTAGCCTATTTAAGGAAAATAGCAAGACAGTTATATAATGTATTCAATTTAACTGGGGTTTTCTTCCATGGTGTTTCTTAGCAAAAATTGAAAATGGTAGCAAAAAACAACTTTAAGTAGTGATTAAACTGACGAATAATAATTCCATCTTACATGCACTGTCAGCTGATTTTCTAAATGAGAAATTTGAGTTTCCGTTTTGCTAGAACTGGTTCTTTGCACAATGCGTAATGCTTATGAAATTTCTGCAATTTTATTAAAAATTATATCAATTGTAATTAACATATAAAAAGTACATAATCGTTATTATATCAAACACAACTGTAGGCAGAAACTGAATAATTGGATAAAAATGCTGAAAAAGTACCCTTTGCTGTTTGTAAACAAAATTGTCCAAGTGGTATGTGTATTCTGTCGGTCGATGAAACGTCTCTTGTTAACTTTGATTTTCGAATGTCTGTAATATTCATTTTCTTGTGAACTGAAATGCACGATTACATGTATAACAATATGTTATCGCATATCAACTCCATATTATAGTTGCTGAACGTAATATAACCATATCGCTCATGGATAGATTATGAAGGTACCTAATTCTAGAAGTCGTTGAGGTCTCTGCAAATCTCCTCTATTCAGTTGGTTGTAAAACAAAAGCATTTGAATAAACTGACGTCTCGTAGACTCATTCTGGCATTGTACATGTTGCAGAATCATTTTAGCCCTATCATTTCTGTTGGGATTTCTTAGTAACTCATCTACTAAAAATCTTGGCATATGAAAATCTTCATCGAATTTGAAGAAGATTGAAGCTTCTATCCTGTCTATGAGTTCTGGGTAATGTTGATCAAGGTCAAGTGCCAACGATGTTATGTACCGCTCAGTTTCTAAAATATGTACCACCATCGTTTTTACAATATAATCAGAACAGAAACACTCATAATTATTCAATGTATATACGAAAACTCCTTGTGACAAGTAAATTAAATGTTAACTTATACAAACTGAGATATACAAATTTACATGATAAAACTTCAGATCAAATTTGAAAAAGAATTACTTTCTTACACAAATTGACGGAGCCAAAAGTCGCATAATACACAAGTACATAACAGTTTTATAGTGATGCTACTTTTAATAAAATGCTAACCTTTATCCATTGTTTGCCACATAAGTACATAAATACTGTTTGCATATTTCTCGAGGTAGGATCGAAATACTTCAAGTTCCGAAGTTCCTTTTCCGAGTATCATATCTAGTAATGCAGATAAACGAGCTCGTCTGGATGTTTGTTTCAGGAAGAAATGTTCCTCATCAATTGACACTAGTGACTTTTCTCTAAGATGTGCAAGAAGTTTTTGTCCGTCTAGCTCTTCGATAAGAAACTGTCTATAGCATTGTATCCGTTCGGAAATGGAAACAGCACACGTTTCTAAAAGAAATATGCATAATATAGTGTGTTAATAATGTTCAGTGTATTGTTTCTCCTGAGGTAGTAACAGACGTTCTCAAAATGTTTCATACTGCAAAGCATTTTTAGTTATTTTTGTTCGGCTCCATTGTATCATGCTGTTTCATATACAAAATGTTCACGAGTAACATCTGGTAGGTTTAATTTCCATGCAACCTACATGGTTCAATAAAAGATCAAGTAGATGCACTTCTATCAAAACAGATCAACGGATTAATGCATGTGAATTCCATAACTTATTGTGAATATATTGGTACATAAAGTATATCAAAACATACGTTGTGTGCATTAATCAGGGTGTTGTTAAACAAATATTCAATTTATCAGAGTCAATGTATGTACTGCATCATATCTAATGCGATATTATGAATATAAAAAGGCTGAATATACCTTCTGAAGAATTCTGCAATTCAAGCTGCACGTGAAACATCATATTTCCTTTTGGAATAATTGCCGACACCCCTTTGTGGTCAAAAACCATTTCAATAATATCTGTAATAAATGCTAATTGGTCTTTTTTGAAAAAGGTCCGAACTTGACCTCTAAATTTCTTGAACCAAATCTCAATTGAACCAGAAGAAGACAACTTGATCGAACATGATTTCAATGGTATTAGTTCGTCATTTATTTCGAGCTTTATGCGCGCTATATTCAACGCCTCAACAACTCTTTTAGAAACCTCTAAATCCTGCTTCTTTTCGTCAAGTGTAATGTGAAGTTTAAAGTTTGTTCCTGAAAGAAGTAACACTATTCCTGAGACTATAATTTCCTACTTTTACCAGTTGTGGTGTATGGTATATTATGTATCAGTAAAAGATCTCGAACTTTTGCAGTGTTTAAAAATAATCAATCAAACAAGGTTCATCATAAATTAAAGAGTGGTGTGGTTTGTTGTATCTTGGGTAAACCTTATGAAAAGGAAAAAAAACATGAGTCAGTAGTTTATCTGAACACCTTTATGTTTATGACAATGAGAAGCGTTAAAGTTAAAAATAACAGTATGAAATATTTAAGACGTTAAAAGAGAAAAACATATCAATTCAATTTAAGAAAAAGGCAGAAGGTTTCTTCTGTCTATAACTTATGCACATAACATCATCCGCTGATTCGGAGCTAATTGTGTATGGTTTAAACATAAAAGTACCGAGAACTGTTACAGAATTATGTTTCATTTACAATAGCGCTATTTTTGAAATAAGGACACCACTTTTCCTTATCCACTTTTTGAGGTAGGTAGGTAGGTAGGTTAAAATTCTGGACTAATGGAGACTTACTGACGCCATAATTACAATAACATAGTTTGTTAAGCCATACCCGACTGACTCATATAAAACCAGCACCACAAACGTTGTAAAGCCTCTATGGTGTTTGTTTCCATGTCGTTTTCCATCAAGGAATCAAGACGTTATAATGATAAACAAAACTTATTCATACCTACCTCCCAAAAACTCAGAATGTTGGTCGCTAAGGCTGAAAAAAGTATTTGTAACTGTGGCCTGAAGAAGGGTAATGTTTCATACCTGGTTTTATGTTACTATCTGGTCTACGTTGATTAGATACCCGTTTTACTAGGCGCTCAGGTTTCGAATGCTTTGTCGGTTTTCTCTTCACGGAAACGTCTGTCGATTCTAAAATAAAACAAGACAAAGTATCGAGACTCCACAGACCTTGCATTGACCAAATATTCATACACCGTATAATGTATTTCTAACAGAGCAACGTGTTACCTACAAACTTATAACTACAGTTTGTTTTATGTTTTTGCTATAGTCATGATAGTATAAATATGCATTAATTATAAAGTGAGCCTTGACGTTAGTTCATTCAATACTTTTTTGTAGACAATTCCATGTAATCATAAAAACATACCAGTGAAATAATCAGAAGTATTCACCAGAAACACTCGCTAGTATTAACATACCTTCTGCCCATGGCCTTGATAACAGATCCTTTGTCTTTGTTTGTTGTTTCTCTGACAGATACGCTACAAGCACGTCGTAGCATTCTGGCAGTTTTTCGTCAATATGTTCAAGCAATTGTTTGATTTTTCGATTTGGTGTTGATTCGTCTTCTATTTCTGCATATTTGTCCAATGAAATCGCCTTTCTCATCATAAAGAATTCATGAGCATGGTTCGGGTCTATTTCATTCATCAGCCGTTTGTTGTATTTTCTCATGTTTTGTCTTTTCTCTTCGGTCGTAAGTGTCAGTGAGCTAGATGCTTTAAACATTCAATCATGATAAGTTCACTTGAAAATATAGGCTATCGACGCTAAAAGTGTAGAATATATATTTTTAGCAAGCGAAAGACAGTAAGTATTATTTAGGCAGCGACAATCTGCTAATATATGTTATGAAACGTTAAACATACACTTATTTAAACAAAGATAAAATCAGTCTCGCACTGAAAAGGCTCATTGATCAATTACTTATTCAATTGTCAATTTACAGAATAAAATATAGCAAGCTTTACGACAAATACATAGAAATGAATTTAATAAATCTATGTTAAAGTAATTGGTATGACAAACACATCAGTTTGCGGTTTTAGGCGTACAACTAGTATAAGGTCTGAGGCTAGTAAACTCGTGATTCATTGACGATTCCATGTGGTAATACCAATATGCGGTTTGTGTACGTTCGTGTTTCTCGTTCTGTGCCTCTTGGGCGCTTTCAAGTTGCTTTAAGTATGTTTTATATTTTAACGTTTAAAAGTTGTAATAGTTTTTTTATGTTATACCTATGGACAGCTTTCATCCCAACCATGACGTCGCACATTAGTATCTGTACTTTGTATTATATATTTTTCATATGCATTTTTCATTACTGTAAATATATACTATTTAATATATAAGTAGTAAGTCTTTAAATCCAATTGATGACATGTTGAAAACATGGTATTGAAAAGGCCTAAAATATTAAATATGTTAAGGGTCATTACTTGGGTAAAGAACCTGTTTCTGAAGTTCTTCGAGGATAAATAAAGAGCCATTTGTCTCGAAGGATTCCTTTAAAGCATGAAACGCGTCAGATCCCCGTGGAAGTTGACATAGTTTTTGCAACATTTTATCAACTTTTCTGTATCGCGGTACGATAGCATTGATATCCTCTAAATCTCTTTCTGAGAAAAACGGCGCTAAAACATCTAGTGCACTGTCCGCATCAAGGTTGTCCTTCAAAAAACGGTAGTGTTCAATTATTTTGCCTCTATACTCCACATCACATTCATCTGTGCCACTATCCATGGTGTTGTCTGCAGAAGAATTCTCATCACTCGTGTCTATAATAAAGAATGAGGTGTCATAAAATATTGTATAATTGTATTCGTACATACATGAGAGTGAATTTTAAAGTTATGGTTACCAATCAGAATTTGTTCAAACAGTTATCCCCGAATTATTTTGAACTGGTTTCACTTTTTCATTACTTTATAATCGGAATATGATGATGCATTTCCCGCCAGGCATCAATGGGAATTTCTGAAACCTTACTGGTTATGGCGCTATACAAAGAAAGTAAGTGTTTAATAAGCAATCATGAATGTATAAACACTGCGTCTAATTCATTTGCTCAACCATTAGAACACATCTACGCTTTTTATCAAAATGTACGAGCCAAGACCTTCAACTCATATCGATCATGTTATAAACTGAAATAACATATCTGGACTTTTGCCAATTTTGTATAGTCAATTTTATTTTAAAACATTGTTTGTATCATAAACGTATCTTTTATCATATTTGCATATCAATTTATCGCCCCTAAATACTTCCGTATATTTGTATTATCCAAGCAATTGGCAAGTCCTTCAATTTAAGAGCATTTTTTTTTTAAATATATGTATTACTTATGTTGATAAAGAAATATTTTGCATTTAGGTGAAGGAAAGATTTATTATGTTTTATTGTGAAAACAAGATTTCTATATATGAATTAATACTCGTAATGTTGGCTTACAAATAAACATATGACAGCTATGAGATATTATTGTATAATTTGAAATTGTAGTACAATTTCTTGAAGTTTGTGGTCGAGCCTCTTGCTCGTATTCTCCACCGACAAAGCATTCTCTTTTAACGTAGCAGTCAGCGGCTTATGGAAGCATTATTTAGGATTGCTCAGCTTCAGAACAATCTTTGTGATTTTTTTTCTTGAAAAAGAGTAACTATTAAATCGAGCACATCAGTAAAAGTAAAGTTGTCATAAAAGTTTCTAAATATACCGGTCTGTAGTAATAAGGTTAACGTTTCAATAAATTTGTATAAAAAGGTGTAATGTGCAAATGTTATACATGAAACACATATTTTATTATGCTTTCACACATCCAAAATATATCATGCTTCCACCGGTTAAAACTGAACTGTTCAAAATGAGTCGAGCAACTGACTTTAATTTGTCTTAATTTAATATTTGAGTTAATACGCCACTTTGTAGCTTTCTCCAATGATAAAAATTGCTTGAATTATGTAAATGATTGAAAAACTAATGCTCCTTTGTTATAAACTTGTTCGTAACTGTTAGGTCCGTGTTTAAAAAACAATCGTCTCACAATTGATATCACAAAAACAAATCAAAGCATAATTTTCAACCATCATCATCATTTTTTACAACAAACGTTACGTTATTTTGCTTATTAAAATCACAATTCACTCCACGATTACATTATAAAAAAAAATAATAATCATAAAATAAAGCTGAAAAACGAAAATGTGGAAACAATGAGAACCCGGTTTCTTTCGATCGAATAGTACGTCAACTTACCATCTTCGAATTCTTGCGTATAGCTGAGATACCCACATGACGCTGTAATATCAAATACATTTCGTTATGAACATAAGCAATGCATTAATCGAAATGAAGATATATTGAGTATCAATCTTTATGATAACAGTGATGATTTTGATTTTAAAACAATTAATTACCCTTCTTTAGATAGTGATGTTCCTAGTTCACCATTATATGGTGTTTTTATTGCACAGTTGATAAGATTTGCTAGAATATGTACATATGTCAAACATTTCGGCTCTCTGATACTAAACTTATGACGGAAAAAAAAATCTAAAACAGGGTTACAGATATTATAAATTAAGAAAAACTTTCTCAAAATTTGTTAATGGTCATTATATTCTAATATCTAAATGCTAATCCCGATTTTTATGGTAATGTTTTAAAGAAAATTCGTAAAATAAAATGTTTCCAGCAGGTAGTTGGGCAGATAGACTCAATGATTTACTTGGATTTTATTTAAACCGTGGATATAAAGGCAATATTTTGAAGAATATTGTGTTTACTCTTAATGAAACCAGCCCTCATTTTAATTCATATATTCCAAACGAGTACATGTTTTGATCAATCAGGGAACCGAATTATGACGACATGTCTGTTAAGTTGCGAAACTGCAACTTTTTACAAATAGGCGTTGCATTTAATCAAGTCCAACAGCCATTTCATTGGCTGGAACTAAATGTATAAACTAGGGAGTAAAATTGCTCTGTTTTTTTTTCGTTCCCTTGGAGGAAACTATCTTTAAAATATGGTGAAAGGCGATGCCTTTGTCGTCGTTTTGTAATACTAGATTAATATATGCACCAGTGACGATAGTTAGGTATTTGTGTTATGTGTTTGTTGCGTTGTGTTGTAATGTGTCTATTTATAAGATCGTATATGCCATTGGTCTTGTGCATTAAGTCAGTATATTGGTTACAGGTTTGACTGCTGGACTCGTCCCTGTACTTTCAACTATTTATTATACCTGTATTATCATTTTAACAACACATTTAGACATGTTTACTTTTTGTAAAGAGAAATCCATTACACAATAAATATGTAACTAGTCATATATATTTACAACTACCAGACGTGTTTAACTTTCAGTGCCTGAAATAATTATGTGAAAAACTACAGAAACAAGCTCAGTAGCCAAAAGTTTAAACATAAACCCAGTTTAATGACCCAGGGTCGAAGCCACCACGAATAAATATAAACAAGATGTATTGAGTTATCAATCTTGATAAACGATAAAAATGATAAACGTGATGATTTTAATTTTAAAACAATTAATTACCCTTCTTTCGATAGCGATGTTCCTAGTTCACGTGACATCATATGGTGTTTATATTGCACAGTCGATAAGATTTGCTAGAATATGTACAGATGTCAAATATTTCAGCTCTCATAGCAAACTTATGACGGGAAAAAAATCCAAAACAGGGTTTCAGGCCCCAATATCACAAAAATACTTAAGTTAAATCTCAAACTCAATCTCATCTCATTTTACCATGTAACATCAACATTTATTGAAAATAATATAATTTTTTTACATATTTTTAAACCACATGCTTTCATTGACTATGTTGATTAAAACCTTTTGTCAAGATTCCAAAGGAAAAATATTCTGCAGCCAAATATTTTTAAAATATGGTTAAAGCCATTCTTTTCATCACCTCAACTACAGATGGCGTCATCTCAAACAAATAAAATCATGATATCATCAAGACAAGTTTGACATTTCGATTAAAAGGCAGAAAATATACCAATAATGTGATAAAATAATCTGTCTCATGTACAAATACGAATATATAAATAAACATAAATAATATAAATCATATAATTAATTCTGAATAGTACTGGCACCTTAAGATTTCAACATTCATTCGAATAGTCATATACCCATTGGGCTGTAAATGTATATCTTGAGATGCGTATATTCGCTACTGTTTCTTAACACTTGATCACATTAGTTCTGGTAAATGCTTTCGTTTTCCATGGGCCATTCAATGTGTGGTTGTTGACGTCTTGTGGTCAATGAAAATGTACCTTTAGGCGTGTCGAAAGGGGCTCCTTCCATATCATCACCCATGTCGCCGCTTCCGAAGTAGGCGCTTTCGCGCATATCATGACTTTCTTTAGAGATACCTTCATCTTCGTTTTTGTCGGTTTGTGTCGACGTAGTTGGTTCCGGGACCTTTGTCAAAGCTGTAATGCAATTTTGTTTGTTTTTACTTTGTTTTCGGTCAAACGTAATCAAATATTCTGTTTTGATCCCAATGTAGTAAGGTATGTTAAATAGATATTCTCAATCAGCAACTATCCACAAATGTTTGAAGAAATAAAAACTAACAAAAAATTGATTAAAAGAGTGTTTTAGTATATTCAACTCACATTAACATGTTAAAAAAGTAAATCTCGTTTTAGGAAAACCGACGGAAAGAATACTTTTCAAAGGTTATAGGTAATGTTCGCACCATACAGAAAGGACTTGAAAATGTACAAGAACACAAAATATATGGATTTTTTTACTAAAATGTATCAATATGTATGTATCCTGTACTGGTGCATTTTTCTGTTCAGTGAATCTTGTTATCATTCTGCCTTATAACAAATGCCTAGTTATTTTTTTTCAACTTTCAGATCTCGAATGTTTTTGATTCAGTTCGAATTATCAAAAACTCATATTGATTGCGCCGATAGTTTTCGGGCGGAAACGCACATCTGTATCAATTAAGACGATATGCAGCTCGGCTAATTAACGATGCCTTTGTCGTCGTTTTGTAATACTTGGTCAATATCTGCACCCGTGACGATAGTTTGGTATTTGTGTTATGTGTTTGTTGCATTGTGTTGTAATGTGTCTATTTAGAAGATCGTATATGCCATTGGTCTTGTGCATTAAGTCAGTACATTGGTTACAGGTTTGACTGCTGGACTCGTCCCTGTACTTTCAACTATTTATTATACCTGTATTACCATTTTAACAACACATTTAGACATGTTTACTTTTTGTAAAGAGAAATCCATTACACAATAAATATGTAACTAGTCATATATATTTACAACTACCAGACATGTTTAACTTTTAGTGCCTGAAATAATTATGTGAAAAACTACAGAAACAAGCTCAGTAGCCAAAAGTTTAAACATAAACCCCGTTTAATGACCCAGGGTCGAAGCCACAGGTCAAATACATATAACACAAAAAAATCTAGTTTAAATAAAATCGACGAAAAGACATACTCTCGCAACAAAACACATGGCGATATGTCGTAAACAATCATTGGATGCCGAAGGCGTTATACTATTCATCATCAAATCGATTGCATTAATTTATTTTCAATCTCGCAGTGACGAACGTGTATGTTAATTGTAAACAGAAAGGAATAATGAAAAAGAAAAACAACATTAACAAGACAGAGCGATTTCGCTACACTTTCCGTGACGCTCTCCTAGTATGCAGTAAACAGATTAATTTGACTGTTTCGAATGTAACCCGAATAAAGCTTCAGCGCGCATACGAATAAATATAAACAACTAATTTTCGGCTGAGTGAGATTTTGATTTGATTTAATTATACTTTATAATGAATACCACATAGTATATGTGTAAGTTATATTTCATGAGTGATGACAGGTTGCTCATGGAATCTCCCTGTGACTTAAGTGCTTTCTACATAAATTCGTATTTCGCAACAAAATCATATAAATGTCAGCATTGTATGGATCTAAAGCAATTATAGATAACCTATAACAACAATTTGAAGAGCGCTGCCTTGATAAATACTTTTTTTTGTAGGTTATCATTAACATGACACTTTATCGGCATTTTCTTCGTCATATTTAACAAATTCATTTTATTTTTGATTGGCGGAAAACAGCGATATTCTTTAACGCTGTCCAATATCATTATACAGTCGAACCCTGTTTGCTCGAAGTCCCTGAAACCCGCGAAAATACATCGATGCTCGGGGAATTCGAGTCTAGCGGGAATGCTGACCTATCGAGTTCGAGCCAACGGGGTTAGACTGTATCAATATGAATGCAGAAGTTTAACATAGGTTAAACGGTCGATGATTCTTGTAAGAAAGTAAATTTTGTAAAAAAACGGTGATGAGCACCCGAAATGTAACGAGCAATCGGACATCAGTCATCGTAATTCTATAGTGACTCGGTACAGATCACGCATTAAGTATTTATTCGAAAGTTTTTGCCTCAGTCCACCGTTGATGTCATTAATCGCTGTTACGTAATTTAAGATGGTAGCAATTTGAAAATTCTGGCGGCTAATGCTGTCCATGCACGTCTGAGCAGTTCGAACATACTTCATGTGACCTTGCATGCTACCCAGATCTCATTGCAAATATAAATGAAATGAACTAAACGACGTTAGGCACAGGAACTCGGCAACCATACTGATCAGATTGCTTAATGGCCGTAAACGCATTCTGATAGCGGTGAGCCGCTGATGACTGAAGAAAATCGAAAATATATGTTGACGAAAAGCTTTGTTGAAGTGAACTAGCTCACTAGGTTTTGTTCGGAAACGCCTTACATTAACCTACATTCGACACAATAAGAATAAGTAATAACACGATGAAGCTTATGTTCGGTTAATCTCAAAGAGAATTATTAAGCATATTTGAATGTCCGAATTGCAGTCGTGTTATACATACTGTTCAATATAAAAACTTATAACTTGTTTCTTAAGTTTTGTTTTCTAATAAACTATTTAAAATTAGTATATGTTCTCGTTAATTTGTATTCAAAGTAAGATTTTCACAATTTTATGTTTTACTTTTTACTATCAAGAGAATAAACGAATGTTTCGATTTCAGTCAGTCTTGTTAAGAAAGAGATTCATCAAAGGCGTTAGAATATAATATATTTCTGGACAAAATCCCATTTTGAATATAAAAATAGTTCATTACATTGATAAGCGAGTTTAAAATAGTCTCAAATTGACGTCAACAAAATTTATGTTAAACCATATATATTTCAAGAGCAAAACAGACTAACAGGATGAAATATACGGTCTTGGTTCTATGGACTGAATCGTTAATCATTGGAGTGACTCAAACAAAGATGTTGTGGCAATCGTCTATATCTCATCTATATTTTATAAGAATTCATCTGCAAAACGCGCATCACAAACCTTCTCCTTCGATAAAAATTCCGGTCGACAGACAATGTTCGGCGTCGGCAAAGTACTAATAATATATAAATGACACATTTTCCTAATTTAGATATGTTTGCATAGCACATTTTTGAAATTTAAACAAAAATAAAAAAATAGTAGCATCTGTGTAATAAAATTTATAATATTGAAAAAAACAAGGCACTTACAGTTGGTAGAGTGTTTAGTCCCCATCACTCATAATTTACATTTTCGATGTTTGAATATCCGACACGTACTGTGATATTATTATTAATTTTATACCCAGCTTAATCAAAGTTAACACCGAAATTCTTTTATCATAACGATGGTTAATGATAACAAGTGAACAATACTATCATTTGTGTAATGTCCATAAAGGCCAGATAATGAATGAGTAACACATGATGTCAATAAGATCCGTGTGCGCTCACAATATAAACACTAAACTAGTGATTATTCAATAACAGGCGTCGAATTGTATAACAGATAAAAAATATTCATAGAAATACATCACACAATACTTAACTTGACCCGTAATGAAATTAATGTACTACAATGACTTATATATAAATAGTATACTTGTATGGCGGAACAGATTCATACACTGTAATTATACATTATCATATCAGAGATTTAATATTTATATACAATTATTATCTTTGATTATCAATTATGAAGTATATCTTTACTGTACAACTTAAAACAGTATACCTTAACTAAAATGATGTTAATGAATTTTAATAAGGAATGCACGTTTATACTATCATACTCATTATGGACAAATAACTTTTATAATAACAATTATGAACGGCTGATGTTGAATAATGTTTTGAATAGAGAGATAATTTATGGAATACAAAATTCAGGCTTGAATGTACAATTATGCATGGTTGTCAGCGATATAATATGGTCAATGTGTGTCAACTGATATATAAGTCTACTATATAGAGTACTAATATTCAAACAAAATGTTACCTTACATTAAGTCGTGTTTACACTAGCACTCATTTTTTTCAAAAACAAGATATAATAATGAATGCTGATTACCTATTAACAGCATTCATCTTACCGGACTGCATAAGTTGTGCAGTATTGTACATAGTATGACTAATTCAATAATATTGTTTTGTCTATCTCTAATAGTATTATAAAAAAAAATCATTCTATCAAAAAAAGGGTTTCATCCTCAAGTACTTGACATAAATTTCAGATCGTATTTTTTTGGTATATTTGACAATCTTCTTATTTCTATGAGTAAACGATGGGAACTTAGTCTTAGCCGTGACATAGCATGTATGTATCTTTCATATTTAAGTATGTTCAAATCTATTGTAAAATCTATAAAACGTAGCTCTGTGTAATTTATGTATCCTATTAAGAATTTGAATAAAGTTATCTGTGCCTTTTTGCTTCATCAAGCTAAATAATACATTTTTGTCACCAACACCTTGTACTAACCATACCTTATTGAACACAAAATTGCATTTTATGTCTCTTTTCTTGTCTAATTCCAATGGCTCTTAGCATCATTGTATGCACATTTTTAATATTTTTAATCCGAGCATTCTGTCATTTTAAATCAGTATTTTAAAAACGAAACATAACGTAGTTGAACAAAATCTTATCTTCCCAGCTCGTTATACACAAAATAATTCTGTGCTGATGTATTAACTTTTAATATTGATTTGCAAAATAAAGACTGTATGCAGTCTACACATAATGCATCTGTAAATCACCAAACTTCACATCAATAAAATAAGATAGCTTTACCAGCTTATCAAAAATATCAAACATATGTTTTACAGAGATATTAATAAAATGAAACAAATATCTCTTTAACTTGAAAATAGCTTTTCGATCTTTGTCAGCTAATGTTCTGCATGTATTTTGAACGAACCACCAGGCGGGAAAAACAATAACCAATATATGTTAATAATCTCAATATTCCCACCGTCGATACGTCGTAATTACAAATCATTAGGCAGTCAAAACATTTCTCAAAAAACACTATCTTTGTTTTATCGCTACTTACTAATTTGGATTGCATATATAATGGAGTATTTGCAAAAAATACTATATTGTCTGCATACACCAGCAAGATTATTGCTAATTTCACTAACACTTCATTTCTTGTATAAAGGCACTAAATATCCTTCTCCCCAGTATTTACAACCCTTCGGCCAGACATAGTTCTTTGGTGAAGGTCTCCAAAGCTGGTTGTACTGGTGGAGCTAACAGTACCCTGGAAAGAGAGATGAGAGGAGGCATACAAACTGAAGAAGGGAAAATACCAAGACTTGGTAGACACATGTAGAGAGAGGGGTTGGAAGACGTGGCTATTCCCAGTGGAAGTTGGATGCAGAGGCTTTCCATCAGTCAGTGTGGAAAATGCTGGGAGCTGTGGGCATCAAGGGACGAGTCAGGAAGACCGCCGACCACGCTCTTGGGAGAGCTGCAGAGAGGGCGTCCAGTTGGTTCTGGCTACGACGCAGCGAACCGACTTGGAAGCCATCACAGACGAGGTAGCGACTTATCACCACTACCTGCCCCGCCATCTAAGGGGTGTACCGAGATAAGGGGCGAAACACCCAGTGACAGACAGGCACTCGGCTGAGGATGTCTATGTTAAGCAGTACAGCTGTATCTTCACAACGGAAATTAGCTTAATACTATTATTTTATCAAAATGATTCATAAAAACTAAAACAAAATATTCTTACAGTTATTGCAAGTATTCATTGATTCATTTAATCCGGGCCTCCTCTTTTCCCCGGATTCAATTCCAACAAGCCTTTACATTAGCAACGGTAGTAAATAATATGTCTAATTCAGCAAATATAGTATTCATTTGACTTCCTAATAATTCGTTAATAACAAACAATACATTTTCATCAGCCTGAAAAATTCTTCTCTTCTCGCATGATTAGTTATAGCTTTAAAGTATTCAGTAAAAGTTTCTAATGAATTTTCTTTGGTGTTTTATTTGTAACTGTCTCTTTTAACATATTTGAATACCACAATATTAAACGTGCTTTTGACAAATCTTTGGTTTTTATACAACATACATTATAATTAAAAGATTTTAAACTTTTCTTATACACGCTTGCTTACATAATTCTAAGTATGGTATCTGTAGTTTTCTCACGCCTATGCATATCTAATTAAAGTAATTTGCTACAGAAGTATGTTCTATCAGCTAATATATCTGAACTTAAGGCGTCATCACGATTTGTATTTTTATGTAAATCTTAACAGTCAGAATGTGTTTGAAAATATTTCTCAAAAAGAAAATTGAAATAATGGTTTATAAACACAATCAATATGACATAATGATGTCTCTATACATATGTCTATTTCACTATTTGAAGCTACATTTATTGTATTGATATTTATTTGTTCTGCATGGTTTAAAAATTTGTTGTGCATGGTTTAAAAATTCAATATCATTATTTTTTTTAAAGATCTTTATGTTCTAAGTTATGATCTGCATTCATGTCTTTTTCAGGCGCACAACTTGACATAACAATAACTTAACAATGAACATTCTATAAGACAATGAACAGATGAAATATTCGGTCCATGGTTGAAAATATGCTGAATATTATCTTAAAAATAACAATGCAATAAACTACCACGCTTGACCCATTACTGCTAACATAAGTAAAGTGACGACAATTACCGCATACACGACCTTTAGCTTTTTCCATCCCTGACTGTTAATACCACCGGCAGTCCATTCTAATAATTATTTAAATTTTGATTATGTCTTGTCAAAAAGCGATCTGCAATATAATCATCAGGCTAAATATTTAGATTTCATAATTCAACATTATCATTTTCGACAGATTCGATACGTTTACGTTTAAATCCCTGAATGTCCAAGAAAGAAAATCTAACTATGTTATTTACATTGTATGTGGAACATACTCCGGATAAGGCCTACAACTGGCCTGTTGCTGTGTAAACGCAGGATCCCCACCTGCCGCGACTCTTCACTGGATATCGAACCCAAAACGCCACTTACAGCTTGACACGCAGACGGCTCCCGTGGCGACGCGCTTTAACTAGTTAAATTAGGCGTATAACGTCGAGGTATTAGTTTTGCTAGCAGAATATGCCAGTTCGGGAATAATAGTTCATAATAGTTTGGTTTATACCAGTAGTTCGGCGGAACACATTAGTTGCACTCTGTTGGCACTATTGTTTTTATTCCCTAAAACTTTGGCCATAAATTTTTACCTGAATTTTGAATTTCTATAAGAAGTCCCTATTAACGGCACGTCTCGACCCACCCAAATATCTTGCATTGCACATGGCGCGTCCATTTCCGTTTATGAACAGAACGTCACAATACGCGGACGAGCTCGACGCTGACCGGGTCATTGTAGGGAACCTAACCTTTCTGTATGTTTTATATAAAACTCATCGGGGTCTTATTTCTTGATAATAAATTTCTATCTGCAGATTATCTTCTATAAATAATATCATAACAACGTTCATCCCTTGCTCGTAGATCTATGAGGTTATAGGTAAGAGTTGATATGTTATCAATATGCATCTCAATTTTGCATTTATCATGTTCATGTCTAGCCTCTACCCCTTATTCACAGAGTTTTGAGCTTTTCCCACTGTGAATAGAACATTTTACTGTGATTACTCATGATTTGAATGAATCCAGTTCGACACTACCTGTGTCTTCACGATTACGCTTCGGGCCCCTCTTGATGCCGACTACCCGACAGTGTTCTCCAACCCTTCCTCCCGCTCTGAAAATCAACTCCTGAGTCTCCTTTAATAAATCATTAAAAGGTCATTAAAAGGTACAATCGCCGGTGTATAATGTCCGCCATATTTAATCTCCTGTTAATCATATGTTTATGGACAAATTACTATCTTTATTATCTATGGCGATGTATTGATATACTAAAAACACATATTCATTAGTAAACACAATTAATGTAAAAATATCATGTTGAGTAATTTTAAATGCAATATTCCACAAAAATAATATCATTTCAAATTTAATATATGTGGGTGATTACGCTATGCAATGCAGGCTTTCAAGATACATGTATTCAAGTGTATAGAAGAAATGTCTAGTTGTGCTAGAATGTAAAAGAAGGAAGTCTACATAGGTAGATGATTACTATGGTAGAAAAGAAGTTCGGTAGCAAGGCTAGTTGTAATAGTAGATAGGTTGTGTAGTTGAGATATAACAAAGTGTTGCATTGTACATATATAGTGGTGGCTTTTGACCTCCACCAATTGCCACGATTGAACATTTAAACATATAAAATTCCGTCAAAATGACAGGAGTATTTAAAAAAGAAGGAATGTTTGTGGCCGGCTTTAACTTTTAATGATTTTCAATTAATTTTAAGTAATTTACTTAACCTGCTTAACCTAAACTTTGACAAGAGCTATCCAATTATTTCCCTTTAACCATTATCTGTTTCGTTTGTAATTACATTTAATCAGGCTCGGATAGTTTCCGCATTTTCTGGTTTTAATCCTTAAATTAGTCAAATGACATGATTGTTTTAAAAGAAGGAAAAGGTCATTTCCATATCTATTTATAATGTAGCTATAGTATTAATATATTTTTGTTTAGTGTTTTCCTAAATAGCTTTTGGTTTTTTCAAGGAAAGACAATGCTTTGTTAGTTTACAGTTTGAGTAATATTATTTGAACATGGCTTTCAAATGCCGTATTTCTAGTGTACAATATATTGCATGGTTTCTAAACAGGGTTTCAGATATTATAAAATAATGAAAACTTTCTCGAACTTTGTTAATGAACATCATATTCTTATATCAAAGTACAATATTAGTCTTAATTAGCTGATTGCTAATGGCTTTTTATGGTGATGTTTTAAAGAAAATTCGTAAAATTAAAATGTTTCCAGCAGGTAGTTGGGCAGATAGACTCAATGAATTACTTGGATTTTATTTAAACCGTTGATATAAGGCAATACTTTGAAGAGTACTTGCCTTCTACAGTGTGTGTATACCACGTGATAAATTGCGTCATATATGTTACGTCACAAGGCAATAGTTTGTTTCGAATAAAGACTTCAAACAAAGAAAACTTTTCTTACTCTACACCATTTTAAATGAAACAAGGGGCTGTCCATGCCGCTTAATGAGCCCCGCTTGTTTATTTACCGAACTGTGATAAGTTGGATAGTTTTATCGAAGACGTTTTCTTTATTTTTCCCAGTTTTATTACAATGATGCTTTTTATTATGAAACTCTTTGGTCACACAGTTTTAAACCTTTTTTATAAGGTAGGCTGTGTGTGATGCTCATAATTTCAAAAAATGACTGTATCGTACCTTTGATAAGGTTTTGCATCAGTTGCACTGAATTGTATTCTTCCATCTGCAGATAGAGTTTTGATCTCTAATAATTGAAGTACTGGGGTTTACCTATAAGTTTGTTTTTTTTTGTTTCATTGTCAAGTTTCCTCAAGTAAATGTATACTTGATAAGATTATCCTTTTTGCGTTTTTTTCTTTATTTAGGATTGTTGGGATAAGAGTGAGGTTTGTGCACGTAAACTGGTTTAAACCCCCAGTAACTTTACATTTTACTGACCGTTCCAAAGCGGTACCTAACAATCATTGATAAATATATCTAGGTTTTATATATAGTATGTATGCACTGTGCTGTTTTTGGAGTTTTGTGCTATTCTTCTATGTTTCTTGTTTGTGTGTTCTTTGTCAATGGGGTTTACCCTGTGTCATTAAACCGGGTTTGTGTCTAAAAAATTTGCTTCTGAGCTTGTTTCTACAGTTGTTCACATAAATATTGTAATAAATTCAAATAGTTATCGCTTAACAGTTTTATTGTCGCAGATGACACTAGGACACAGTCGTGTGTATTTCGTTGTGAACTTTTGTTGCAATGTTTTTCGTAAGTGTTATATATATATATATATATAACTTCAGGGCACATTAGTTATAAGTCTTGAAAACAAACCATAGAAGGTGACCAGACATCTATGTAACAACCTCATTACAAATAAACTGTGGAACATAACCCGGGACTTCCTTCATCTATTTAACAAACCTATTACAGATAAACCGTTGAACGTAACCCAGTACTCCCTTATCTATTTAACAACCTCGATAATAGAATGTTTTAAAGGTTTAAATAATACAACCGAGCACAGAATCCGAGTGGTCTTGTCTGCCGGTTACGTCTTATATCATTAGCGTAGACAAACTGAGGAAGAAAATCACGTGATGAAAACTACGTCTTCAATATTATTTCTAGCCTAAAACAGCAATCGACATGTAATAATTAATATCGTTTGATGCATTTGAAGTGTTGTAAAGTCACTAAGCGAGTCTTTCGTTAAGTGTCTTTGAAGTATGTTAATGTTAAACAGGGTCCGCAACTAGGCTTCTCCCATAGGTTTCCATTCTATTGTAAAACAGGAATTCATCTTGTGATTTCTAGCGAGTCTAACAAAATTCAGTTCTTCAGTTTGGCATATTCCCTCGTCGTTGACCAAATAAAGAAGTCCAGAATAATCGATTAGATTGACACTGCTTTCGAAAACCACCTGAAAGAACAAACAATTTAGGAGCACAATAATAAGCACTTTACAGTTAAAGTATGTTGTTGTTATTTTGATATTTACTCTAAAGGAAAACTAGCACTAGGAACATGATAACAATGATATCAAAAGATCTCATCCATGAATGTTTTAAAATATTATTTACAATCATTATTTCTTTCATGTTGATTTTATAGTATCTATATTACTTTACTTGAATGAAATTCACTGTGGCATTTACCTGTTTCAGTACGCATTCGAAAGGAACCTAGCTTACTGGGAAAGTTTCTCTGTCAACATGGAAATCGGTCGACGCCAACGTTTTTCTTTCTGTACAAATAGTAAAAGTAGTTTTATTACTTTCAGAACTAAACTTTACTCAAATGCTCTTCAACTACCGAATGAAACAGAATGCAAACAATACATACAAGATACATCTACGTGAAATAACTAATATAAAGACCAATAAATAAGATTGTTAACTTTCAAGCTCATGCCTTTAATAATTGTTTACTTGTTAAACACACAATATATGACCTTCAAGTTGCATGACCTTCAAGTTGCATACAAGTACGGTGTAGATAGCAAGCTTATAATTGATATCAAAACAAAGCAATATATCATTTAGTTATTAAGTTTATGTGTTTATACACGTCTGTAGCGTAACATATCACTGATATTTTTCCTGTCCAGAATGAATATTGGTGTTCCAGCTAAATGAAGGTTGGACTTTTATTGGTAAATGTAAACCTGTTTATTAAGGATAAGCCCCTATTCGTTCCTCTAGTAGCAAAGATCTACCCTAGGCTTTATTAACGGTACCGAAATCATAATACCGTACGGTTGATGCAGCATTGAGAATACATACACACAAACTATATAACTAATGACATGACAAAATGAATCTTGGATTGTACTCATAAAGACTCACATATAGCATAAAACGTTTGAGCACAGCATTTATTTAGTTTTAGTTGCTCACTGATTATTATTCTTATGATATAAAAGAAAAAGTTAGAGTCCTCTGTAGCCGACTTAAGCGGAGTTATATATTCAAATGAATGAGTAAAGCCTAATTACCGATCGCGAAGGATCAGAGGGTAAATGAGTACACTGTTTACGAAGTAAAAGGTGAACTGTTAGAGCCATCATGCAGCACTATAAAAACATACCAGTTGTCTTCACGTCACGTTGTCTTTCCTCTTCCAAAACAGTTTCTTGTATTTGTTCGTAGTATACCATAATTCTAACAAATAGTTCCCTGCCTTTAACAGATGCATATTTTATTATATCTTGCAGTATTAACTGAGCAAGCCTTGTTCTCATTTCGACCAATTCATCAGAATCTAGTTCATCTTTTAAATATCGAAAATTTCGAAGAATCAAATTGCGATCTTCAACGGGTATTCCATGACGAACGAACATCGGATGAGCCAACGTTTTGGAAGCTTTAAATATTGGGAAACAAATGTATATACGATTAATGAATAACAATGACCATGCAGCGCCACCCGGCATAATGGGATTGTGTGTGCTGTTTGTGTGCTATATAAAGAGCTATATTTTTGAACACCATTAGTATGTGAAATATAATTGTCCTTCAAGTCTCAAGGTCAAAAGTGCCTAATATAAAAGTATACATTTATAAGCAATTTAATAAGGACATTTCAAAACAATGTGTTCAAATTTACAAAATGTTTCCAAACGCTGTAAAGATGAAATGTTTTGAAAAAGCATATTGACGTCAACTATGACCAGCGTTATGACTTCAGTAAGCAACGACGCACGCATACACGCATTTGTCAAAGGTTTACAAATTGTCAAAAGTTATCAAATCTGAGGTATGCATGAAGAATTATCTACCATGTTTAGGTACAAAGCCTCGTTACCGGCTTACACACGTGCCCGAGGAGGGTCAGATCTTCACATACACAACGGAAACACATGCAATAAAATTGTATTACTTTCGTTTTAATCTAAATCCATATCGTCCTGCTCAACTAAACAAATGGGTTGTTCGGTTAGAGGAGTGGTTAGCGCATTCGCTTCTCACCTAGTCGACCGGGTTCGATTCCCAGCCTGGGCGCATGTGAATTTGCTTTATGGTCACTAAGCCAGACATGTAGGTTTCCTCCGGGTACCCCGGTTTCCCCCTCAACACAAGACCACACTCTCGCGTAACATCGAGGGTGATTAATATGATGTTGTTTCACAATCGTTGTAAGATACATAAGTTTAAATTTACAAAACCAAGCCAATTTTGTTAAGGTAAATAATGTTAACAGCATACAAAGTATTACTTACTTGCATATCCGCTCTAGTATGTACCTACACTTAAACATATGGCGCGTAAAATCGTGTCAACGAGAGTGATTAAAATAATGTTGTAATAATTTGTTTTACAATCGTTGTAAATTTACTAAACAATAGAAACTAATCTTATAAAGTTAAATAATGTGAATAGCATACATAATTCTACTAACTTGCATATCCACTCGAATATATATACTTACAATTTAACATATTGAAAACGTTATATATCTGAGCATGGTTAGGAATGACGTAAGCATTTCGTCATAGCTCCTTCCGTTATTGCAATATATTTGAAAAATGTTGTTATCATACTTTTGATAAGATTTCCATATGGAGACATTCCTCGATTTTAAAATGGCACTTTTCGTGCAAGAATTGTACCAATCATTTTATCCTACCTTTTAATCGTGAACTAGTTAATAATAATAAAAATATTTGCATTTAACTCAAAACTGTTGATGGCACATGACGCAAGATCAGGTTAAACACATTTCTACCAATGTTGTATTCTTAACTATCTGCTCTGTGATGGCATTTCAGTTAGGTCTTAAGTTGATATTGATATAAGAATGTAGTAATATTTGTTTAGTTCATAAAACTTTCTTAAAACTGCTCTTAATTACAAAATAACCTGTCCAAGTTGTACTGAATTGTTGTTTAAATCTCAGATTCAACCTTATAGGTTAAGGAAGCATCGAATATACCTTAAATAAATCCTTTATTGAGAACTTAAAGCGTACCAGACGGTTATTTACAGTTGTTCTGGTTTCCTACAATGAATTTGCGCTGTTATGCAAGATATATGAAGCTACCGGCGATTCTTTTTGTTTTCACTGTATTATTTTAGAGAAATATAAAGGATCGAACATTTCGGGAATATAAAAAAGTATGTTGCTTATTGTGTTATTTTGACTGCAATTCCAACTAGGGCCTTGCGCAACTAAGAAATCATATACATATGTGGTTTAAATGTTGAAAGTCGATATGGCTATGTTTAGTCTCAAATGGTGTTTTCTGATGGTGGTTTTCCCAAACCATTGACAAATTAAAAATGACAATTTTAGAAGGACGGAGAATTCTTCTGTTATGCAACCCTCCCCCGTTGATCAGATAGTATACCAACATAATAAGGGTATCCAAACATTCAAATTGCACTTGTACACTTGGGGATGTTTTATTTGTTTTAACTTATTCTCATAACAGAACCGTAATCTGAGGGGAAGATATCCTACACAGTAACACCCTGCGGACATATTACAGCGTTATCTAAAACTACGTATGTTATTTATTGCACGGTAAGATAGAATAAATGATAGATAACATAGCAATTGCATTCGATTCCCGCGACTGATATGCATAACTTTGTGCTGGAAGTGTACGATTTCAATAAAGCTGACACTC